>NW_004524692.1:5285278-5286449 GCF_000260255.1 Octodon degus
CCCCCACCCCCAAAACTGGGGATTGAACTCAGGTCCTTGCGCTTGCCAGAGAAGCGCTTATTCCATTGAGCCATCACCCCAGCCCAATGAGATTTAGCTTTAGAGAAGGTAAAGAGGAGGTCAATACATATCATTTAGAGATTCTTTGGGAGAAGTGAAAGGGTCCTCCATCTAAAGGTCTGTTCCTGTTTGTTGCTGCCACCTGCTGAGAGCAGATGTCTTTAATAGACTTCTTTTTTTTTTTTTTTTTTTTTTTTGGCGGAACCGGGGATTGAACTCAGATCCTTGCATTTGCCACTCAAGCGCTTATCCTACTGAGCCATCTTCCCAGCCCCAAACAGGGAACTGCAAGCCAGTGTCCTTTTTTTTTTTTTTTTTCCTGAGTCAGGGATTGAACTCAGGTCTTTGCGCTTGCCAGGGAAGCACTTATTCCACTGAGCCATCTCCCCAGCCCCTTTAATAGACTTCTTTTGCTGTTGGATGGCTTTAACTGGGAGTTCTGGCTGTTAAGGGTTCTGATCCTTTTTGTTGCCAATGGGCAGTCACTACATGGAAGTCCAGGTACTCTACCTCCACTTTTCTCCACTGTATTGAATTTGTTTCTCTGTCAAATATCAATTCCCAACACTTATGTGTGTCTATTTCTGTGTTCTCTATTCTATTCTAGTGCTCTTTTTGCCTACTGTTTTGTCTCTATGTGTGTAGTCTTAAGAATTCTTTCTGGGCCAGAGCTATAGCTCAGTGGAGTGTCACCAAAGAGGATCTGATGAGATCCTCAAAGAGTAGATGGAGACCCAGTCCTAGCCCAGGTCCGGTGAGTGTGTGGAGAGCTTCCTGCTAACCTGTGCAGGCGGGACCAGTCCCACCCCAGGAGCAGCGTGGGCCGGACCCTCTCCCACCCCCTCGGGCTGCCCCCCACCACTCCGCTGTACCTCCCCACCCCTCCCACCGAGTAGGAATTTATGCCGACTTCCAGGAACCCCCAGACCCAGTCCTAGCCCAGGTCAGCAGCAGGAAGGAGCTGAGCACAGCAGCCAGACCTAAGCCAGATGCAGCTGGATAAGTCCAAACTCTATAGAGCTCCACCTGAACTTCAGTACGTGTGAAGGTTATAACTACAGCAAAGATCTACAACAAAGGTCAGAAGACAGTGTTACACAAAATGACGAGA
>NW_004524692.1:5293863-5295507 GCF_000260255.1 Octodon degus
AGAAGAATATATGCAGTGTATTATTTGTTGAAACTGTACTTTTGATTTGATTTGAAACTGTCTCATTGCTATATGTTTATCAATAAAACTTTGAAAAGAATAAAAAGAAAAAAAAAAGAATTTCACCGCTTAAAAAAAAGGAGAGAAGATGGAGACCTCAATTCTGCCTTCAGGGTATATTCATCAACTTGTCACAGAAAAGAATTTCAAAACATGTCAGTGAGAGGTATAGGCAGGATTAGGAAGCAAAGGAGATAAGGGAAAGGAATTCAACTTGAGCATTTAGAGGAGGCTCACTCTGATGAAGCAGTGTGACTGGCCCACTAACAAAGACAAGGGACCACATTTGTGGTGTGATGAGGTGGGCTGAGGTATGATTTGTCATTATCACAATTCTGATTTTGTAGCTCCAGAGAAATCCATGTGGCTTAAAGGGCAATTTTGTTCTTATGTCTGACAGTTAATTGTAATATGTCGATTTTACTTGAATTAGACTCCTCTAGCAGATCAGTGAAATTCTGGATGTCTGTGGATAATGGATATGCATGCTACAAACTGAGGAGGGAGGTAGTAGGCTTCTGAAGGTGTGGGTAACATGAAAGAAAGGCTTCATGGAATAGAAAGGGAAAGAAGAAATCTCTCTCTCTCTCTCTCTCTCTCTCTCTCTCTCTCTCTTTGTTTTTTGCTTTTTGAGAAGCTCCAAGCTTCATTGCCTTTAGCTGTTGGTCAGAGTTCCATAAGCATTCCAACACAGAATCTTTAGACTTCTACCACAGACTCCTCAGTGTTCCAATACTGACTCACTGTGGCAACTACAGTGACCTGCCAGCTCTTTGACTTTTCTTTTCTTTTCTTTTTTTTTTTTCAGGACCTTGTTTTTGTCAGGCAGGTGTTTAAGCTGCTGAGCCATCTCCCCGGCCAATGAACCCACTTCTCAAAAGAAGTTTTACAGAACAAAATCACAAAGTGGGTACAATGTTGGTCAAAACTATGATCAACCAATACAATTACAAGTATGGCTGCTTAGGTAATATTGATCCAATGGGTAAGGAGGTCTTGTAGGAAATGTACATGGAAAGAACAAAGACCTTTTCAGGAAGGAATAGATCATGAGGTCCTGGTCACCCATCTGGGTGACATATCTAGTAGACTTGGTACCAATTGTATATTGGTTATCACATGGGGAACCATGTAGGCCTGGTCATTCCATCTTTACCTTGAGGCTGGCCTTCAATAGATGTGCCTCCAGCCACAGTTGTAATATAGTCTCATCCCCTGCACTGATTCCACTGAGGGTCTAGCACTGTCTGATGATCTACAATATTTCTGCGTAACTTAGCCGTCTATAATAGTAGGGGAGTAATCCCAGTGGACATCTATAGAATCATAAATGTATGAACCTAAATTAACTGTCAATCTGTTGAACAGTTAATTTCAGGAGGACCCAGAAGTAGTCAAAAATCAAAGATCACAGGCTCAATAGGATAAGTGCTTGACTGGCAAATGTAAGGATCTGAGTTCAATCCCTGGTTCCACAAAAAAAAAAAGGAAGTGGGCTCATTGGCAACCCACTTTTGGCTCACTACTCTTCTCTTTCAGGAACTATCTCTCTCAGTAAAGCTTTCCTACTTTTTCTTTTTTCTT
>NW_004524692.1:5295607-5311556 GCF_000260255.1 Octodon degus
AGGCCTTTGCACTTGCCAGGGAAGTGCTTATTCTACTGAGCCATCTCCCTGGCCCCACTAAGCTTTCTTACAGTTAATCGCCTTTGTTCCTTAGAATTTATTCTTGAATTTTGGAGTACATGAACTCAGCATACCTGGCATCTAACAGGTTATAATATTTTCCCTATATTATTTGGAGATCCTATATCCCTACTATATTGCAGGTTGCAACACTCATAGCTTCTCTCTTGGGGTGGCTTGGCTCAGTGCCTGTAACATTCCTGAGATGCTTCATGTTCCTGGCATCTCCAACTTTTTGGGCACTCCACGGCACTCCTGGTTTCATTTTCACAGCTTTACCCACTGTCCTCTTGGGGACATGCTTCTTGGCTTCCCAGGCCTGCATCTGGAATCTGGGTCAAAACCTCCCTAAACTCACAACTCCAACGCCAAATGGAAAGCACCAAGGTTTGGTGTCAGTTTGAGCAGAAGCTTGGTCCCCTCGAATCATGGTTTCAGAGGCTTCTAAGTGCATGGATAACTGAGCTTCAGGAACACTTTCCTGGTTGTCCTTAATGAGCTGAGTTCCTTGGGACTCTCATCTCAAAGCAAAACCATTCACTTCTGCAACTTTAAGCCTGTGGAGATGGAGTCTTGCTGGTTCCTAGGATCACGCAAGGCATCCTTCTGTTGTCCTGATATAAAGTGTTTAGTTTCTTTTCAATCTTTTTAGCAATATTGCTATTGAAAGCACCAAATTTGTAGGCACTCTTTTTGGGAGAAATTCAAAACTTTGAAAATCACACATTCATGCCATTTTCTGTTTATTTTCAATGTAGAGCTGGCTAAAGACCCCCAAGAGTATCCATATCACAGCTTTAAAATTTGGCAGACTTGGAATTTCCTTCACCAGGTTAGTCTACCACCTTTAATCTCAGTCTCCTACAGGCTCAAAACATGAGCAAAATGTAGACAAAATTTCTGCCACAGTATAACACGCATGATCTCTAGCCCAAATGCCAATGGAATCCTTCCTAACTGAAGAAACCTCTTGAGCCTGGTCTTTACAGTCTACATTTCTACCAGCATTCTGGGTTTCTCAGTTCTGACCAGCACCACACATCAAGTTCAGATTATAGCATTCTAGGACTTCTCTAGCTGGCATCGCCAAACCTTTGTAAATATCTCCTGTGAACCAGTTCTAAAGGTTTCTAAATTAACATAATCATTTATATTTATAGCAACAACCCTTCTTCTCTGATACCAAAATATGTCTTAGTTACTTTTCTCATGGTTGGACACAATACCCAGCACCCAAATTTAAAGGAAGAGAGGTTTATCTTGGTTCATGCTTTTAGTCCATAGTCCTCTGGCTGCAAGGCAAGATGGCATTACAAAGGGCATAATCAAAAAAAATTTTGTTCATGACTTGGAGGCCTTGAAGCAGAGATGAAAAGGGAGAGAGGGGAGAGAAATGTTCCTTTCTAGGTCAAGCCCCAGTGACCCCCTTTTCCAACTAAATGCCACCTCCTAACAGCATCCCCCTAACCCATTCACCTTCTAAAAGTGCCACCTATAAATATGTGAGACTCTTGGGGGATATCTAGAGACAACCCATAATGCTATGAGATAATCATTCTTGCTTGAGGAAGGTTATCTCATTATGGGATGATCTACAAGGCTGTGCTATTCCTAGAATCTGAGGTAACTGTAGGTTTGGAGACTTCAGTCCATCACTACAGTGGGCTTGAAATTAGATGTTGTAAAAGTTGGGTATTGGTTGCCCCTGAAAATAAATTTCTCTTCTCTTACTATCCTTGATCATGAAGAGGGATGCGACAGGTTTGGTACATTTAGAGCTAGTAAACCTTGTTACATAATGATTACATGGTAATCATTAAGTGATTACCATGCCTACAGACAGAGCTGAGCAGGTATTTGACCCAAAGCTTTAAAGTAATTGTAATGGTTGGTACACTATGTTAACTTGAGAAAATCAGAAGTTTAACTGTTGAGGCTATGGCATGACTGCTGCTGGGGGTTTTCAGCCAGATCTAAGTTGAGAATTAAGAGCAAAGAGGCCAGCAGATGGGCCGGGGACTTGGCTCAGTAGAATAAGCACTTGCCTGGCAAGCGCAAGGGCCTGCGTTCAATCCATGGTCCTGCTAAAAAAAAAAAAAAAAAAAAAAAAAAAAAGAGGCCAGCAGAAATATTTAAAATGTTATGAATTTGGGGCTGGGGAGTTGGTTAGTAGAATAAGCTTGTGCCTGGTAAGTGCAAGGGCCTGAGTTAAATCCCTGGTTCCACAAAAAAAAAAAAAAAAGTTGTGAGTTTGACCAGAAAGGAAACTCCAAGAAAGCTGTGGATTACAAAGATAGAGCTGAGGAGATCTTGATCACTGAGAAGAAAAAAGAAGACAAAAGATAGCCAGAGAGCATCACAAGAAGCTGCAAGTCTCTACCCTTTGCAGTATCAAAACTGCAAATATGGAAGACTTTACTTTGAAGAGAAAGCCACAGAACACCATGTGCCACAGAATGACAGTGGTGTCACCATGTTCTAGAATGGTGGCAGCATAGAAAATTTATTCCTTGGAATTGGATTCAGAGTGTCCAGTGATCCAGGCACTCAACCCCTACAGCCAAGAGAGAGGACTGTGTGCCTCAGAGAGGGCAGTATGTAAAGATATGAGGGTTAAGCCAAAGATGCAGTGGAAACCTCAGAAGTTTGAAAAAGCCAGGAACATGGATCATCTAAGGGAAGCTGCAGAGAGGGAGCAAAGCATGCCTAAGAGAGAAGCTGTGGGAGCCATAACCAACACAAGTGCCACAGAAGCAGAGCCATACAAGTCCTTTCCAGCTCAAACTTGCTACAGATTGCCTCAGCTGCTGCATGTGGAACTACAGAACTTAATGTTTGTTCTGATGTATTGTGGACTTGCTTTGATCCCAATCTTTGCATTCCAGTTTGTAACTTTTAGAATGAAAATATTTATCTTGTGCCACTGAATGTTGGAAGTGTTTAACTTTTCATTTGTGCAGGAGCTCATAGCTAAGAGTTTGCCTTACATCTCAGAGGAGACTTGGGACTTGGAGTTTTCAGCAGTGCTGAATCTGTTAAGCATGTGCCAACTCTTAGAGATGAATAAATACCTTTTAACATAAAAGGACGTGCATGAGTGTTTGGGGAGCCAAGGGCAAAGTGTTATGAATCTATAATGTTGATAGACATAACACAGGTTCTTAAGGATCATTAATCTTATGTTATAATGTTCAAGTTATGAAATGCTAAGAATAGGGCCCAGGAGATGCCTCAGTGAAATAAGTGCTTCCCTGGCAAGTGTGAGGGCCTGAGTTCAATCCCCAGTTCCTCAAAAAAGAAAGGAAGAGTAAGAATAAATATGCCTTTCTATCTGGAGATGGATTCAAAGAAATGTATCTGGCTACCAAATTGACAAGGGGTGGATTGTAATGGTTGATACATTGTGTTCACTTGAGAAGTTTAGAAGCTTAACTAAGTAACTCAGCAGTTCTACATCCTAGGGTGCAGAGGACATGCCCTAGGGTGGCTGCTTATGCTCTAGGATGCTGTGATGGTTGATTCATTGTGCCAACTTGAGAACTTTAAAGCTTAACTAAGTGACTCAGCGGGTGGCAGGGTCCTCACTTTGTAAACATCCCAAGCCTGTGCAGGAGGAAGGCATGGAGATGGTGTGAGTGCTATGTCCACCCTAGGATGGGTAACGTGCATAATGGAGGAAAGGAGGCTTGCCCCCCCACCTTAGCTCTTGTTGCTTTTACTGTCTTCCACCAGCATGAACTATTCTCCCTCTGCTACACTACCCTGCCTCGGAGTCAGCTGATTACAGACTGAAACCTCCATGAACTGTGAGCTAAATAAATCTTTTCCTTTATTCATTTTGAGCATCAGGTTTTTTGTCTCAGCAATAAGAGAAAAGTAACTAAGTCAGTAATAAAGGGAACAAAATAAAACCCCTAAAGGTGGAGATGCCAGGATTCATCCTGCTGTTGTTACCCACAAGGCCTCTTCAGGTCCAGCTTCTAGGTCCCTTTATGGTAAAGCATTTGCTTAGTATGCAAAAGATTTAGATTTGACCCTCAAGCCCCAGCCCTGAAAAAAAAAAAAAAAACCTTACTCCACCTCCCTTAATCTCAATGTCCCAGTCTCCAGACATAAACAAACTGTAGATGAATTTTCTAAGAGTTCCTAGTTTCAGCCACCACCGTGTTCCTACATGTCTAAGGGACTAATAAAGAGAAGGCATTGGCTCATTTCCACTTTTACTCAGTACAAGCTCAACAGTGATTCCTGGGATGCAAGTATCATCTTCCACAATTGACTGTAATCTCAGCACTTGGTGAAGCTGAGGCAGGAGCACCACAGGTTAAACCTCATCCTGAGCAATTTAGTGATTTATCAAGACACTGTCTAAAAAAATGTCTAAAAAAAAAGCTGAGGATGTAACCTACTACAAAGGTTCTGGGTTCAAACTCCAGTGCTGCTAGGAGGAGAAAACTTGAAAAAGACTGGCTGGAGACAGAGTGTACATGGGCTCCATCCATGGTACTGTTGCAGGCAGCTGAGTTAAACAGAAGTATTATAGGCAGTCAGTCAGGGCTAGGCCTTCAAAGGAGACAACACAGATGACAAGATACCTTACAACTGTGAAAGGGACGAATGTTCCTGCTGTGAGCTAGACCTAAAGACCAAAGATCAAACAAATGCTGACCTCCCAAAAGATTAGCATCCAGGATTTATGGATCACCATGGGAGAGCTGGGAATAATCATTAAGCCAACTACTACTGGATGGTTACCAGACAAGGTCCTGTTCTACATTCATGCCCCCTTGCTACGTGGCTCCCTTCCCTACTTGGTCCTGGACCTAATCAACTTTACCTGAGCAATGGTGCTTATAATCCCATTGGTTGACCATAGTTTTGTCCCATCCCACATCCACCTAAGTGAGTTCCCATTTTCTCTACCTTAGCCCTGTGTGGTCTTGCCCTATAAAAATAACCTGGAAGAGACAGCTTCCAGGGGCACCTGCTTAGGCCTCCCTTCTGTCCCTCTCAGACAGAAACTTTCTTTCCCAATAAAGATTCTACTTTCAACCTGTTTGTTCCTAAAATGCATTCTTCAGTTTTAGAGAACATGAACTCATCCAGGTCAGGTCAGGAGTTTCACTCCCCCTATATCAGTACCATAAGAGGAAGAAGCTTGATTTTGTTCACAATTTTGGAGATTTTAGTCCCTAATCCTTGAGCTCCACTAGTTTTGGGCCTGTGACCAGGCAGCATGTGAGAGCAGGAGTATATGATAGAAGAAGTCCACATAATGGAGGCAAGAAAAGGAGAAGACTAGGGCTCCAAATCCCTTTCAAAGACAGGTCCCAAATGACATAAAACCTCCCATTAGCGTCCACCTTTTAAAGATTTTCACCATCTTCTAACAGTACCAAATTGAGGAACACATCTTTAATACACAGGCCTTTGGGGATACTCCAGATCCAAGCTATAACAGTATTGAAAGTAACAGCAATACCAAAATCTAATCAAGAGAGAAAGCACTCCTAAGTATCAACTAAAAATTAAGTTACTCAATTCACATCTAGCCCTCTAATCCAGTGGTGATTCTATGCTTGAGGAAGGAAGTGAGAAGGAAATGAAAACAGTAGAAAAGACAAAACTGAGGAACTCTCAGCGCAATGGAGAAGACAAGGATACAAGCAAGAGACAGATTTAAACATAACACAAATGCATCCTGTGCATTATCAAAAGTAGCAGGGCCGAAAGGAGCTTTGAGTTTGACTGGAATTAAAATTGAGGAAAAAATTTGAGAAAAAGTATGAATGTAGGAGTGATTATTTTTTATTCAACCAATGTAATCAGCAGAGTTTTGATTCCAAAAACATCTGCATGGTAGCTGCAAGGCATCGGGATTGCCAAGCAGTCCCAAAAGGACGCAATCACTGAAGAACACTGACGCTCAGAAAGGCAGGTGTGAACCGTGTGGTTTCACACAGTCATAGAAT
This sequence comes from Octodon degus, assembly GCF_000260255.1. Classification (NCBI taxonomy): domain Eukaryota; kingdom Metazoa; phylum Chordata; class Mammalia; order Rodentia; family Octodontidae; genus Octodon; species Octodon degus. The sequence continues at coordinate 5,301,640 of NW_004524692.1, forward strand.
TGAAATCACATTTGCATAGCAAACAATACAGCTTCAAGGGAAACGAATGTCCATCTCAAACTGTGATGACAGCTTAGAACCAGGAAAGACCACACATTGCACGAGATGTAACAGCAACACACAGACGAGCCCACGGGCACAACCTGGCAGCTGCTTCGCAGTCGCAGTCCCTAGCCGTGATGGAGCCCGACTCCAACACACTTTGGCAAGTGTGTGGCTTCAAGGACACACTGTCAACTTCACCCTTTTAGTGTATCAGGTTGTGTGTGCAATAGATGTTTTCATCTATAACCCCCATGCCAGAATTCATCATGCCCTGCTATCCTCGTGGTTTTTCATTTTGTTTATGGTTTAGAACAACCATATTACAATGGCTTAATTACACACCCAAGAAAGCAAAATGATATACAAAATGTTAACCTTTCCTGAACCTTCAGAGTGCTGTGGTAGCAGGACAACCAAACAAATACCCTGAAACTGAAGGAGGGACAAGCGTTTCCCAGGAAAGCCAGAGGTGAGCCTGAGTTGACCTACAACAGAGCAGAGGAAGAACACAGAGCTGCCATACCACTGGATTAGAAGAACTCAGCTAAAAATTTAAATAAACTGCTAAAAGTCAGGTGTGACCAAGAACTGAGAACTGATATTACAAAGAGAATTCACACCCATTTACTGGGTCTCCTCCATGAACCTCTACCAGGTCTTGGGAGACCGTGGCCAGAGCCACACCAGAAAACACCTTCCTAGGGAACATATCCATATCGCAGGAGCAGCTGCCATTGCGGGAGGGGCTGGAAGCTCACAGGAACCTCTTTCCCTAAGGAACAAGGCCTTAGGTCAGGGTAAGAGGCCAACGTAGGACAATGTCCATTACACCCAGTGGAAGGACACAGAAAAAATTCCTGAGGAAGGAGCTCAAACCACGCCAGACCCAGACCATTGTGGTCTTCTACCATTGAGGAAGGCACAAGACTGATAGGTCCCCATCCCAGGATCCAGGGTCAGAGGAAGAAGAGGGAGGCCCATTTGAAGAACAAATGCAACTTACTTTACTCTCTGCTGCCCTGCACATGATGCTTAGCATTCAACAAAAAGGTCTGAGCCCACACAAAGAAGCAACTTTGTTAAGAAACCATCCGAGCAAGAGACAGCTTCTCAGAAATGATCCAGAGAATTATCTATTTGTTTTACAGCCCTGGGGGACTGAACACATCCTTCATTTTGTTTGTTTGCTTTCTTGCTTACTTGTCTGCTTTATTTTGAGAAGGGTCTCTCCATGTAGCCCAGGCTGGCTTTAATACGTGGTCTTCTAACCAAAAACAAAAACAAAAACAAAATCAAAAACAAAAAAACCCTGTGGTCTTCCTGTGTCTGTTTTCAGTAGCTGGATCTAGGTACTGTTTCTGTCAAATATTGAATTTAAAGTAATGATAATTAACATGGGAAAGGTTCTAGTGGAAAAGGTAGGTAGTATGCAGAAATAGAAGGGACATTTCAGCAGAAAGAACATACAGAAAGAGTCATATAAAAATGTTAGGGCTGGGGCCAGGGAGATGGCTCAGTAGAATAAACACTTCTCTGGCAAGCGCAAGGACCTAAGTTCAATCCTTGGTTCTGCAAAAGGAAAAAGAAAGAAAGAAAGAAAGAAAGAAAGAAAGAAAGAAAGAAAGAAAGAAAGAAAGAAAGAAAGAAAGAAAGAAAGAAAGAAAGAGAAATGTTAGGGCTGGCAAGACAGCTCAGCAGAGTAAAGTACCTGCTTTAGCAAGTGCAGGGACTGTGGTTCGATCCCCTGTACCACATGCCACTTCAGCCCCACTCCAAGAGTGGGCTGAGCTGACCATAAAAAAAAAAAAAACAGTAATGTTAGAACCTTTTGGAAACATGATACACAGAAGAATATATTGGTAGGCTCATCAATGGACTCCACACAGGAGAAATAATCAAGACTTTGAAGATAGTGTGATGGCTTGGATCTGAGATGCTCCCAAAGGACCATGCACTGGATTAAGTCTCCACCCCGTGGCATCTCTGGATGGTGGAGGAACCCTTAGGACCCGGGGCCTAGTAGAGGGCAGTTAAACACCTGGAGGCATGCCCTTAAGGGGAATTTGGGATCCGACCGCTTCTTGTTTTTTTTGTTTTCTTCACAGCTACTGTGATGCCAGCCACTTCCTCCCCAACACATACCCTACAGTGATGTGCTGCCTCACCACAGGCCCAAAGGCCTCCAAGTCTAGCAACCACAGCCTGAAACTTCTGAGATGATGGCCTTAAAGGTTGGTTCTCACAGTATTTTGTCACAGTGATGGAAGACTGACTACTACAGATGGATTCATAGGAATTACACAAACTAAAATTCAAAGAGGAAAGCAAGTTCAGTGAAAGAAACAAAACTAATATTGAACCTCCGAAGATTATGGGCCAGGGGCCAAGTAGGTAGCTCAGTAGAATAAGCGCTTGCCTGGCAAGCACAAGGGCCTGAGTTTAATCCCCTGCTCCGCCAAAAAAAAAAAAAAAAAAGATTATGGGACAAAAAAATGATCTAACATTTATACAGTTGAAATCTTGGGCTGGCCAGATAGCTCAGCTCAGCAATTCCATTCCAGGTATGCTGGGCTGGTCCCACCCCCTGGGGCATGCTGAGACCAATTGAGACTGGGTGTGGTGGCATGTGCCTATAATCCCAGTGCTTGAGAGACTGCAGACAGGAGGATCACTATAAGTCCTATCTGTGCGGTGAGACCCTAAAGACCCTGTACTAACAAAAGTTTTGCTTTTTGGTTTTATTTGAGACTAATCTCACTGTGTTTTTTGTTTTTGTTTTTTGGCGGAACCAGGGATTGATTAAACTCAGGCCCTTGCACTTGCCAAGGAAACGCTTATTCTACTGAGCCATCTCCCAGGCCCCAATCTCACTGTGTGCTCCCGGTCTGCCCCAGACTTGCCATGTAGCCTGAATTCACAATCTTCCTGTTGAGCTGAGTGCTAGGATCCTAGGCAGGTGCTACCATGCCCAGCACAGAAGAAATAATGACCAAGAACTTTTTTCAAATAATGAAAGTTATTAAGACATAAATCCCAAAAGCTCAGAGGACCACAGTCTGACTACACACACACACACACACACACACACACACACCCTAAATGCATTATATTAGACATGCTGAAAACCAAGGATAAAAAGAAAATCAATAGACAATCAGTAGATCTTTATTTTTACAGCTCTTAAATGTTTTATCTTTATTTGATATTTATTTATAGCAGTAATAGGGGTTGAACCCAGGGTCTTCACATTAAGCTATATCCCCAACCCTCTTCATATTGCCTAGCTGAGCTCAAACTCACGGTCTTCATTTCTCAGTCTCCCAGAGTTCTGGAATTCTAGGCCTGTACCAACACACCTGGCTGTTTTACAAATCTTATTAGAGAGCTAGGGTGGCATCCATTCCACCACTCTGACCACCAAAATCTGAAGCAGAGGCTACACCGGCAGCAATATCTAAAAATCTAAATCTTTCTTTTGGTCAACCTGAGTGTCTAGGAGATTTTTAAAGAATTTTTTTTTGTCTAAGAAATAAAGGCAAGCAAAAAAGAGTGGCCAGGAGTAGTTTCTAACACAAGCCACACAGTACTCCATTTCTCAAAGAGGTGAGAACCCACACCTGGTTTTCTAGGTTTCCTTTCAAGACCAAAACTTCAGGTCACTTCCTGGCTTGCAGTCTTTCTCATGGGTTTCTTAGAAGAAGTTGCTGCTCTTTCTGGATCCCAAAGATTATTTTCTGAGCCAGGCTTGACAGTGTATGCCTCTAACCTCCACACTCTGGGAAGCTTACGCAAGAGGAAAGTTTGAGCCAAGTTTCAGCTGTTTAGCAAGACCTCGGCTCAAAATAAAAACATCAGAGGGGTGAAGATGTAGCTCAGAGTCAAGATCTTGAGCTCAAGAGGCCGGGGAGATGGCTCAGTAGAATAAGCGTTTCCCTGGCAAGCACAAGGGTCTGAGTTCAATCCCTGGTTTTGAAAAAAAAAAAAAAAAATCTTGAGCTCAGTTCCTATTACTTGGTGAAAAGATAAATAAAAGATTCCTCCCAAAGATGTCCTAGATGTCACATTGGATTTTACCACAGATGATGTCCTGAAGTTGCTCATCACACTTCTTCAAGACACACATCAGGGCTCCTCCTGCTGCCCCTCGGACACCATAGTTGCTGCTGCCCTTGAACGAACCTCTCTTCACTACCAACCACACAGATGTCAGCGGAGCTTTTTGTCCTCAATTCACTTCTTGCTCTAACAATGATATTCTAAACAGGGAGAGACACCCCCCCCACCCCGTGTTATCAGAATAGGAAGAGGAAGAACTGATAGTGTGTAATTTGAAAAAGCTATTCAGCATTGATAAAATCTTATACTTGCAAACTTGACAAACCTGTTTTTAAATTTAAGATAAAATAAAAAAAACTTTTTTTAAATTTTGTTTACTCATAAAAGTGTTGAAATTGAACATTAAAGTGTTGATCCTCTGCTTTTCTATCCTCCTAAATCATTTTGTCAATGCACTGGTTCTTAACCAGTGTGATTTTGCCCCCTAGGGGATATTTAGAGAATTTCTAGTTGCTCCCACTGGTGATGGTTCTTCTGGCAAACACGGAGTAGCCAGGATGGCACTTAAATGTCCTCTAAGGAACAGAACAGCCTTCAAACAGAGAATTACCTGGCCCCAAATTTCAAGATTTCTGAAGATGAGAAATCCTGATAGTGAGTCCCAAATTTTTATCTCCAGAGACTGGGCATGGTGGCGCACGCCTATAATCCTTGCACTTGGGAGGTTGTAAACAGGCCCAGCACTACGAGTCCAATCTAGTAGTGAGACCCTGAACACCATGCAGACTTCCCCACAATACAAAAACAAAAACAAACAAACAAAAAAAATTTTATCTCATCAATACTTTTCAGCTACTTAATTACATATTACTACTTCAAGAATTTTTTGGGGCCAGGGAGATGGCTCAGTAAAATAAGCACTTTCCTGACAAGCGAAAGGGCCTGAGTTCAAGTCCTGGTTCCGGAAAAAAAAAAAAAAAAAAAAAGGTATTACTATAAACAACTAAGCTGGGTAGAAATATTATAGGCAGTCAGACAGGACTAGGCCCTTGGGGGTGTCAGTGTAGCACGTAAGAACATATAATAACAGTTGCTGGAGGCACATCTGTTGGAGGTCAAGCCTCAAAGATAGAATGACCAGGCCTACATAACTCCCCAGGGCATAAGATAATTGTTATCACCTTCTCCAATAAAGTCTGGATAGATCAGTCATCCTGGTAAGTGACCAAGATCCCCAGATCCAGCCTGCACAAGGAAGGTCTTTGTTCTTTTGCTACATTTGCTACCTGACCTCCTTCCCCATTGGATCAATGTTACCTAGGCAGCTATATTTGTAATTTTGTTAGTAGATCATAGCTTTGACCCATGTTGTATTCACCTCATGATTTCGCTCTATAAAACTTTGAAAACTGGGACATATGAGAACTTGTACTATAACGTCATGTAACTCAGTAGTGTCCCAAATTTTCTGATCAAGGAGATTATGGGGCCAAAGAGGAAAGTGATTGATGATGTAGAGTGTGCCTAAGGAGAGTCACATGGGGAGAAGACATTCTCTCATGCTTTCACAGACAGCACTCTGGCCAAGCAATGGCCGTGACTCATCCACATGGCTGACACTGACAAAGGATCTACAATCTGAGGTACAGGATCTCAGGATAAATCCTGAGGGGATTTCACTGACCTTATCAGACCCAAAAGCTACAAGTCTTGTTGCATAGGTCTTGCTTTACCTTGGTCTTAACCATCCAGCAGAAAAGTATAAAAATGAAGTATAAGAAGTAAATCCGGGCTGGTGAGATGGCTCAGTGGTCTAAAGCACCTACTCAGAACAAGATTAGTCAAAGCACAGGGACCGCAGTCAATCCCCAGCACCACATGCCAGCCAGCCCCGCCCCCTGGTGGGCTGAGCTGGCCACACACACACACACAAATAAATAAAATAAAAAAAAAAAAGAAGTAAAGCCATGCTGTTATGTTGAGCTGCAGGGGACTCAGGTCAACAATTTCTGACATTGCCATTGAAGCAGAAGATCCAATACTATTATGGACTACTGAACTCTTTTAGAATATTTTGCTGAGTTTACACACCTATAATATTTAAATGGTGGAACTTAACAAAAAAAAGGGAATACAGATGAATGTCCATTTTGTATCTGTGTATTCAAAGTGGTTAGGATAGATATATAGTTACATTCTCTTAATGAATAGAGTGATTTGTTCTAATGGTATTTGTAAATAGGATATCAAGTCCCCATCTTGTATAGCAATTAACCACTAGGAAGAATGTATGCAATGTGTTATTGAAACTGGCCTACCAATTTGGTTTGAAACTGTCTCATTGCTATTTGTTTCTCAATAAAATTATGGAAAAAAAAGAAAGAAAAATTAAAAAAAAAAAACTTTGAGAACTGGGTTCATTGGCAACCCACTGTTGGCTCCCCTCTTTTCTCTCAGGAGCTCTCTCTCTCAATGAAGTTTTCCTACTCTTAGTCTCTGTTGTTCCTTACAATTTACTCTTTAGTTTTAGGTAAAATGAACTTGGCATATCTGACATCAAGTAGATTTGGAGTTACATTGTTTTCCTTATATCAATATCATTTAAAAAGTGAATAGAAAGGGCCGGGGAGATGGCTCAGTAGAATAAGCGCTTCCGTTGCAAGCACAAGGTCCTGCGTTTAATCCCTGGTATCGCAATAAATAAATAAATAAATAAATAGGCTGATGAGATAGCTCAGTGGACTAAGCGCCTGCTTTGACAAGCGCAGGAACCGTGGTTTGATCCCAGTCCAGCATGCCACGCTGGTCCCACCCCCAGGGTGTGCTGAGCAGGCAACCAAGTCTGGTGGTAATGGCATGTGCCTGTAATCCCAGCGCTGGGGAGGCTGAAATCAGGAGAATCACTACAAGCCCGAGCTGCTCCGTGAGATCCTGCACCAAATACATAAAATGAAAAAAAAAAAAAAAAAAAAAAAAAAGTGAATAGACAGGCCACAGACCAGGAGAAGGTGTTTGTAATAGGGATGTAATTGACAGAGGGCCCATACCTGCATACCTGGAATACACACACAATACACACACACCTAAGAAGCAATACAATGACAGACAACCCAATTAAAAAGAGACAAGGCTGGGGAGATAGCTCAGTGGTCTAAGCACCTGCCTGGCAAGTGCCAGGTCCAGAGTTCCATCCCCCGTACCACATGCCATGCTGGCCAGGAACCCCAGGTATATCAAGCCAGCCTAAAACTGGGTGTGGTGGTACAAGCCTATAATCCCTCTCTACAAGGCCTTTCATGAGACACAAATGGCTAAACTTTCTTTGCAAGAAGAAAGGTCACGTAAGAGTTGCTGGCTTTCTGAGGTCTAGCCTGTCTAGCCTGTCTCCACAAAGATCTGTTCCCTTGGGGCTGGTGAGATGGCTCAGTGGTCTAAAGCACCTACTTAAAACAAGCTTAGCAAAGCACAGGGACCATGGTTCAATCCCCCAGCACCACATGCCAGCCAGCCCCAGCCCCTGGTGGGCTGAGCTGGCCACACACACACACACATAAATAAAAATAAAAATTAAAATTAAAATTAAAATTAAAAAGATCTGTTCCCTTTGTGAACACATGAAGGATGCTGTACCATAGCTTGGGTGCCTTGACATGGTATAGCATTGCAGATGGACTTGTTTTGCTTTGTTTTCAGGATTTAAAAATGTAGACTGCTTGTTGTTTACTGCCCTCTGCTGAAATAAAGTGGGTAGTGTGAATTTCTTCTGCAAGATAAAAGAACCAAGTTTTCAAGGAAATGAAAGAAAAGTCTGTGGTTTAGTAAAAACAGCAGCCTGCTGATGATCCAGGGGCGCAAGAGTCCGCTGCAGAAGCACAGAAAACCAGGGGATCCTTTTGCTCTGAGCCCCTGGGCCTACTGTTCCAATTAAGAGGCTTTTGGCCTCTGCATGACTGATATAGGAGAACTATGACTCCCTACATGTTAGATGTCAAATGTGGTGCCTCAATGTCAAGAAATGAAGTTGTGAACCAAAGGAAGAAGTTAGGAGCATTTCATTGGAAATAAGGATAACTCCTGGATTTCCAGGAGGGTGTCCCAAATGGAGAAGCCACCAAGGCTCTTGGTCAGGGGTAATTCATATACAAAGTCACAACATGGTGAGTGAAATATGGTTTAAACTGCAAAAAATGTATAGGACTACAAGTGTAGTTGCTTAGTTAGTATTGATCCAATAGGGAAACAAATCACGTAGCAAGCGTACAAGAGAAAGAACAGAGGCACTGTGGGGAAGGGCTGGGTCTGGATGCTCTGGTGTCCAGTGCTTAGCTGGCCTTCCAGGACCAGGTTCTGCTAACTACAGTGTAACTTCACGTTGCTGCTTGCTCCTTAAAGAGGCCTGCAGGCCTGGCCATCACAGCTTCATCTTGAGGCCTGGTCTTCTTTAGTTTTACCTCTGGCCTCAGTGCTGATGTCTTTATTTTTTGTGTTGACATTCTTAAGTGGCCAGTCCCTCTCTGACAGTATACCAATTTTTATCTAGTTGAGCTCCTATAATAATACATAAAGGGCAGTTGATATCTGAGCTCTTTGCTACTGTTTTCTTTTACAGTAGCCCACTCTCACACTATAAAGTGTCCTTTTTTTTTCTTCTTGTTTTTAGTTGGCTCTAACTTGCTCTGCAGAGCCAGTTTCTTTCCCTATCTTTAATAAATGTAAAACCTTGTTACCATTTGTGTTTGTCTTGCCCAGTTCTTTTCTTGGGACAGAAAGAACTACAAACCACCTTTAGAAGGAGACTCTAGCACCCAAAGCCCAGTAACAAGACTGTCTCAATAAAAACAAAGAAAAATAGCATAGAGGTCAGTGAGAAAGCATTTTATCTAGAGCCTGAGAATTGCAATGTGGGAAAACAGGCTCAGCGAGTTCTGCATGAGAGCCGTGAGTGACAACATCGAAGCAGGAGGTAGCTAAGGAACAGCCGGAGAAAGAAGGATGGCTCACTTTGGAGCCCAGTTTCTGGGCTAAATCTACTCTCTAAGTTAAACATGGGCCCAAGACTAGGGTTTCCAGGCCTAAATAGAATGAGATAAAGTAACCAGGTTGCCCAGCTTTTACACAATAATTCTCTGGGCATGCCAACTGTGGTCTTCAGTAGCACCCCACCCGCACCACCATGAACTTTGGATGCCACTGAAAGTCAAAAACATCACTGCCTGCCAGAGGACGGACAGCCAAGCTGCTCCCTGGCAAGGAAGAAACTTTAGACCGATCCTTCCATCCTACTGTAAATCTTACTGCTTAAAACATTTACCGCCAAGCCTCCTCAGGACTGTAAGCTCTTCCCCCAGCCTGCTGCCACCCAGTGGAATGTACTTTCGCTTTCACTAAATCTGGGATTTAGCAAGCTGCTCCTTTTGACTTGTTTCGGATTTAGCGGAAGGAAACACATGAGAGGCACTCAGAGAAGTGGAGGGAACCAAACTCTATTTTGTCATCAGGCTCAGGAAAGATAAACTCTCCAAAGACCTGAGTTTGGAGCCCTTGTTGGGGCTGTTTCACGTACTTTGTTTTTATACATTTTATTTTTTTAAAGAATTTTTTTTAAATTTTATTTATTTATGTGTGTGTGCATGTGGCCAGCTCAGCCCACCAGGGGGCGGGGCTGGCTGGCATGTGGTGCTGGGGGATTGAACCGCGGTCCCTGTGCTTTGCTAAGTTTGTTCTAAGTAGGTGCTTTAGACCACTGAGGCATCTCACCAGCCCAATAAGGATTTTTTTTTTTTGTTCCTCGAATGGCTTCAGGGCACTTTTGGCCA
>NW_004524692.1:5311656-5341656 GCF_000260255.1 Octodon degus
CTTGTTCTAAGTAGGTGCTTTAGACCACTGAGCCATCTCACCAGCCCCTCATGTACTTTGTTTTAGGTGGGAACTCACAGGCTGAGTGTGACAGAGACAGAGTCGGAGTGTGGCTAAGCCAAGGGGGCTGAGGCAGGCTGTTCAAACAAGATACCATAAGTGAAACAAGACAGCCGCTTGCACCGTGAAAGCTGTGCAGCAGGTGATAGGTTATGGCCCTAGTAAGAATTGCTGAATTATTATGATGGTCATCTAATATGGCTGAAGCCCTTAAAACAACAGCTCATTTCCCAGAGACCACCTTCCCTCTTCTCCAACTCAGCCCAGGATGCAGTTTCCTTTCACCTTTCTCTCCACCTCAGGGAAGGCCCCAGTCAGCTCCTCGGGTATATCTAAACTTCCCCCTTAAGCCCCACCCCTGGCAAAGGCCATAAAAGCCTCCGCCTCCTTTTGTTCCAATCCAGAGAATTCCTTATCTTCCTAAATTCTCTCCGTGTTCTCTAAGATAATGAAGTCCCTTTTCCTTTATAATAAAGCCCCTTTCCCCTTTCCTTCTGCGTGTTTCTCTGCTGCGACACCGATAAAACCTATCACCGGGTATCAAGTTTTGGTTTCCCAAAGTTTTGTTCTCTTCATCAGTGTGTCCAGCTTAATTCTGTATTCGGGATATCAATACCCTGGACAAGGCCCCCATCAGTAACAACACAGTCATGACACAAAAGCCACTGTAGGAACAGGTGATCAGGGACTCCCAGGCTCATAACTTGTTCAATCAAAGCATGATTTGTACTTATTTCTGGGACAGTTAGAAATTTAAAAGCAGATTTTTGCAAAAAACCTATTGACTTGGGGCTGGAGAGATGGCTCAGTGGTCTAAAGCACCTACTTAGAACAAGCTTAGCTAAAGCACAGGCACCACGGTTCAATCCCCCAGCACCACATGCCAGTCAGCCCCGCCCCCTGGTGGGCTGAGCTGGCCACACACACACACACACACACACTCTAAATAAAATGTAAAAATAAATAAATAAATAAATAATTTAAAAAAAAAAAAACCTATTGACTCTTCTTTGGGCCTGCAGATGCCCAATAGGTAATGAACAGCAGAACAAGGTTTGGCCGTCATTTTCTTTCCTGTGTTACCGTGAAGCTGATTCAAATCACTTCTCATCTCTGCATATGGGTATGTTGATCGCTGAGAGAGTCAGGTCTAAGAGTTGGCAAAACAAGATTGAGTTACCCTAAATTTACATACTTTTATCCTTATTCAAGAATAAGGACACGGGAACCAGGGAGATGGCTCAGTGGAATAAGCGCTTGCTTGGCAAGCACAAGGGCTTGAGTTCAATCCCTAAGGACACCAAGATAAGACAACTAAATTCAGTTACACCTAGCGTCTCTAGCTATTGCCTTAAATCTGTGATCCCCTTGTTGAGAAAGGTAAAGTTTAGGCAGGGGAGATAGGTTTTTAAAAAAAATTAATGGAGAGGGCCAGCGAGATAGCTCAGTGGTCTAAAATGCCTGCTTAAGCAAGCTTAGACAGCCGCAGGGGACCAGGGTTCAATCCCAGGGCACCACATGCTGCACCAGCCCCACTCTCAGAGTGGGCTGAGCCATCCAAAAAAAATTAATGGAGACTCTTACTAAAAGCAGCTTCTGCTCCTACAGGTAGACTCTAGCAAGACAAAAGAGAGAAACTACCTGGAGAGTCTCTTGGTAACCCAATTTCCATGAGAATTTATCAGAAAGAGGTAACAAAGCAAGGATACAGCTAATGCTTGGCATTAGCCCCCTTCACCCACCTCTGATGAAATGCGAGAGACAGAGGGGCAGCCACCCGAGGGCTCTTACTTAAAATGTAAAACACACAGTCCCCTTTATTTAATCATTAACTTTAATTACCTTGCTATGAGGTGACACACACACACATTGATCCATCACAAAGGGACAGGAAGAAATCAAAAGATAGAAAAAATGTAGACAGAGATGCCCAAGGGTAGGGTCAGACAGCCAGATGCCAAAAACTTTCAGGGGCCTGCATGGGTGGTGGGAAAATTCACTAGTTCTATATGCATATACAAGATAGCTAGGATAGACATATGCTACTTTCTCTCAGTTCAGTGAGAAGAAAGGTTTGTGTAATGGATCAACTCACATTTTAGATTATAAATGTAAATCTTCTGGGTTTTCTTGTGTAAAAATGTATACTTACCACTGTTTTAAGTTGTTTAATAACTAGTTGCTGTTTCTTGCTATTTGCTAGATAAAATTCTTGTAACCCTCACCAATTCCTGTCAGCAAAGTTAGCTTACAGAGAGGTTACTAAATGGGCTTTAACTTCTTGTAACCTTGGGCTATGCAAGGCTGTCTACAGGTACTCAGGTGCAAATTAACCAGAAACTGAAACAAAAGCCCCAGGAAAACCCGGGATTGGACTCAGGCCCTTGCACTTGCCAGGGAAGCACTTATCCTACTGAACCATCTCCCCGGCCCCCTTCCTGCTTCATGGGCTGCCACCTTTTGGTCCTCTCCTGCGTGAGAGCAGATGGGGGCCCTGAGCTCAGTAATAAACGTCTTTCCAAATTCCAATCTGGTTGATCTGGTTTCTATCCTAAGTGACCCATAACAGTTTGTACTAATACTGTTTAGACAAGATATCATGTCTGTGTCTTGTACTCTGAATAACTACTATGAAGTGATAGGTTTTAATGGTGTTGCAGCAGAGAAACAGGTAGAAGGAAAAAGGGAAAGGGTCTTTATTATAAAGGAAAAGGGGCTTCGTTATCTTGGAAGACACGGAAGAATTTGGGAAGATAAGGACTTCTCTGGATGGGAACAAAGGGAGGCTGAGTCTTTCATGACCTTTTGTCAGGGGTGGGCTTTGAGGGGGATGTTTAGATAGACCTGAGGAGCTGACTGGGGCCTTCCCTAAGGCAGCAGGAAGGGTGAAAGGAAATTGCACCCTGGGCTGAGTTGGAGAAGAGGGGAGGTAGTCTCTGGGAAGATGAGCTGTTGTTTTGAGGGCTTCAGCCATATTGGATGACCACCATAATAATTCAGCAATTCATACTAAGGCCATAACCTATCATGAAGACAACAACGTGCAATGTATTAATTTTAACTGTCCTACTAACCTGTTTTGAAACTGTTTCATTGCTATTTTATATTTTTTTCTCATTAAAATAAATAAATAAATAAATAAATAAATAAATAAATAAAATGCTTGCTTAGGCAATCAGGCAGGGACCACAGTTTGCAGTTCTGTTCTCAGCACCACATGCCATGCCAGCCCTCTCCCCAGGGTGGGCTGAGCCAGCCACAAAAATAAATAAATAAATAAATAAATAAATAAATAAATAAATAAATGGAACCAGAGGCAAGAGCTCAAGGGTATTCACTTCTGATGCCTCCTATTCAGGATAACTATCTTTTTCCCCCTTTTTCCAAATAAACCGTCTTCCTTTATTTTAATTTCTGCCTGTTTAATTCATTACTGAAGCTGACAGTTTATAGTCCTAGCAGTTGCTCTTCCCTATAAGTTTATAGGTGTATAAATCCTATCCTGCCACAACCGACATCCCAAGACAAGTGGCTCATGACTGCAACCACCAAGAACAAAGATCAATCATTTCATGAGAATACAGCTGTCCTTCAAGCTGTGAGGATTCCAGAACTATGAATCCTTGACTGAGATAATAATCAGCCATATACCAGTCCAACAGCTAATCCTTAAAAACTGGCCTGTCCTTGTAGGGGAGCCATTCTGGTTCCCTACACCAGAGTGCCCCCCTCCAGCCACTCAAGCTGGAGTCCTTTCCAGTTTTCCTTACTCTTCTTTCTTAAGGGCTGGTCTGATCTTTGCTTACTCTTCACACTAAAGCCCTTCACCATTTTCTCTTGCCTTGTAATTAAAAGGTCATGTCCTAGTCTCCTATCTGAATAGCATATTACTTTTTAAAAAATTTATTTATTTTTTAGAACATTACTTTTAAGGAGAAGGAAAACGGTGAGATATTAGTGCACACCTATAATCCCAGCACTCCAAGAGGCTGAGGCAAGAGGATTGTAAATCCAAGATAAACCTGGACAACTTAATGACTTAGTGAAACCCTGTCTAAACATAAAAAATAAAAAGGGCTGGAAATGCAGCTCAGTGTGAAGTCCCTGATTTAAATCCCCAGTACTGAAGTAAATAAATAGATAAAGTTTTTGGCCCTTCATGACAGTTGCCCAATGCAGGATGTTGTTATCGTTTTTATGTAGATGTCCTTCTAAAGTCATATGGGATCATAGGTAGGACCCCTGGACATGTTTGCATTATAGGGACATTGTACGCCATCGCTGTTCAGAGTTAGGGCCTGGTCACAGAGGCGGGTCACTGCGGGTGTGGTTTGGGGGGTTCTACAGTATCTCCCTTCCTAGCTCCCCTCTTGCCTCTCTGCTTCTCTCCCACCATTACACATGTAGTCACTTCTCCAGCGGGCCCTTGTGCCGTGCCACCCTGCCTTGGGCCCAGAGCTGACTGTGGGCTGAAGCCTCTACAAACTGTGAGTTAAAATAAACCTTTTCTCTCTTAAATTGGGGTATTGGTTATTTTGTTCCAGTGATGAAGAAAGTGATAAAAAAAATACTGACAGCTTTGCAGCCCTGTCACACTTAAAAGGTCAGCCTTCAGAGGTCATTTGCTGTGCCCAGTTCAAGGGTTCACTTTCCCAGGCAGAAGGCTAATACAGACCTAGGCCCTGACCTTTGTGCCCTCCCAAACCCACTGTGAAATTCTTTTTTGTGGGGAGAGGTGGTAGTGTTTGACACAAGTTCTTTCTGTTAGTTCAGGTTGGCCTTGAACTCACTATATAGCCCAGGCTGGCCTCAAACTCTTGGAGTGCTCCTGCTTCCACCTTCCAAGTGCTGGGATTATAGGCATGCACCACTACACACAGTTTAAAATGCTTTTTAAAAGTTGCTTTGTGTCATAATTTTCTTCAGGATTTCGCAAAATTGAAATAACTATTTTGAAAGGAATTTTTTTTTTTTTTTTTTTTTTTTTTTTGGGCAGAACTGGGGATTGAGCTCAGGTACTTGCACTTTCCAGGGAAGCACTTATTCCACTGAGCCATCTCCCCGGCCCTTGAAAGGAATTTTAAAATATGGCATTGGGAAATGATTTTTGGAAATATGCCAAAGTATTATTTTTTTTCTTTTCGTGTTACCCCACCCTTATCTTGTACTGCCTGCTTGACCTAGCAGAATTTCCACCCTGTTCTAATCTTTATCCTTGAGGACAGGAGAGGCCCAAGGACCCTTTTCAGTGGGGTAACGAAAGCTAGTTGGATCCAAGATTGCCACTAGAGTAGCCTCTGATGCATTGTGCCTACTAAATCATACATATATTTGCATAGTAAATGATACTTGCACCCCTCTCCCAGAGCTTCTTCTCCACTCCCCCTTCTTTCCTTCCCCTACCCCTCCTGTGCTGAGATTTCACTCCCTAACCTGTGACACCTTTCCCTGCCTACCTCCTCTTAGGTTAGATTCCCTACCTGACTGAATCAGACCACCCACCTAAAGTTATAAACCTGTCATTGGTGAGTTACTGTCATTGTTTGTGCTGTTTTTTTCCCCCTCTACAAACTCTATAAAAAACAAACAAACACCCTGGCAAGCTCAAGGGCCTGAGTTCAATCCCCCGTCTGCCAAAAAGAAAAAAAAAAAATTAACAAACTAGCTAACAACAACAACGAAAAAAAAACTTTGTAATACTGTCTCCTCCAGGGCTCAGTAGTTCAGAAGCATGATGTAAGCTAGCCAAATAAAGTTTTCTCTGCCTTTTCAGGAGAACACATTTTGTTGCTTATGCAATCTGAAAAAGTCTGGTATACTATTTTCCACAACCATACAAGGTTGATTGGCCCTACTCTCTCGTCCTTTGCTAAGACTTGAGGGCCCTAACAATAAATCAGCATTTTCCAGATTTGTAGGAACATCAGAATCCACAAGTTGGCAACTGTTAGCTTTTACAGTGCCCTATTTCAGACCACTGGAGCAGCACCTAGAAATCTCTAGTCTCATTGTTCTAAACTTGCCAGGAAAAGGAAGATCCCAAGCAGGAGTAATCATCTCAAGAAGGAACTGAATTTTCTTGTGAAACTGTTGCAGGCAGCCGAGTTATATAGAAAAAAAAAATTGTTTTTTTGAGCTGGGGCTTGAACTTAGGCCCTTGCGCTTGCCAGGCAAGCACTTATTCAACTGAGCCATCTCTCCAGCCCCTAGATAGAAATATTATAGGCAGTCAGACAGGGCCACGCCCTCGAAGGAGATACCACAAGAAGACAAGATATCTTGCAACTCTGGGAGGGACGGATGCTTCCACTGTGGGCCAGACCTAAAGACCTAAGATCAAACAAATGCTGCCCGTCCTAAAGATTGGCATCCGCGATTGATCATCACCTTGAGGGCGACCAAGAATCATTAATCCGACTACTACTGGATGGCTACCTGATAAAGTCCTGTTCTACATTGATGCCTGCTTGCTACATGACTCTCATTTGGTCCTGGATTTAATCAATTTTACCTGTGCAATGGTGCTTGTAATCTCATTGGTTGGCCATAGTTTTGTCCCACCTCATGCCCACCTTCGCGAGTTCCCATGTTCTCCACCACCTTAGACCCACCTCACCACATGGTTTAACTCTATAAAAGTCCCTGGAAGAGACAGTTTCCTGGGGACAACTCGCTCAGGGCCCCCCTCTTATTCCTCTCTCAGACAGGAGCTTTCTTTCCCCCAATAAATATATTCTGCTCATAACCTCCATTTGTTCCTAAAAGTCATTCTTCAGTTTTAGAGAACATGCACTTGTCCAGGTCAGGTTGGGAGATCATTTTTCCCCTATGTCATTTGGAGGTTCCCTGTATCAAAACAACATGGAGTGCTCGCTTGGGCAACACATATACTAAAATTGGAACAATACAGAGAAGATTAGTATGGCCCCTGCGCAAGGATGACACGCAAATTCGTGAAGCATTCCATATTAAAAAAAAAAAAAAAAAAAAAAAAAAAAAAAAAACATAAACATGGAGGGGCCGGGGAGCTAGTTCAGTAGAATAAGCACTTGCCTGGCAAGTGCAGGGTCCTGAGTTTAATCCCCGGTGCTGAAAAAAAAAAAAAAAAAAATCAAGTAAAAGCCACTTCCTGAGGCTCAGGTCTAGCCTTCCCCAAGTCATGGCCACAATACATCTGAACAAAACCACAGCTTGCTACCAAAGACAAAGGGAGAGATGACTATGGATTAGACAGTATCTGTCTGGGAGCAAGCCGTTTTGCACTTCAAAAATGACTCATCATTTAAGACTAAAAGAGGGACCTGCCTGTTAGCGCAGTTGTTTAAGCACCTGTTCATGCAAACACAGTCAGGCTACCTCGGTTTGATCCCCAGCTCCACCTGCCTTACCAGACCCGCCCTTAAGGCACCCTGAGCTAGTCAAAAAAAATCCTAAGACTAAAAGAAATGCAGAGCTGTCGTGTTGTGTGCCTATTGTCCCAGCGCACTGGAGGCTGATGCCGAGTTCCAGGCTGGACTCCAAGACATAAGGAGACCCTGTCTCTAATAACACATATGGCACCTCAGTGCACGAACTTAATTCTTGTCATGATTCTGGGAAAGGTGGTCATTGATAGGTTCCAGCCCAAGTGCGGCCAGTTAGCTTATTCTGGCCCTGATTCCACATGGCTGAACCCCAAAGCAACAGCTTAGTTGCCCAGGGACCACCTACTCCTTCACCCTCACCCCAGCCCTGAACACAACTTCCTTTTGCCTTTCCCTAGCCACCAGGGAAGCCCCCACTCAGCCCCTTGGGTGTCACTGAGCCTGCCTCTCAAACTCTGCCTCTAGCAAAAATCGCAGCTCCCCTTTGTTTGAGGTCAAAGGACCCCTGCCTTCTCCCTGAGATGCTCTCTGTGTCCTCAGTGACAATAAAGGCCTCCCTTTCTTTTACTGCTGCTTCGCGGTCCCGGGTCGTCTCACTCACTCGCTGGGTCTGTGCTCTGGGTCTGTTGAGAAACTGCAACTCTTATCTTTTCTTTTTTTCTTTCTTTTTCTTTTTGTGGAACCAGGGATTGAACTCAGGCCCTTGTGCTTGCCAGGCAAGCACTTATTCTACTGAGCTATCTCCTCAGCCCATCCTTATCTTTTCTTTCCTTTTTTTTTTTTTTTTTTTTGTATCAGGAATTAAATTCAACCCTCTTTTGACAGGCAAGCACTGTGCAGTTGAGCTATATCCTCCACAACACCATTTCTGTATCAAAAGATATAAACAGGAGTTTGTATTCCACTTTAGATTCTAGTTCACCTTACTGGACCCTCCCTCCCAAGCACATTAAATTAGGGAAACACCTACTCAGCTTAAATTCTGGGACTGTAAGACAGCCCAAGGGCTGGTGAGATGGCTCAGTGGTCTAAAGCACCTACTTAGAACAAGCTTAGCAAAGCACAGGGACCACAGTTCAATCCCCCAGCACCACATGCCAGCCAGCCGCGACCCCTGGTGGGCTGAGGTGGCCACACACACACACACACATAAATAAATATTTTTTTTTAAAAAAAGACAGCCCAAGATGGCTCATCAGCAGCCAACAACCTGCTGTTCCCCTTGCCCTCTCCCCTCCCACTTTTCCTCCCTTACCAGCTCTGCCCAGCAAGTCCTCAGGCCCACCCTTACCACCATTTAAACTAGCCAGTTGGGATAGTGAACCTCCAACCAAGCCAATGGGGAAAGCTGTCAGTTGCATCTCAAGTGTAAGGGATAAAATGAGCCTGCTGGGGCCTCCTTGTGTGCTTGTTACTTTACCTTAGTGATGTTGTACACCTTTCTGCAGAAGTAAAAGTAGAACAAAACAAAGATACCTAAAAACTCTGCCTTGTGAAAATTTCTTGATGTCTGAGTGCTTCATTGTCTGCGCCAATGCACTGAACCTGTGGTTTATGTCCAACACCCGGTAGACGTGTGTTTACATGAATGTGATTGTGTAAGGAAAGTTCTGGAAGGATATACAGCAAACTTGTCAGAGGCAATGCCAGAGGAAGGGAGCCAGTTATTAAATGCCACTTTCACTTTTACTTTAATTCTGAATTGTTTCACTTACCTAAAGAAAGGATGTATCATATAGCATGTGCATATTTCCAAACCCCTACCCCCCAAAACCAAACCTGTTTAAGGCAACAACAAAACCTGAGCAAGAGGGACAGAGACAGAATGTCTCTGGAAGGCTGTTCTCAACCTTTCTCCTCTTCAATGGATGAGACAAACACAAAAAGAACTGCACTTTATGGCCACACCACCTTGAATGTGTCCGATCTCATCTGATCTCAGAAAAAGAACAGTACTGCTGTCTCCTCATAAAGTAAGTTTTGGGGCTGGGGAGATGGCTCAATGGAATAAGCGCTTCCCTGGCAAGCACAAGGGCCTGAGTTCATTTCCCAGTTCCGCAAAAAAAAAAAAAATAGATACTCTATGTATTTATGTTTATACAACAAGTCCAGCCCTGCCCCCAACCTAAAAAAAAAACAAAAAAAAAAAAAAAAAAAAAAAGGTAAGTTTTCTTCCTTATGTCACCTACTAGGTTCTGAATATTTTGCATGTGAGTAAAGGCATCTGCTCTGTTTTTCAACTAATTTTTAGATCATAGAGAAAGAATTTGCTAGCCCTAGAAAATCCTTTGGGTCCCAAAAGTTAACCAACAACCTATTTTAGGAGTTTTAGAATACAGAAACTACTATATTCTATGATGTCTAGAATGTTCCTCTAAATGCCAACATTCAAAACTATAAAATAAAATGGGAAAAGCTACATTTAGCCTAGCTTAACTACCTCACTTTATAAATGAGGAAATGGTATTAGGAAAGAAATGTGCTTTGACCAGCTAGTTTCTGTCAGACTGAAAGCAAAACTAGTATTTCCTTCCTCCTAAACAAGCACCCTTCCCATAACACATTGTCAGCTTTATAATTTTGCAGTTTCAAAGAAATGACAAAAGTCTGAGAAAATGGGTATGTGTAACTCGATTTAGTGTACAGAATTCACAGTGGTACCTCAAGTCATGAACTTCTTTTGTTCCACAGTTCTGGAAAAGATGATCACAGTCATATGTGTCACCCAATACAGTGTTTGCAAGCAAAGACAAAATTTTGGCGAGTGTTTCTATTTGTGAACCAAACTGTACACAAACAGAAGAGTTTGTACCTCTGTGTACAGGTATGGAAATATTATGTGCTACCCCATAAATACATGCAATTTTTCAGTTTTTAGGTGTCAATTGAAACAAAACTCTTTAAAATTATTTTGTAGTTTGAGAAGAGTCTGTGTCCCAATAACAACGTAGGGCTAACAGAAGGTAGGTGTTACAAGTAAATCTTGAAAACAGCATCACAGTTCTAAAGAGTTCTTACATGTTGACAAGGCTGTATTATTTGAAAAGCTACAAAATCTAAATAAGCTATGACTTAAAGTCACACGGCAAAATTTATGTCAGTTATTTTTTATAGTTTCATCCCTTTCTTCCATCTATGTCTTCCTGCTTTGAGCATTTTTTTCCAGGTTCCCATGACTGCTTTTGTATGTGTCTCTATTTTGGACCACTCTTCTGTTGACCTGTTCTGCGCACATTTCTCATCTTTCTACATTTATTTATTTATTTTTTGAGACTGTCTCACTATGTGACCCAGGCTGCCCTGGAATTTCCCATCTTCCCGCTTTGGCCTCATGGATGCTGGGATTACAGGTGTGTGTCGCCACACTCAGCCATTTCCCATCTATTCTTAAGATTTACTGTTTATGAACCAAAATGAATATTTTTACTAAATTATTTTGATATCTATTATGTTTATAGTTCAGAGCTTACTATATTTTGTCACTCATGTTTAAACAAGCAAGCAGAATACTTCTTCTTTTTTTTTTTTTTTTTTTTTTTTTTTTGTGGAACGGGGGATTGAACTCAGGCCCTTGCACTTGCCAGGCAAGCGCTTATTCTATTGAGCTATCTCCCCGGCCCCACAGAATACTTCTTAAGGCAATTAAATTTCATTTCCAATTTAATTGCTGTCTGTGAGTATTAATTACTCATTTCTTTATAGAACAGAACTGTTCTACACAGAATAAATAAAAGTTAGGGGTCACCTTTTCTCTACTTGTTGGACTTGCAGGGTCTTGCCACACATAAAGTCCACAATCTCATTTCTGGGATGTAGAGACTGAGGTCTGGTCAGATGCAGTGTCTAACCGTGGGTACAATAGCTGGCTGTAGAGTGTCTGGACTCCAGGTCAGTTTAACAATAACCCACAACCTTCGGACCAACTAGGGACTCCAGGTCAGTGTTCTCTTTCTTCTTTCTTAAATGCCAAGGGTCTTGTGGGCTAGCTCAGTTGTTTAAAGCGCTTGCTTGGGCAAACCCAGTCAGGCGCAGGGGGCCGCAGTTTACTCCCCAGCTCCACATGCTGCACCAGACCTGCCCTTAAGGCAGCCTGAGCCAGCCAAAAAAAAAAAAAAAAAAAAAGAATCTTTACTGTCAAGTATTTTCCCTTATTAATCATTTTATTTACTTATTTTTTATTTTTTGTATTTTAGGGAAAGGTCTATATGGTGTTCAGGGTCTCACTACTAGATCAGACTCGTAGCAATCTGCCTGTTTACAGCCTCCCAAGAGCTAGGATTACGGTACTACCACACCCAGTCTCATCCCTTATTAATCATTAACTCCTTCAAGAAAGAGTTTCTTATGCTTTTAGTAGGTACTCAGAAGATATCTGTATACTATTATTCATTACGATGCTTTTGGCTAAAAGTGATAAGCCCTGACTTAGAATTGCTTGAATTATCAGGATTATACAAATTTAAAATTGAACAAATCTGGATTAAGCCTTTTTCAGCAGTTCAGCAAGATCACCAGACCCACAGTCTACCCATCTACTTCTTTATCCTCGTGTTTCTGGCTCTGGCCTCAGGCTGGCTGGCCTCAAAGTCTTCACAACAGCTTAACAGTAGCAACAGAACAAATAAAATGAGCCCTTGTTCATGTCCAGTAGGAGAGAGACAGTTCCTCCCAACATGGCACTCTCTCCTACCTGACTAGAACCACTTAGAAGTGTTCCCTTTCCCCTACTCAGCCAATAAGAGCCTGGGCAATGCTATATCCAGAGTGCCTTCAATCAGTCAGGACCCACTTCTGCTTATGGGATTGTAGTGGTTAAGCTAAATTATGTGGACTTGATTGTCTTGGGAGCCACCCGGGCATTAGTGATGCCTACTTCCCTGTGTATCTGGGTGGGTCTTAAAGATGTGGTGTTGGGTACTATGCCTGGTCTTTGGCCTCTTCCTTCCTGGCACTGTTTCCTGGCTCTGCTTCCTAGCTGCCATGTACTAAGCTGTTACACTTGTCCATACCCTTATTCCTTACAGCTGGTTGGTGATAGAGTGAATCCTCTAAAGCTATAAACTAAATCAAACGTTTCTTCCTTCAAGTTGTGGGTGCTGTTTATTGTATCCCAGCAACAAGAAAGGTAATAAAGAAAACTGATACTAGGAACAGGGCCATTGCAAGACTGCACATGACCATGTGGTTCAGACTTCGGAAGTGGTTTGTGGGAAGAGTTTGGAAAGATTTGGAGATGCAGGTGGGAGAACCTAGTCTGATGTAGATAGAGTCTAATGGGTGATTCTTGTCAGAACTTAGAAAACCAGGATGCTGGCAGGAATGAAGACAGTAAAAACCTCAGGGAAATTTCAGTTGGGAATAAGGACTTCACTGCCAGATGGATTAGAGGCTATGCGTGTTACATTCTGGTAGAAAACTTCTATTTAAATGTTGCCCAAGTCCCAAGACTTTAGGAGAGACAAAGATTAAGGACAATGGACTAATAAATCTGGGAGAAGAAATTTCAAGGTAGCACAAAATTGTGGCATAGTTACTGCTGGCTACTTTCAGCTAGACAATCAGGGGGGGAAAAAAAAACAGAGCAGAAAAGCTTGAAAAACTTAAATTTGGGCCCAAAAGTAAAGTTGGGGTGGGGAGATGCGGTTGCGGAAGAGATGGGACCATTGAAAAGAAATCAAGTGCTTTGTGCCCATGTCACCTTGCCTTACAGTATGTTATGTACTTTTTTTTTTTTTTAAGTACTAGGGATTGAACTCAGAACCCTGCACTTGCCAGGCAAGCACTTATTCTGCTGAGCTATTCTCTAGGACCTGGTTATGTACTTAAATTTGTACAAGATGAAAGATGTCTTGAGTGCATCTCAGGAATTAGTAGAACCCTTACTTATCACAGGTTCAAGAATGCTGAAGTGTAATACCTTTATTTGAGAAAAGAGACTCCAGGACCCCTCCTCCAGAAGGGCCTTCTAGGGGATTTGTTTCTCAGGATTTATTTCAATGTGCTCAGTCATGTGGACATTCAGGGCCTGCTGCTACCATTGTCCAGAAGGGCTCTCTACTGCCCATGCTGGTGGTTGGCAGCATCATCCATTGTGATGCTGATTTTACCAGCATGCAGAATGCAAGAGTTGTGTGATATTACATCTTATATCTAGATGTTCCCCCAAACCCTCATGAACTCAGAGGTAGAGCTTTTCAGAGGCAGCTGAATCTAGGGTATGTGCTACTGGATTAACCATTAACTGGATTAAAATAAATTTGTATGTGGCTAATGGGACAGCCCAATCTGGGTCTGGGTGGTACAAACCAATAGGCTTTTACCTGGATGGAGTATAAAGGAAAGATGGAAAGCAGGCTTGCTGCTTCCTGCCTGCCCTTCCACAGACTGTTGTTCTCTACCTTGTCCCTCTGTCATGTCACCCTGTCTTAGAGCCAGCTGTCTATGGACTTAAATCTCTACAAACTGTGAACTGAAATAAAACTTTCCTTCTTTAATTTGTGGGTGTCAGGTATTTTGTCCCTGTAATGAGGAAGTAGCCACAGCATGTGGTCATGAAGACTTCTGCCCAGATTTCAGAGGAGGGTCTGGGAGGCCAGGCAAGGAGTCTCTGAGAGTGTAATGTGTGAAGCTGTGTGTGTGAAACTGATGGTTAAATGGAGACCCCAGGAAGTTAGAGATGCCAGGACCAAGGAAAGCTACTGGCCATGAGAGGGCCAGCCCAAGAGAGGCCATGTGGGCTGCAACTGGTAAGGCCCTAGAGATGGCACTGCCCAAGTCCTCTGGAACTCAGACCTTATTACCATGTGCCCTGGTTGCTGGACATGGAGCTATAGGACTAACAGGGGATATAGTAGATTCCTAAGAAAAACCAAGGTTGTATTATAAAGACAAACTGGTTATTAGGTAGTAAGTACATAATATTCTATTTGTTTAATTAACCGAGTCACAGAATTTCTTTTTTTCTTTTTCTTTTTCTTTCTTTTTTTTTTTTTTTTTTTTTTTAGATTGTGTCTCAGTTACTATTCTCTTGTCTCTGGGACAAATACTCTACACTCAAAATTAGGAAGGAAAGGTTTATCTATTATGTATTTAGTACAGGGTCTACAGGATCTCACTATGTAGACTGAACTAGTAGTGATCCTCTCGTTTTAAGACTCCCAAGCGCTGGGATTAGGCACAAGCCACCATGCCCAGTCTCAATTGTCCCAGCACCCCATGGGGGCGGGGCTGGAATGGCTCGCAGTGGTATGTGGGCCGCTCAGTCCCTGCACTCTGCCTTAGCAGATGCTTTAGTCTGCTGAGCTATCTGGCTGGGCCTAGGCAAGGTTTATTTAGCTCACAATTTGTGGAGGTTTCAGTCCATACAAAGGCAGAATGGCATAAGGCAGAAGGCCACAGTTCACAGCAACTGAATACAGCAAAACAGCAAGAGCAAATGGGAGGAGTAGTGGCAACAATGGCTACAGAGAGCAAGTTGGTCTCCCTTATGTTGCATTCAGGCTATTTGTCGCAGGTTGGGTGTGGCACTCACATCTATAATCCCAACAGCATTTACACCCATAATCCCAGCAGCATTCACATCTATAATCCCAGTGGATCATGAGTTAATCACAAACTATAGCAGTCCCATGGCGGCATGAGGCTTTGTGGGGGGACAACAAAACACAAACCATAGCAGATAGGGTTTTGCTATGTAATTCAAGCTGGCCTTGAACTCACTACATAGCCCAGACTGGCCTCAAACTCATAACAATCCTCCTACCTCGGGTGCTAGGATTAGAGGCATGCACCACCATGCCCAGCATAGCAGTTGCTAAATTGGAAAGAATTCAGAAGTTACTAGAGACTCGAGTTCAAAAATCCTTGTTTTCTGTATTATCTCAGTATTGTTCTGTAGCTGTGAATTCTAGACACAGACTATACCAAAGACAAACAGGCCCACTGCCTTTCTCAGTCTCCTCTGATTTAGATGTTGTCACTGAAGTCCCCCCCGTGTGCCTTCCTCTTGTATTTCCTCAATTCTGAAGGTGCCAAATTGTAAGGCCAACCTCCACTGCCACTCAGGGCTGCTCTTAGCAAGCTGGCTGTGTTGTAAGCAGCGAGTTAGATAGAAATATTATAGGCAGTCAGACAGGGTCAGGCCCTCAAAGGAGATAACAAAGACCAGACACCCTACAACTGCAGGAGGGACAGATGCTCCTGCTGTGAGCCAGACCTAAAGACCAAACAAATGCTAGCCTCCCTAAAGATTGGCATCCACGATTGATCATTACTCAGGAAGAATCATTGTCTGAAGGCTACCAGATAAGGTCCTGTTTTACATTCATGCCCACTTGCTATGTGACTGGCTACCCCATTTGGTCCTGGGCCTAATCAGTTTTACCTGAGCAATGGTGCTTGTAATCCCATTGATTGACCATAGTTTTGTCCCACCTCTTGTCCACCTAAGCGAGTTCCCATTCTCTCCACCCAAGGACTACCCGCCCAGGCCCCCCTCCTGTCCCTCTCTCAGACAGGAGCTTTCTTTCCCTCAATAAATATATTCTGCTCATAACCTCCGTTTGTTCCTAAAATTCATTCTTTGGTTTTAGAGAACACAAATTTGTCCAGCTCAGGTAGGGAGATCATTTTTCCCCGATGTCATTTGGAGGTTCCCTGTATCATTTAGAGGTCACCCACCTGAGATCAGTTTTTCTCCCTGTATCAGTTGGAAGGTGCTTGGCAGGGAGTACTACTAGAGAAGCAGCACTAACGCTGAGGCCCTGCCCTCCTACAAGTCCATAACTGCCTATGTCAGCTAGGCACTGGTATCACGGGGCAACCTTTGCCAACTGGTTAGAATCTTTGCAATTATTTTACATAAAAAGTCAGCTCCTTCCTCTATTCATCACAATGACCCATGTGAAAAAGTCCCCAGTGTTCAGCAAGCCCTCTAACATGACCTTAACTCCCTCTGTTTACTTTGTTTTTTGGCAGAAGCAGGCATTGAACTCAGGCCCTTGTGCTTGCCAGGGAAGCGCTTATTCCACTGAGCCATCTCCCCAGCCCCAATCCCCTCTTTCAGAAGGTGACTCTGAGCCCTCCTCATCCAGGAATAAATATCAGAGCTGGGTGTGGTGGTGCACACCTCTGATCCTAGCACTGTGGGAAGCATGTGCAGAAAGACTGTAAGTCTGACCAAGCCTGGGAAATTTAGCAAGTTAGTAGAACTCTGTCTAAAAACAAAAAAGAAAACAAAACTTTTTTTTTTTTTTTTTTTTTTTCAGAACCAGTGATTGAACTTAAGTCCTTGCTCTCACCAGGGAAGCACTTATTCTACTGAGCCATCACCCCAGCCCCCAAAACAAAAATTAAAGAGTGGAGATGCAGCCCAGCACAAAGGCTTTGGGCTTAATTGCCAGTTAAATAGATAAATAAATCAATAAATATCAGAGCTGTTGTATGTTATCAGTTAAAGCCCAGGAAGACTGGATTAATATAGCCTGAGGTCTCCCTGCACCTTAACTCGCTCTAAGTGAGCCCTGAGCCACCAGAAACCCCTCCAATTTATAGAGGGCTTCAAACAGGCTGAGGAATGTGTGTGACTAATTTGATGTTCCTATTTACACCGTCTTCTGGCATTCAGCAAACTCTACGTTTACAAATCACTAGTGGATAACTTTCCAGGTAAAGGATCAAAGAACAGATAGGGCTCAGCCTCTAGGAATCCGTTACTTTTTCTCCAGTTTACGGGAATTCGGGAATTCCGAGGGGCCAGCAGCTTCCTTAGGCTCTGTTCTTTGTTCCTTGCTCCCTCCAGACAGTAAGCTTCTGACTTATATCACCACACAGAACAATTGGATGTAAAGGACTTTAATCATCTTCTTCAGCACCTGCAGATGGGAAAGGGGGTGCTGCCAAGTGCTCCCCTTCTCGCCCCCTTGAAGCTTCCTGGCTACGCTCCAGTTCAAGCCCTCCAGACCTGCTGCACCAAGCCTTCCCTCCCTGTCAGGCAGCCAAACTCCCCACCTATGGGCTTCTTTCCAAAGACATAAACAGCTGAAAGCTCAAAATTTTCACCTGAAACAAAATATCCCTTCCTTTCTCTGAATCCCTCTAGTTATCCTCCTGATTCTCGTGGGGGGGGGGGGGGGGGGGGTGTGGGTGTGGGTGTGTTTCTGAGGACTGGACCTGGGCCTTGGCCTTGTTTATGTTAGACATTTTATACTCCCAGACTCTCACACCTTCTTCCCCCCTTCTCTCTTTCCCCACACTGAACCCACAGCTTCCACACTGAGCTACATCCCTAGGCACACCCTCCACCCTTGATTAATTTAAGACAAGGTCTCACTAGGCTGCTAAATTCCCCAGGTTGCAAACCTGTGATTCTCAGGCCTCAGTCTCCTAGAATGCTGGGGTTACAAGCACAGCAATGGGACAGGCTGAGCTGCTTCTTGTTGCTATCTAATGAGTCCCTTCACTTGCTTTGTGTAAGAGCCTGATACCATTGCTTAAAACCAACAGCATACATGACACAGTAAGAAAGGAAAATCACCGTGCCATGGGAACCTGAGGCAGGAGGATTCAAATTTGAATTTCACCTGGGAAACTTAGATCTTGCTAAAATTCCCCAGGCTGGCCTTGAACTTGCCATCCTCCTTCCTGAGCCCCCCAGCCAGCATTCTAATAAGTTGGTATTACAGGGATGTGCCCCTATACCTGTGTATGATTCTCTCTACTTCCCCACCCTCCTCCTTTTCTTCTTCTTCTTCTTCTTCTTCTTCTTCTTCTTCTTCTTCTTCTTCTTCTTCTTCTTCTTCTTCTTCTTCTTCTTCTTCTTTTCTTCTTCGTGTGTGTGTTTTATGCTGGTCTGAAGTTTGATTCTAGCGCTTTGCACTGAACTATATCCCCAGTTTTGTTTTGTTTTTTTAAAAATGTATTTGGTGCAGGGTCTCACTACACAGCTCTCAGTCATCCTCCTGTTTTCAGCCTCCCCAGAGCTGGGATTACAGGCATGCACCACCACGCCCAGACTTTGTGGCTGGCTCAGCATACCCAAGGGCAGGGCTGGCAAAACACATGGTGCCGGGGATTGAAACCTGGTCCCTGTGCTTGCCTAAGCAGGTGCTTAGTCTGCTAAGCTATCTCTCCGGCCCATCATTTTTAATTTTGAAATGAGTCTCACTAAGTTTCCCAGGTGAAATTCAAATTTGAATCCTCCTGCCTCAAGCTCCCAATGGGCTGTGATTTTCCCTACTTACTGTGTCATGTATGTGCTTGGTTTTAAGCAACGGCATCAGGCTCTTACACAAAGTAAGTGAAGAGACTTCTCAGTGATAGGATCTGGTCCTAGTATAAATTGCTGAATCATCATGGTGGTCCTCTAATATGGCTGAAGCCCTTAAAACAACAGCCCATCTTTTCCAACACCACCTCCCCCTTTTTTTCCAACTCAGCCCAGGGTACAATTTCCTTTCACCCTTCCTACCACCTCAGGGAAGATCTTCCCAATCAGCTCCTCAGGTCTATCTAAACATCCTGCTAGAGGCCGGGGAGATGGCTCAGTTGAATAAGCACTTGCCTGGCAAGCCCAAGGACTTGAGTTCAGTCCCCAGTTCTGCAAAAATAAAAATAAAAAATAAAAATAAACATCCTGCTCAAGCCCCACCCTTGGCAAAAGGCTATGGAAGCCTCAGCCTCCCTTTGTTCCAATCCAGATAATCCCTCATCTTCCCCAGATTCTCTCTATGTCCTCAAGGATAATAAAGCCTGTTTCCCTTTTTCCTTCTGCCTCTTTCCCTGCTGTGCCAGTGCCTGGAAAAAGCCTATCAATTAGATGGAAACAAGAAGCAGTTCAGCCCGTCCTGTTGCTGTGCTGTAAATGACCCAACCATCTCCCTTCCTTGCAAGTGAAGAAGTATCATTCACTCAAGATTCAATGCCCTTTCCCTAGATCACAGACAGGCCCATCCTCTAGCTGCCCAGGTCTGTTCCTAGGGCTACTGTGAGGCTACAGGCCAATTCCACTGGCTTAAACAAGAGCAGTTTGCTTTTTCACAGCTCTGGACATATGAAGTCTGAGTTTAGAATGTTGGCTGGCTTAGATTCTTCTAGAGCCCCTCTCCTGGCTTGTAGAGAGATGGCCATCTTCTCCTGGTACCTGCCTATATCCTTATCTCTTCTTACAGGGACATGGTCACATTGGATGGGGCCTCACTTTAATGACATGATTTAACCTATTACCCCTTATAGACCAAATACAGTTGAATTCACAGTCACAAGAGGATGACCAAATGGGCTTTACTATACAAGCTGGGGGAGACACAATGTAGCAGATAACACTGCCCCAAAGTAGAGAAAAGGGGCTCTGGCTCCTTTGGCTTCTGTCATAAGAACCAACCGCTGCTCCAGTAGGACTACACACAGGGCTTCCCTCAAAGAGAACATGTGCCAGTAGGAAAGGGGGAGTGGGCCTGGCCAGGCTAGCGCAGTGTCCTCAGCTCCTTCATATTGGAGATTCTGAACACAACTAGTAAATCAATAGTAGTAACTAGTACTAATAGTCAATAGTAGCAGTAAACACAAAGCTACAAACCAGGCATGGTGGCAGCACATCTATAATCCCAGCACTCTGGGAAGTTGAAGCAGGAGGATTCCAAGTGTGAATGCAGCCCGAGCACTTTACCAACCTTCTCTCTAAAACATAAAAGGGTGGGTCAGGGGTGTAGCTCAGGGTCCCATCACCTGCCTGGCAAAGCTGAGGTCCTCAGCTGGTTTGCCAGTACCCCCCCCATACAACAAAAAAGGAGCAAATCTCACTCTAGAGGCCCTGAGTTTAATCTGCGGTATCATGAAGAGAAAGGAAGAGAGTGAGAGATCATTGCAAAAGTTCTGGGTTCAATCCCCAGTACTACAAAATGAAAATAAATAATTTTTATTGTTGTATTTTTGGGATGTGTGTCATTTGGGCAGAGCTTGATTGAATTCACCATGTAACCCAGACTGGCCTCCAGCTCACAGCGATCCTCTTGCCAAGCCTCTTGAGTCCTGGGACTTTAGGCGTGTCACACCACGCCTGGCTCAAAAATAAATTCAAAAAAACAAGACAAACACTTCTTCTTTTTTTCCTCAGTCTTCAGCCCAAAGCCATTATGCTTCATGCTTCAGCCCCAGCACGTGAAGTTGCTCCCGAGCAGGTCATTAACAGTGGCTGGTTCCCTGATTGCTCCATTGAACACTGTTGGCGGCTCCCTCGCTGAGCTTCCCTCTTTTCTGCAGCCTTTCCTCCCTGAACAACTTTGTCAGCTCTTCTTTTGCTTGCAAAGGAAACCTCTGTGCCACACCTCTGTGTTTCTGTCGTTGGCCCTCTCCTCTTCCTCCTTTCTTCCCCTCCCTGTCACAGACAGGTTCTACCTATGTACTCCTATCTGGGTCCAAACTCACAAATTTCCTGCCTCACTCTCCCCAGTGCTGGAATTACAGGCCTGAGATACCTCACCTAGCTCTGTAATTTATCTTAACCTCAGGTCTCTGGTGAGGTTTATTGGAGCTTCTTAAATTACAGGAGGAAAGGTATGTACATTTGTATGTTTTCCTGGGAGATGGACAAATAAAGGTTTTGTGCAAAGTCAAAAGCATCAACCATGTATCTGCTAAATCATATCTTTTATCCCTCTTGTCTCCTAAGTTCCAACTCCCTATTTTGTTATTATTATTTTTTTAATCTTTACCTGAGCTCTCAACAACTATTTTCACACTGAACAATATCGAAAAGAGCCAAATGAAAGTTAAGCCTCATTCAGACCCTCCTTTCCCATCACTCCTCATGGGGAATCACCCAAGTCTTGTCAATTTCACTTTCCTTTTTGTGTGTGTGTGTGTGTGTGTGTGTGTGTGTGTTTGTTTTTTTTTTTTTTTTAGAACTGGGGATTGAACTCAGACCCTTGTGCTTGCCAGGCAAGCGCGTATTCCACTGAGCCATCTCCCAGGCCCCAAATCAGTTCTGCTTTCTTAACATTGCTTTAAATGGGATCTCCTACCTCTCCACTAGATTGTTGTAGTAACTTCCCAACTCTTCCCTCAGCCTCCAACCTCTCTTCCCTCTAATTCACTTCTTAGACTGTTATCAAAGTAATTCCTATGAAAAATAAAAATGATCATGTCATTCCCAGCCTATAGTATTTACAGTTCCCTGTGTTGTCTTACTCTGTCCCACAGACCCCCTTGTGATGGCCTCATTAGTTCTGAGTACCTAGCACACAGCAGGTCATGGGCTAATCATTGGGGATATAGTAATAAGAGGAAGGAAAGAGAAAGCAGAAAGGACAAAAGAGGGCCAGCCAAATAGCTCAGTGGATTAAAACACCTGCAAGCAGGTGCAGGGGCCAGGGGTTCAATCCCTGGGCCTGCCATGCTGGCCCTACCCCCCGAGTACACTGAGATGGCAATTGAGACTGGGCGTGGTGGTGTGCCTGTAATCCCAGCTCTTTCAAGGCTGTAAACAGGTGGATCACTAGGAGTCTGATCTAGTAGTGAGACCCTGAATATTCTGTAGACCCTTCCCTAAAATAAAAAATAAAAATAAAAATAAGTGGACAAAAGAAAAAGTGAGCATAAAGGAAACACTTCAGTATAAGATAGCCTAAGACCATCTGGCCCTCTCTAAAAATTTTGTAATTTACCTATTTTTTTTTTATGAGCAGAATATATTTATTGAGGGAAAGGAAGCTCCTGTCTGAGAGAGCTTTGTCTGTGAAGGACAGGAGGGGGGCCCGAGTGGGTTGTCCCCCCGTAATTTACCTATTGATAGATTTTTTTTTCAGGTGTTGGAGCAGCAGAGAAATGGGTAGAAAAGGGAAAGGAAAGGGGCTTTATCGTCTTTGAGGACATGGAGAGAACCTGGGGAAGGTGGGAGATTCTCTGGAGTTGAACAAGGGGAGACTGAGGCTTTTATGGCCTTTTATCAAGGGTGAAGTTTGAGGGGGATGTTTAGATAGACCAGAGGAGCTGACTGGGGCCTTCCCTGAGGCCGCAGGAAGGGTGAAAGGAAATTGCACCTTGGGCTGAGTTGGAGAAGAAGGGGGGAGGTGGTCTTGGGAAGATGAGCTGTTGTTTCAAGGCCTCAGCCAAATTAGATGACCACCATGATGAGTCAGCAATTTATACTAGGGCCAGAACCTATCACTGTAAAATTAACTCTTACAGCAAGCGATATCCCTCAACTTGAGGACTGCTCAACAAGCACTTTGTGAAAATGCATGATTTTGAGGCTGCTGCGGTCCCTTTCTGTCCTCCTGTGCTGTTTCCCTCCTCTCTAGCTGGTCCCCATCTGCAGCTACCAATTCCTCTCTTGAGAGCCACCAACAGAGGATATGTCAGAAAAGCAAATGAAACCTCCAAGAAGGAAGACTAAAGTGAACACTCCAAAACCACATATTACAGGGCAGAAAGTCACGGGGAAACTGGAGAAAACGTCCACCCTTCTGGTCAGAGACCATTCACAGCCTTGCGGGCGTCTCTTCTCTTTTAGGTTCCATGAGACACTATGTACCCAGAAAGGCGCCTGGATCTTGCCAGATGCCAGTGAACCACCTGCGGCCCAGCACTGGCAGTCCTGGGACGTCTGATTCCTGGCTTTAGGGGAGAGGCTGTGCAGGAATGCCTGTGGGACCAGGAGGAGGAGGGGAGGGGAGGTAGTCAATATCACCTAAGAACAAAACAAAGCACAACCAATAAAACCTGCAGGGTGGTCGTTGGAAGGTCATAGAGTGGAAAATGCCTGCAGGGAGGTCAGCAGGCCCTGTGCCAGCCCTGCCTGCACACTATCCTCCTTGACCCTCACTTCACACACTTGTGTGCTGTTCACCTGAGCCAGCTGAGAGCTGCCCAGGTGTCAAGGAACCCACAAGAGGAGCAGCACGACCCGCAGAATCATTTCATTTTGTCTGCGACCTGGGCTGATGCAACAGCAAACAAGGTGAGGATTGGAGCAGGGTGGGTGTGTGGATGCGGCATAATGCACAATCACAGTGAATATTTTGATCCTTTTAACTAAAAGACACAGTGCCCTTGATCCCTTTCAAAATCCTCCCCTTCACGTCAAGCAACTTATCCTGCTGCTCTTGTCTTCTTTCTGAAGCGGTTCTGGGGCTAGGGATGAAGCTCTGTGACAAAGCATTTGCCTAAGGGACTTCTGGAAGTCCTCTTTGTGAGGGCTTTTAGGCCTGCAGTCCTCACAGCCTCACTGTCCAAAATCAGTTCAAGATGTTTGCCTTTCATGGTCATTTTTACTTTGAAAAAGAACCACAAGTCACACAGTGCCAGTCTCCGTGAATAAGGTGCCTGGGGACAGACGTAATGTTTCTAAAGGACTGCCTTTCCTTAGAAGGCACTCAGCAGCAGAACTCACCTTTTTTTTTTTTTTTTTTTTTTTTTTTTTTTTTTTTTGGTCACACCTCATAAAGACATTCAGAAGAGAGGACTTTCAGAACTGCTTCAGAAAACACCAAGAATAATGGGTGTGTTTGGACTTAGGAAGTTGCTTTGAAGGAGGATGAATGGCAATGTGTTGTTTACTGTACTAATTTTTAAAATTTAAAATGTATTTTGGCCACACTTCATATGTGTTGGGGGGCCACCGGAAAGAGAAGAAGAGGTTGACAATCTCACCACTTCCTGGCCACCCACCTCCACTGTTGCTGATAAGGAGCCCTGGGATCTGGTCATTTGACCCGCAGACCCGTGCTGGCTTGGGTCCCTGAGGTGCCAGGACCTCCCTGAGCTTCTGGTAACATTGGGGCTGAGGTTCCTGGGTCTAGGTGGACTCCAGAGCTTGGGACAGGCATCCTGAGGTGGCTGAGGGAGGACTGTGGTAGCTTCTGTGTGTCTCCCCTGGATGCTTGGCGGGGCCACCTGAGGGTCAGCCCCTCAAGGGTCAGCCGCTCGCAGCTCCTCCAGGCTCTTCCCTGCCTGCTCCTCCTTCGCCATGGGGCTCAGGGCTCACGTGTCTGAGTCTGGATTCAAAAATCAGATGACGTTCTCCGGAAAAGGAACCCAGTGAATGAAGGCCTGGGGTTGGGGAGAAGGCTATTTACTTCCTCTCTTCTAGTCTGCTAGTTCCCCTTGGGCTCCTGGTATCTGTGGGGACTTGTCACTCCAGTGCATCAGTATGTGGCACCTGCTGCCACCATCGGCCCTGCTACTTCTAGGTAAGTCTGGGTCATTCTGCCTAAGGCAGAAGCCTAAGGAAGATGCCCCAGGTTTAGCAGAAACCCTTTTGGGGCCAAGGATGGAACACACTGTCTGAGGACCAAAAAGGAGTGGAGCCTGGTCTGATTAGTGTGCTATGGAGGGATTCGGAGGGAGTTGTTTTCCCTCTGGGTCTCAATTTCCTATGTATCAATTGAAGATAGGTGTCTTCTAGTTCGAGTCAGTTTAGATAGACTTAATTTCTACTCTTGCCATGGGTCTTGGGCTAAGATTGCTCTTGTGGCTTGATTTGAGGAAATTCCATCTTTACCCTTCATACCTGAGTTTGAACAAGGAAAAAAGAATAAGGGAACAGTGTCAAAAATGGGACTTAGGTGACCATGTAGCAGGAGATACAGTCATTGGAGACCAGAAGGTAGGCATCAGGGGAGGCACCCACTCTAAGCATCTTACATCTTGGGACTCCTGGACTGACAGAGTGTTTGCCCTGATTCCTCACTCTGTCCCATATCTGATTCATGCTTTTTTTCTTTTTTTCCTGCAGTTTCATCTGTCACACAAGCTGGTGAGTTTGCTTCATAATCTTGGATTGATCAAATGGGGCACACATGGGAAGGGGGAAATGACCATCACTAGAAAAATGACTGTGGCTGGGTGGACAGGAGCCATTCTCCCATCAGTGGGGTTTGCTCCTGTGCTTCTCTGATTAGTTTTTCTCAAACTATGAGGCGAGCCAAAAATGGAGCCAAGTGCCTCCCAGCCCAGATACCTTCAGACTGAGTCACTGGCTGAGTCCCCTGCCATGGGCTCGCGCTGGCTCTGCACAGCCCTGGGAATGCTGGGGTGCAGCCTGCTCCTCATCCTCCATTCTCTTGGATCCTCAGCAGATCGCTCAAAGGCCGTGGTGCATCTGGACCCTCCATGGGTCAGGATGCTCAAGGAGGACAGTGTGACTCTGACGTGCCAGGGAGCCTACCCCCCTGAGGACAATTCCACACGCTGGTACCACAATGGAACACGCATCTCGAGCCAGAACCCCAGCTACTTCATTGGAGCTGCCAAACTTGAGCACAGTGGCACATACCAGTGCCAGACGGGCCTCTCCTTGCGCAGTGACTCAGTGAAGCTACAAGTCCACTCTGGTGAGAGGTGACATATGGCTGTGAGGGTCTTTCTCCCAACAACTGCCTGTTCCTCCTGCAACTGACCCTTTTTCTAATGGGGCAAATCATCATGCTCCAATGCCCTTTTACCCCCTTTGGTCCAGAATTTTCCGTGATTCCTTATTACCTGTCAAAATGAATCCAAGTCTAAAGATCCTATAGGTATCCCCAACCTTGCTTCTCACTTTCCTAGCCCTTCTGCTCTGACATGTTCTGAGTGTACATGTGTGTGTATGTGTGTGTGTGTGTGTGTGTGTGTATGTATCTGTCTGTGTGTATCTGTGTGTCTCCTTCATTAGACAAAAGGTCTCAGTGTAACCCAAACTCTTTTGCAGGACCCAGTCAACTTTTTCCCAAAGAGAGCTTTGTAGGTGTGTCGCCTGTCTGGCTTTTCATACTGTCCTGGGATCTGGCTGACAAGTATGCCTCTTACTAGAGCGGCTAACACAAAGGTGCAGCTTGCAGTCCCAGCACTCTGGGAGGCTGAAACAGGAGTATCAAAAGTTTGAACCCACCCTGGGCAAGTTAGTAATTTAGTGAGGCCCTATTTTTAAATATAAATAAATAAATAAATAAATAAATAAATAAAGCTGGAGACACAGCTCAGTGCAAAAGTCCAGGGCTCAATTCCCAATGTTGGAAACCCCTGAGAGCCCTGTGCTGAAAGCGGAGGCTGAAACCTGAGTTCTGTCTGTCTTTCAGACTGGGTGGTGCTCCAGACCTCTAAGTCGGCGTTCCGGGAAGGGGAGCACATTCGGTTGCGATGCCACAGCTGGAGAAACAAGCGTCTGTACAAAGTCACCTACATACAGAACGGCATACCCAAGAGGTTCTTTCATAACAATACCGAATTCCATATCCCAGAAGCCACACTCAATCACAGCGGCTCCTACTTCTGCAGGGGGCTTATCGGACAACGCAACACATCTTCTGCGGTCGTGCCCATCACTGTCGGAGGTGAGAGTGGTGCAGTCCCCGGAGATGACCTGGGGGGGATTCCTGACTCCACAGATTTCTTTTATAGAGTTCTCCCCCCAACCCCCGTGGTGACTCGGAGAGGCCCCAGAGGGCTCTGACTGCTGGATAAGCTTGTAGTGCTGTGGCAATTTAAGGGGTAGCTGAGGGGTGTCATTCACTTTGCAGTGTGACAGCAGAGGTAGAAGCCAAATTTTCTGCAGTTTGACTGGTGCTTAGCTGGGTGTGGTGGGGCATGCTGGTAACCCCAACACTCAGGAGGCTGAGGCAAAAAGATTGCTGTGAGTTGAGTACCAGACCAACCTGGGCTACATAATGAGCTCAAGGCCAGGCTAAATTGTATGTTTGTTTGCATTTTTTTTTTTTTGGTGGGGGGGCAGGGTCTTACTACACAGCTCAAACTAGTAGTGATCTTCCTGTTTTCAGCCTCCGCAGCACTGGGATTACAGGTGCGTGCCATCACACCGGGGCCTTGGATTTTGGTTTTGAGACACTGTCTGGCTATGTAGCTTACCACACCCCCTGGCCAGCCTGAACTATATAATGAGACCCTGTCTCAGAAAAATAAAGCAAGCACACAAAAACAAAACAACTGAGCTTTACCCTGACATTCATATGATGTCACACACCTGTCATGCTGGCCCATTGGTACCTACTCTCCTTTCCCACATTAATCTAACCTTGTAGATGAGCCAGACTAACAAAATCCCCTCAATGCCTCATATAAAGGGTGTGGAACCTGCCTTCTGCCCTTTGTGGTTACTTTTCTACGTGACCATGCCTGAACCATGTAGTCACTCAACACCTCAACTTCTCCAAACAGAGACTAACTTGTACCTATTGGGTACCCTTTGATGTGATTTTTTTGTATGTACCTAATGTGATGATCCTATAGTCCTTCAAGAGATTATGTGATAGGTATTGCTGAGGCCATTTTATAGATGAAGTAACTGAGGCACAATAGATAAATCAAATAACCACTGTCCCTAAGGTCACACCAAGTTCTTCAAAACCTGGATATACAACAATTAGGAGAAATGAAAGAGGGGGCCTGCCCATTAGCTCAGTTGTTTAAGTGCTTTCTTAAACAAAGCAGTCAGGCTCAGGATGATTCCCAGATACTCAGAGCAAACCCGACCTGCCCTGAAGGCATTCTGAGGCCGCAAAAAATAAATAAATAAAATAAAATAAAAATCCTTCTGCCATTTTTGGGGCCAGGGAGATGGCTCAGTGGAATAAGAGCTTCCCTGGCAAGCGCAAGGGCCTGAGTTCAATCCCCAATTCCACCAAAAAAAAAGAAAGAAAGAAAGAAAGAAAGAAAGAAAGAAAGAAAGAAAGAAAAAAGAAATGAAAGAATTGAACTGACACCCATGTCCCAGACAGAATTTTGTTTCTTTCTAATGTATTTAGTATAGGGTAGCTCAGACTCCTAGTGATCCTTCTGCTTTCAGCCTCCCCAGCACTGGGATTACATGCTTGTGCCACTGTGCCAGGATTTTTTGGCAGAGCCAGGGATTGAGCTCAGGCCCTTGCGCTTGCCAGGGAAGCACTTATTCCACTGAGCCATCTCCCCAGCCCCCCCCCCTTTTTTTTTGAGACATACTCTCACATTGTGATTTGGGCTGACCTTGAACTCACTGCCATCCTCATACCTCAGCCTCCTGTGTGTTGGGATTGCAGGCAGGGACTACCATGCTGGACTTTTTCAAATATTTTTCAGTGGCAATTGGTTGAATCTTTTTTTTTTTTTAATTTATTTTATTTATTTATTTTTGTGTGTGTGTGGCCAGCTCAGCCCACCAGGGGCCGGGGCTGGCTGGCATGTGGTGCTGGGGGATTGAACCGTGGTCCCTGTGCTTTGCTAAACTTGTTCTAAGTAAGTACTTTAGACCACTGAGCCATCTCACCAGCCCATAAGGGTTTGTTTTTTTTTTTAATTGGTTGAATCTTAAGTGCCTTCAGAACCCACAGGATGGGGGGTGGGGAGATAACTCAGTAGAATAAGTGCTTGCCTAGCAAGCATAAAGGCCTGACTTCAATCCCTGGTTCTGCCAAGAAAAGAAAAAAAGAAAAAAATACCAGGGGTTCAGAAAGTCTTTTGTACTCTCAAATGATGAAGAAACAGGGCTGGGGAGATAGTTTAGCAGTCTAAGCACCTGCCTGGCAAATGTAAGGACCCAAGTTCAATCCCTGGTAACAGATGCCATGCCAGCCCTCATGAGATCCTGCACCAAATAAGTATTTTTTTTACAAAAATGATTATGAAGGGGCTCAAAGAGGCAAATGGTGCAATGTAAATAATCAGTGAATCTGGGTAAAGGATATATGACCCTGATACCGTGGCACATGCCTGTCATCCAGCACTTGGGTGGTTGAACGATTGTCACGAATTCAAGGCCAGCCTGGGGATTCACTGAGAGACACTATCTTTCTTTCTCTCTCTCAATAAAAGGTGACAACTGATACTGAGAGCCACAAGTTTGTGCCAGTTTGTAGACAGGAGCATTGTCTGATGTTTATGTAGCTGTCACCCGGCACTCAGCAACAGCCTCACTTGCTGAGCACGCCTGCCACAACCCCACCAAACAAGCAGCAGTATGGCTGAGTGATACGCTCAGCTGGCTCGGAGCACTAGCATTGGGAAGCAGGGGAAGGAATGATCACGTCCCCAGGACCCCCTTCATTCCCAAGAGCCTGTACCTTGGCAGGTCTCAGGAGCGTTGTCCCCTGGGCACCTCACAGTTCTGCCTCAGTGACTGCCATTTGCCTCATGTCTCCCCTTCTTAGATCCAGCATCTCTGCTCATCAAACCTTCCTTTCCGTCGTGGCCCCAAATCGCCTTCTGCCTGGTGATCGGACTGCTGTTTGCAATGGACACGGGGCTGTATTTTCTTGTTCAGCGGGACCTCCGAAGATCCATGAGGGGCAAAAAAGAGTACAATGTCAAATGGAGCCAGGACCAGGACAAATGAGCCCTCAGCTCCCGGGGCAACAAAGGCAGCAGCACTGTGTCTCAAAACCTCTCTCGGATCTGCAACATCCTCATCCACCATCAGGCATACCTTCAACAGCAGGACAAACACAACTCAGAGCCTGGGCTCTGTTTTTTCTGGTTTCTAATGGAAACAAAAGACATGCAATCTTGGGAGACCCACAGTGATGCCCCAGAAGCAGCTGCAAGCCCTGGACGTCTCAGAACTGTATGTTTTCTCTCTCCCAACCACAGACTCCCAGAACAGCAATACACTGGC
>NW_004524692.1:5346656-5351799 GCF_000260255.1 Octodon degus
GCTGAGTAAATGAGACAAAATGCTTAAACACAAGAAACGAAAAGAGTCCCCACACTCATCACCACGCTGCGTTGCTCAGTTCGGCCTAAGTGGTTGGGGTCATCCCCCTTATACATGCATTTCCATACATGGTTTTCATGTAAGGGACAAGACACTGTGTAGAAAACCTTAGGAAAATATGTGAAAGGCTAGAGAAACCATGAGTTAAATTCTCCTAGTTCAGCAAATACTGACAGATTCCGTGTTGTACTGGGGAGAAAAATCTACTTGCTGAGACTACAGTCACCTAACAGTTGCCAGCTTGTTGCAAAGTGATGGAAGGAATTTAATCCCCAGCAAAATTACATTCCTGCTCTGCTTCTCTCCCATGTAACACAGTTTCAAATCAAAACCCGTGCAGCTTCCTGTGTCACAGCACCAAAGTCCAGGTCCTGAGCATGTTTCTG
This sequence comes from Octodon degus, assembly GCF_000260255.1. Classification (NCBI taxonomy): domain Eukaryota; kingdom Metazoa; phylum Chordata; class Mammalia; order Rodentia; family Octodontidae; genus Octodon; species Octodon degus. Next base: position 5,347,103 of record NW_004524692.1, read on the forward strand.
AGAACTGCCCCCGCTGGCTATGTCACCTTGCTCTGTGGCTGCTACCAGCTTCAGGCTGTGTGAGAAGGTCCTTGGAAGACCCCAAGAACTGCCATGATCAAGGTGCAGGATCAGAGTCCTGAGATGCGATGGAAAGTAGAAAGAAACCAGAATGACCAGCAGATTAAAGGTGACTGAAAAGGTAAAGAGGCAGAACAATGCTGTCAATATAAATATGGTAGCAAAATAGAAAAATGTTCTTTGGCCTTTGGGTCCAAAAGTGAACATGAAACCACCTGATGCAAAAGCATCTGAAAGCCTTGTATGTAGAAAGCCCCTGACTGGGTTTGATTTATCTCTAAATAAATCATAGCTCACATTGCATGTGTGGCTATGAGGAATGTGAAGAAAAGCTGTCTAAATTAGTGATGGTAGGGAAACCTGCCTTGATTCTGATCCTTCCAGAAGCATGCGAGGACAAACTCTAGAGAGAAAGCCTATGAACACAAGCAATGTGGGAAAGCCTTCCCTGATGGCAGTGGGGGAACTCACAATGAAGAGAAGTCCCTTTTATGTTAGCAATGTAGGGAACACTTCAGTTCTCCATTTACTTTGAAATATATGAAAGAGCTCACACTGGAGAGAAACCCAATGTAGATAATGTAAGAAAGCATTTTTTGACTCCCATAACCTCAGCAAAACATGAACAAATTCAGATTGAAAGTAAGTGTAAATATAAAATGTAGAAAGTCTTTGTTTTTACACTACCTGTGATAGAAACATGACGTTGATCAGTGAAGAAACTCTTATAAGTGTATATTCGATGGGTCAATCTCTAGACATTTTGGTTTTTTTCACACTTACAAAAGAACACAGGGGCCGGGGAGATGGCTCAGTAGAATAAGCATTTGCCTGACAAGCACAAGGGCCTGAGTTCAATCCCCGGTTCTACCAAAAAAAAAAAAAAAAAAAAAAAAAAAAAGAACACAATATGGTACCAGTACAAATACAAGGGACATACACAAGTCTTCAGGTGCCCTATCTGTAAGAATGCATACTGGATCAAAGTCTTGTGAATGTACAAAGTTCTCAGCTATAACTGGTATTTTTTAGAATCCTTTGAATCTGTTCAACAACAAAAAAAAAAAATAACTTTTAAAGTAGATTTCTGGGGGCTGGTGAGATGGCTCAGTGGTCTAAAGCACCTACTTAGAACAAGCTTAGCAAAGCACAGGGACCGCGGTTTAATCCCCCAGCACCGCATGCCAGCCAGCCCCACTCCCTGGTGGGCTGAGCTGGCCACACACACACACACCAAATAAATAAACAAATAAAAAAAAAAGACTAAGTGCAACATGACTTTTCCTATGCACATCAGATGTTGGGGCTAAAGTTCAAAAGGTGTGAACCTCCTGAGCTGAAATCCAAAATGTTTGACGGTAAAAATCACACTTTCCAGGCCAGGGTTATACTTCAAAGGAGTTTAGACTCGAAAAGAATCTCCAAGAGCATGGGGTTTCCACTTCACTTTACAGATTAAAAAAACTGAACACCAGAGAAAGTAAGACTTGTACAAAAGGAAATCGTTCACTGATGTTTAGAAGCAAAAAGAAAGAAAATAAAACAGCAACAGTGCCTGTTTGACCAGCACATCCACATTAGTAAAGTCCCAAAATCCCCAGGGCAGGGATGACATTCAAAGCTGTGAAGAGTTAGATGGTTAAAAATAAAAACAAAAATAAAATAAAATGAATAAAAATAAAAACAAGGCCAGCAACACCAAAAAAAAACCCACAAACACACAAAGCCCCCTAATTGGCAGGCCAGTGGTCCTTTCGGGGCTCGGTTACAGCCTGCAATCTGTCACTCCCTGTCGCGGGTCGTAGAGATGACGTTTCACAAGTCTTCACACCTCCAGCGACTGCTGGAAGCGTGAAAAAGCAACAAACCAGAAGGAAGGATGGAGGGAAGTGGCGCCATCTGCTGTTGGTTCAGGAAACTGCAAGGAGGAAAGATGCCAGCCCAGAAGTCAGGGTTTAAAGCAGAGTAAAAAACCCTAGTATTCTCTTTGTGGGCAACAAGAAGGTCTGGATATGGAAGATAAAGACAGAGGCAAGCCCAGTTAATGTTGGATCAGGTGAAAATCGCTTGCAGGACTAATCACCCACCCCCTTTAGGAAACACACTATAATCCTCCCCGGTATCCATGAAATTCATTGGAGAAAACCATATACTAGGGGACCCTAAATTTTAAATTTACTCAAGAGTTATAATCATCTTAACAGTAATAGCGGTCAGAGATAAAAAGGAAAAAACATTTCATCTTTCTCTATGACAGGCAAGGATGCTCACCACTGCAGTAACAAGATAAAGAACAGCCTCCTGTTAGGAACTGATTCCTACGAAGGTCGCTGCGATGCTGTTTGAGCACCCTTGGGGGTGACTGCTTGCTGACAAAATTATTTTCATGTGTAGAACTGCACATTACAGCAGAAACGTGATGCAGAGCCACAAGTAAATTTTTATTTTATTTTATTTTATTTTTTAATTTTTATTTTATTATAGCCACATTAAAAGTAAAAAGAAAGAAGTGATAAATCTAATAGTAAGTCCTATTTAATGAATACGGCGTGTCTAAATTATTTTGACATAATCAATATAAAGATTATTAACTAGATTTTTTTCCCTTACTGGTCTTTAAAATCTGGCATGTAGTTACATTTGCAGGCCGTGCACTTCACTGGAAAATTAAATTTGTATACGAAAAATCAGTATCTAAATTTAATAAAATTTATGATTGAAAAATAGAATCATGTCCCTGTTTTTGCTGAGCTTACTTCAGCGTTCTATAATAACTGAACTGAATTGAGTATCCGTTCACAAATTTCCAGTTTTTAATGATTTTACTCAGTGTATTTATTTCAATTAATTTGCAAATTAAATTTGAATTTGAAAAACCACTGTGTTTAGGCTCACAATTTCAAGTGTTCAGTGGTCATGACTACCTACCTCGCCGATAAAAACACAAGAAGGGGAGATTCAGACAAGAAATCACAGAACGCGGAGGATCCCAAAGAGTCTTCAAGTGTTGGAAGTTTAAAAAGAAAGGGAGGAAGGAAGAAACTTTAAAAAAAAAAAAAAATGTGAGGTAGGGCTGCAGTTCTCGATTTCTTTCAGGTCTAAGCTAAAGCGCACATCCCCATCTCTGGCTCCTCTCAGGTATGTTAAGTAACAGTGAGGAGAAAAAATAAAAATAAAAAACGAGAAACAGACGTGCGTTGGCCGGGAATCGAACCCGGGTCAACTGCTTGGAAGGCAGCTATGCTCACCACTATACCACCAACGCCTCGCACGCGTTCTTACTGGAATTTGTATATAAAGACACAGGTAGTGAATCTACTGAGGGCGGTAAATTCAGGATTTTAAGGCAAAATAGCTTAAGACTCTTGCCGCTAAGAGTCCGAGAGCGGAAAGCGCGGGACAGCCCGCCAGGAGGCGCCGATTGAGCCCTGCGCGCGGAGTGCGCCCCGCCGCCGCCGCCGCCCGCTTCCCTCCCAGCCCGCCGCTCCCGGCTCCCCGCCCCCGCTCCCGGCTTCTCCACGGCCCTCCATCCACCGGGTGTCTGATACGAAACAGCGACTTAGGTGAGAGGGACGGGCGCCTACTAGACCCACCGAAGCCTATCTCGGCCTCTCCAGAGGATGCTGGAGGGAATGGAGCGTCAAACTTTAACGTCATCGGGAAGTAGCAGACAGGAACCAGCTGTCGGTGACAGTTTTTGTTGCTGTGCAAATAAGTTTCGGAAGGTTTTTTAGTTGAAATAATAAATAGATTAAATACGATTGAAATTGGATATCATTTTATGTCTTGTTCCAGCAGTTGTCAATAAACTTAGAGGAAACAGAAAAACAGTTGTAGCGTGTGTCAGGATGGCCGAGCGGTCTAAGGCGCTGCGTTCAGGTCGCAGTCTCCCCTGGAGGCGTGGGTTCGAATCCCACTTCTGACAGCATCGTTTTTCTCCTAGAAAAGAGAGTACTGACAAACATTTGTATTTTGTTTAATATCGGGGTGTGTATCTACATGGAGATTGCTATATGCCATTGTAAATGTTGGGTTACATCGAAGATGCAATGAAACTGAAGATCTTTCTTTGCAAAAGAATACATAGACGTATTCACTGTGCACTCCAGTTTCCTGGTGCCTTGTGGATCTGTTCTTCTACAGTAACGTCTTGGGCCCTTTCCACACGTTAAGAGCTCTGATGAACCAGGCAGTTACAGTCTTTGAACAGGGGAAAGGCCTTGAAACCCACCCCCACCACCAAATCTACTCTTGCAGGTTTCCTTTTTCACGCCAGAAAAAGAAATTGACAACATAGAGAAGTAATAGGGAAAATATATTCAAGGAATCAGTTGCTTCGAGAAATTCTTTTTCATGGAGATCTCAAATCTTTTTGATTTGGGAGAAACTGGACGCGTAAAAAGCCTTGTTGTGGGGTGGGGTCTGAAATCTACATTTGTAAGACCTTTTGAGTTTGCCTTTTACAAGATATCCAAATGATTTGAAGGCATGTTAAAGTTTCAGAACGGTCCATCTAATCATAAGTGTCTGCACAGGTTGACCTTTAACCTGGAATCCTTGTCCCTTGTTTCACCCCAGCCCACCTTTTACTTAGTATCATTCAGGTATTTACGATTTTTTTTTTTCTTTTTCTTTTT
>NW_004524692.1:5351899-5365983 GCF_000260255.1 Octodon degus
TTTTTTTTTTGTAGCTCCCCATTGACCTGCAGCAGCGCTGGTCTGGGTTGCCTTGAGTATGTGGGAATGGAACCACTGCTCAAAGAAACTGACTGCCTCCTTTAATCAGGCACTTAAACTATTTACGATTTTTTAAAACTGAGAAATGGGTGCTTGTCATGGGTAGGCCATTGAGGATGGGCCAAAAAAAAAAAAAACTGCTTACAGCAAAATTTGATAATTGTACATAATGGATATATATTTTGGTTTAGCTTATCGTTGTTTGAGGGGGAAAACTGGATGACACACTTGTGATAACAATAATTAACAAAAACTCCACAGCACAATGATTGGGGGAAGTGTACTTAGGATTGTGTTCAGAGTCTTCACCCTGAGCTACCTCTCCAGACATTTAATTTTTTTTTTTTTTTTTGAATCAGGGATGGTGATGTGGGCATATAATTCTAGCACTTGGGAGGCTGAGGCAGGAGTATTGCTGAAAGTTTGAGACCAGTCTGAACTACATAGTGAAGCCCTGTCTAAATAAATAAATAAATAAATAAATAAATAAATAAATAAATAAATTTGAGACCAGGTTTTCCTAAATTGTCCAGGCTGGCTGAAGCTGTAATCCTCCTACCTCAGCCTTCTAGAATGCTGGGGTTACAGTTGTGCATCACCATACTTGGCAATAAGAAATTTTAGATGTCTATTACACAAGAAATAAATTTCAAAGTAACTAAACCAAAATTACCAACAGCAATGAAAGGTAGAAGTGATTCACTGACTTAACTCGCCCTATAGATAATTACATACTGCTCAGACCTTCTCTAACATGTCCTATTTCCCAAGGCCATTTGGGGGGTCTTGTCTCCAAAAAAAAAATGGCATGAAACAACTAACAGTCGTGTAAACTGTTTGCCTGCGCTATTAGCATAGACAAACAAATCTCCCAACACAGAATTTTTATCTTAGGGTCTCACATGAGAGACTTTGCCAGCACTCTAAATTTCTGTTCACTGCTTTTTCAACTCCACCCATCTCCCACCCTTTCCAGCACAAGTCCTCTCCTGTCACCCCTCACACTGCAGTACCGTCTCAGTGTGCCTGCCTCAAATTGTCTTATCTTGCTCCAACAAAGCAGTCAGGCTCAGGTTGCTGTGGTTGATCCCCACAACGCAAGCCAGCCAAACCTTCCCTGAAGGCATTCCGAGCCAAAAAAAAAAAAAAAATCCTTCAAATTGTCTTATCTTGTTTTCTCCTACAGGAAACTTTTCCAAGGCCTTGCGAATTTTCTTTGTGTCCATCCTTCAGCTTCATGGGCCTTGTCATGTACTTCCCTGAGGGCAAGGAAAACCAGGAAGTAGTTTTTAAAGTTTATTTAGATCCACAATAACATTTCACATTAACAAAAAATCCATACACGAAAGCTAAAGAAAATACAAAATGAGTAACAAAGCAATGTTAAGTAATGATTCATTTGTAAAAATGGGAGAATTTTTTTTAAAAGTTAAATATCAAAGTGTAAGTGTCGAGTCGCCACGAAGGAAGACCCCAGGAGTCGGTCTCTCATGCAAATCGCAAAGGGAAAGTTTTATTATCTATGTATATGTAGGGCGGCCTGCACACGCAGGAGCAGAGCGCACCTTCCATGTAACAGGCATAGTTTTTTAAAGGCAAAAAACACAAAATGGGGGGGTGGGGCGAGCAAGCAAGTTACAGAAGCAAATCGCATTGGTTAGTGTAGGTTGCCCTTTACAATAATTGGTGAGTTACAATACCGGGTGACCAAATGGAGTAAGTCTGGGCGTAGCTGGGAGGTCTAACCTTGTGGCTGTCATGTTCCGGGAACATTTTTAAGAAATCGAGGCATTGTGACCTGGGACATCCTGTTGTTATGGCTTTCAATAGTGAGGCCTTCGGTTTTGGGAATGTATGTCTCTTGCAAGAATTCAAACAAGGGGAGGGACAAGGGCAACTCCTTGGCTGACTCAGTTGTTTTAGTTGTTTTCCAAGTAACAGGACCCCATCCAAGGTTTTCTTATGTCCTCTTTACTTTAGGAACATGGATTGCTCAAGCTCTAGAGCCGTAAACCAGTGAGTGCGTCCTTTTAATTGAAACACATTTTATCTATTTATTTCTGTATGTGATCTTAAAATTATTTGGGCTTTACAAAAGACCTTAGTATCTTCCTTTAGGAGGAAGATACCCTTTATCCCAGAACCCCTGAAGCTATATAGGACAGAATCATAGAAGACAGTCTAGAAGGTCCATAAACCCAGGCCTTTAGTCGCCTTGTTTGTCTTTGGTCTTTTTTTCCCCCCAGGCCTTTAGCAACAGCAGACTTATCAAAAAAGATCATTGTTATGGTTTGTGTCTAGTTGTCCCCTCAAAGCCTCATGAAGTCATGGAGTGGACTGCTACAGTTTTTGATTAACTCATGATGCACTGGGATTATGGGTGTGAGTGCTGCTGGGATTATGGGTGTGATACTACTCCCAGCCTAGGGCAGACAGCTGGAATGCTGCTTAAGGGAGACAGGCTTGCTCTCTGTAGCTATTATTGCTACTACTCTTCCCATTCGCTTTTGCTGTCTTGCTGTTTTCCACCACCATGAATTGCTGCCCTCTGCTATGTGCCACTCTGCCTTGGAGCCAGCCGAGCGTGAACTGAAACCTACAGTAACTGTGAGCCAAATAAACCTTTCCTTCCTTAATTTTGAGTGTCAGGTATTTGTCCCAGCAATGAGAGAAGAGTGAGACAGTCATTTGATTGACCTCCTCAATGATGGGGCCAGTACTGGGCCTTTCCTGGTGGGCCTAAGCCCTAGAACTGCTGCCTTCAGGAACACTAGATGGCCCATACAGCCCAGAAAAGATGGGGCAGCAGATTTGCTGCAGTTCCCTCTTCGGATGCTCATCTTCCTCCTTCTCTGCCAGTTGGTTGTGCTCCAGCCAGGCAAGGACTTGACATTTGCCTTGCACTTTGCACCTGTCCTCTTCAGGAATCTTATCCCTATTTCCTCTCACAAAGAGCCCTTCACATGGAAGATGTGAGCTTCCAGGGGGGTTTTGGCAGCCCCCGTGTCCCTCTGGGCCTCAGCCTGGTACAGCTGACCTTCACGAGCCACTCTCTCCACTTCCTCTGCTCAGCCGGCCCTTGTCACTGGTGATGGTGATCTTGCTAGCCTTGCCCGTGTTCTCATCAGTGGCTGTCACACTCAGGATGCCACTGGCATCAGTGTCAAAGGTCACCTCGATCGGAGGGATTCCACGTGGGGCAGGAAGGATGCCACTGAGCTCAACACGCCCCAGCAGGTTGTTGTCCTTGGTCATGGCCCTCTCACCTTCATCTGCCTGGATCAAGACCAGGAGCTGGTTGTCAGAGTAGGTGGTGAGAGTCTGGTCCCCTTGGTTGGAATGGTGGCATTCCTCTGGACTGGTGTGGTCTCACTCCGTCTGCTGTTTCCAGCTCCAGGGACAGGGCAGCCTCATCCAGCAGCAGGAGATCCCGCACTCTCTCACATGTGTCCCCCAGCAACGCTGCCGCCTGCACAGCAGCTCCACAGGCGACAGCCTCATCAGGATCGATGCTCTTGTTCAGCTCTTTGCAGTGAAGAAATCCTGCAGTAGCCGCTGCACCTTAGGGATGCTGTGGAACCACCCACTAGAATGGTATCATGGATTTGGGCCTTGCCAGCTTGGCATCCGCAGGTTCTTCTCCACAGGCTGCAGGGTGCTGCGGAAGAGGTCTGTGCAGTTCCTCAAAGCGGGCACAAGAGATGGATATGCAAGAGGCCATGCGTCCGAAAAGGATGTCAGTCTCCAGAGTGGCCTGGGTGCTCCTAGGCCGTGCGCTGCCGCCCCCGCGCACCGCCTGGCAGGGCCAGTGCTTCGTGCCCGACTGCGGCTTCGGATGCTGTGTTGTGTGGGCTCAGGGCCCCTCGGCTCTCGGCAGCGTCGCCCACCAGCCGTTCAGCGCCGGCGAAGGCCACGCGGCTGGGTGGTGCAGTTGCCCCGGTGGTCGGCCAGGATCTCCGCTCGCCGGCTGGAACACGGCCACGCACGAGAACGTGGTGCCCAGATCGGCGCCGATGGCCCCGTCCCTTGGGGCTGACGTGGTTGTGGCTTCCCGTGCTCAGAGGAAGCCTTCGGACGCAAAGACTCTGGAGGTCTGCGCAGCTCAGGCATAAAATCTTTCAGCAGGGCGGACCGCCTCGTGGACTATGCCTGCGGCCCGCCCAGGGTCTGGGGTGCAACGCTGCCCCCCACCGTTAATGACGCTGCGCAGCCCCGCCCGGTCGGCCTCGACTCCGAGCTGCCGAAAAGAAACGCCGAGAAAGCTCCGATTTCTCTCGCTGGTTCTCGCAGCGCTGGCATGTGGCTGCGTACACAAGCTCTCCGCCGCGGCTCGGGAAAGCCAGACAGACGTTACCGCGCGAGCAGAACCGCCGCCTCAACAGCAGTTCACATAGTCGCTTTAGGAGTTTTTAAAAGTTTATTTTGAAAAAACAAAACTGCTCTTTTTAAAATGTGAAAGCAATATTTTCAAACGGATCCAAAACAGTTTTTTTCTGTAGGGTGCAGGGGGAGATTGAAGTGAAAGAGTAGGTCTGAAGCCATCCACGTATTCGCAGCATTGGTGGTTCAGTGGTAGAATTCTCGCCTGCCACGCGGGAGGCCCGGGTTCGATTCCCGGCCAATGCACTGTGAGTTTGTTTTTCTAAGGCAATAATGCTTTTTTTTTTTATTCTAAAATATGTAACGCTTCAATAAAAGAAACAAATCGGTCAAAGGATTTGGATTCTTTTCATATGGTTCCTGAGACAAGCCCCGACATAGCTCTAGGGTGAAAAATTCGATATCGGGGGTTAACGCAGCGAACTGGCAGAGGAGGTAACAGTGTCTCGGAAGGTGGCTCCGGCAGCTCTGTCCGGAGTCTGTGCAGTTTCTCTGTGGCTGAGGAGTTTCCAATTCAGACTCAAGATTCAAGTGGAAAGTAAATTCCTATACCGTCAAGGAAGAGATTGGATCTTCAGGCCACACTAATTTCCACCAGGACCGTGGCCTTGCGAATTGAGTGTTTGCGTGTCCCACATCGTTTAATCCAAAATTTTCCACTTGGATTTTTATGGTGTTCGAGCTCAAGTCAATAGACGCGTTCAATACAAAAATGCGGAAATGCTCCGGAAGGTTAAAAAAAAAAAAAAAAAATCTAACCTCCCCGTCGGGGAATCGAACCCCGGTCTCCCGCGTGACAGGCGGGGATACTCACCACTATACTAACGAGGACGGTGGCTTGACTGCGTAGCACCTTTAACCCTTGTGACATTTTCGCACACTTAGCATGTTAAAAGCCTATTGTTATTTGTCTGATTCTAAGGAAACTGCTATTAAAAAGAAAAAATACTAAAATGCTGTACTCCTGTGTAGTTGTCTTCTCTAACAGATTAGAACTCAGTGGGATCTGTAAGCCTCTGAACAGGGACAGAGGGTCAGGCTGTGAGGTCAGTTCTCTCCCAGTGTTGCCACAACCAGCTGGCAGTCGGCTGCACAGAAAGTAGCAGTACTGGAAAGGCGATCGGTCCAGGAAAGAAAGGCGATGTTTGAAGTCTCCAGTGAATTCCACAATGGAAAAATCAGACTAGCCTTGAAGAAAAGGAACCTGTTCCTGAGTTCTGGAAGAGAGAGAAGTCAGGCATAGGAGCCAGAATCCAGAGGGCCTTCAGGAGGGACTTTACCGCAGAGAGAAGACTTGCCTGGCCTGGGGGTCCGTGTCCCGGTGTGTTCAGGGGCTGCCTTGTTGAGACGCCTCCAAAACTCTGCCCGCCTCAGCAACCCTAAAATTACGCCAGCATCCTGGGATGTCACTTAGCCATAGAGCAGTCGTGTACATGTGCACAGCCCGGGGCGTGGTCCAGAGCACGGGACAAATATACACACATTCTACCTGTTCCGTCTAAAAAGCTGGGGTTAGAGCCCTGAGGCAGGCTTTGAGTGTTCGGAACCTCACAGTTGGTAGATTTTTGACTGTGTTGCAGCAGACAAACAGGCAGAAGGAAACAGGGAAAGGGGCTTTATTATAAAGGGAAAGGGGCTTCAATATCTTGGAAGACACGGAGAGTATTTGGGAAGATAAGGAATTCTCTGGATTGGAACAAAGGGAGGCACAGCCTTTTATGACCTTTTGCCAGGGGTGGGCTTTGAGGGGGATGTTTAGATACACCTGAGGAGCTGATTGAGGCCTTCCCTGAGGTAACAGGAAAGATGAAAGGAAATTGCACCCTGGGCTGGGTTGGAGAAGAAGTGGGGAAATGGTCTCTGGGAGGATGAACTGTTGTTTTACAGGCTTCAGCCCTATTAGATGACCACCATAATTATTCAGCAATTCATATTAGGGCCAAAACCTATCAACAGTCCTATTTTTAATGTGTTTGTGTTCCCATACTAGGGATGGAACTCCAGGCACTGGCCTAGGGAAGTTGCTTCATTGCTCAGGCTGGGCTCTGATTTGTGCGCCTCGTTTTACTCCCAAAGGGCTGAGATTACAGGTAGGACACACCAGGCCTAGATTCTTCTTTCTGTTCTTTCTTTCTTTCTTTCTTTCTTTCTTTCTTTCTTTCTTTCTTTCTCTATTTATTTATTTATTTATTTATTTGCTGATCTCTTCACAGAGGTTGAGCTATAGAGGAGTTTATGCATGCAGTACAAATTTTCTGCATACTCTTAAACATATCCATTTGTGTTTAGTAGTTAGTTTGCTTATCTTTTTATGAAATACACATTAAAGAGATGTCTTACATATTGTGAATTGAAGGTGTGCTTGTCACCCAATACTGGCCACAGAATAAAAGCGAACTGTATAATTAGATTTATAGAATGTTCCCAACTACATACAAAGATCTGTCATACAAACTTCCTGTATTTTTAAAATTTTATTAATTGTCTCAGCACATATTTATTATATGTATCAATGACATTCATCATATGAAATTTGTACCTGTACATAGCATATGTTACCTGTATGTTCTTAACCAAGTTATTTCATTCATTTGAGCCACAGCTTCTTTGGTTTTAAAATGAGGAGAGTAGACAGTCTTGCTTTTAGGTTCACAAGGTCTCTGATTTCAAACTTGAATAAACTATTCATTCCACAAACAATTATTTACTGAGTACTATATCATGTGATACTAAACTAGTCATGGAGTATATAACAAATAGAGGCCTCTCCTGAAGCGCATATTCAAACGGGAGAGGGTCACACAAGTAAACATGTAGAACATCAGTTGGGGATAATGTAAAAGGATATCAGGTGGAGAAAACTAGAAGCATGACAAGGAGAATTATACTGAATGACCACGGAGAGCCCACCGACAAGGACGTATCTGAGCAAGGACCTGGATGGTGTAGTCCTGGTCTGATTTCTGTTGCTATAACAAAATATCCAAGAGAAGGTGATTTGTAGACAAAAGAGGTTTCTTTACCCACAGTTCTGGAGGCTGCTCCAAGGCCAGGTGGCCACATCTGCTTGGCTTCTGCGGAAAGCCTCCTGTGCTCCAAATGCAACAAAAAAGTACAACAGCACAGGGGCACTGGGAAGAAAGGAAAGCGCCAAAGTGCCATCGTGGTCAACCTGTTCCCTCAGGAAAAGCATTGATCCACAGGCGAGCTAAGCCCCCAACATTCAACCACCTCCTCCTCAGCCCGGCATCCCACCATGCTGCCCTGAGGACCAAGCTTTAAAATGAGCTCAAACTCTAGCAGACGTGATGAAGCACGACACAGACACCTGTAAGAAATAGCACGCCTGATGTGGGAAACAGCACAAGCCGTGCTGCAGTACTGCCCATGTGTCTAAAAGAGGACAAGAATGACCAAGAGGAAGCATGACAGAGCAGAAGGAAACGCGATCACAGATACAGGGGGCCAAGACCACACAGCATCCTGCAGCCCCTACACGGACTTGAGCTTTTGCTCTAAGTGTGAGGAAGCTATTTAATGGCTTGAGCAAAGAAGTGATCAGAAAAGGTGATTCCTTAGCTAAAAGTGCTTTCAACAAGAGGCTACCAGAGAAAGGAAAGTGTGGCCACTGACATTATGCCACAGGACGAGGAGTCCTTAGTCTCCAATGTCCTTGCACCATCTGACTTCATTCCTGCAGTCTGTCATTGATCTTCGAAGGTCTCGCTGCACAAAAAAATACAGCCCTGTGTCCACTGCAAACATGAGTCCCATCACCAGACTGAAAATGACTTGGTACCAAGGAGGAGAGTTGGATGAAATTGGCGGACCTAACAGAAAAAGACAAAGGAATAAAGAAAAGGGTGGTCATTAAAGCAGAAATGTGTAATAAACAATGAGGTCCCCAGTAGAGAGCCTTTGTGACTTCATCCATGCCAGGGGCTTAAGATAAAGTCAAGAGCAGGTGGGTGGGTCAGTACATCTTCAAAGGATCTGTTTGTCTCTCTGAATTTCCCCCAAAAAAACTAAGTCAGCCTTTCTTAGAGGGTGACTGTGGTGTATCTCTCTGAAGTCAAGACAAAGATATGTGGTTGGGGCCAGGGAGATGGCTCAGTAGAACAAGCGCTTCCCTGGTAAGAGCAAGGATTTGAGTTCAATCCCCAGATTCACCAAAAAAACAAACAAACAAACAAACAACAACAACAACAAAAAACCCAGACAAAAAAAGATACACCTTGGCTTAGCAATTGGCATATGAAGCACAGTTTAAAAGTTTGCTGCTGGGCATGCTGGTGCAGGCCTGTAATCCCAAGGCTCTCTTCAGCTCACTGAAGTGCTAGCCCTACCTGGCACCTTAGTGACCAACTGACAGCTTGACTCAAAATTTCAAAAGGGAGCAGGAGAGAAATGTTATCTCAATGCAGAGATCCCAGGTTCATTCCGCAGAACCCCACAAAGACTTTCTTTACAATAGACTTCTTAGGGCCTTGGGTGTACACCGTGGGTATAAAAGGAAGGAACTGAATAGGCGGTGTGTTCCACATCAGCTTGACTGCAGAAGTCTGCCTTCCAGAAAGCCCCTAAGGTGGCATATGACTCAGGAACTACAGAATCCAGAGACTGCATCAATGGGCCTCCGCTCGCTGCCTCCTCTCGGTCCAGACAGCAGTCTGTCACGAGTAGCTTGTGATGCCTCCTGAAAAGGCATCATAAACATTGCTTAATGCAACATTTCTGAAAAATAGACACAGCCCTGGCTCCTCGTGGGTTCAGAGGGCCTTCCCAAGCTCCCTCAGCTGCTCTGAGCTGCAGTTTGAGCTGAGGCCAAGAGGTCGTTAGGCAGGCACAAGCCTCAGAACCCTACAGGTAGAGGGACATGAAACAACAGTGATTGAAATAAGTGGGAAAAGAGGGAGGGTGATTGCGTCTGGCAGATGTACTTGTGGAAAAGAAAAGATGCCTCTGTTAGAACTGAGTGGGTGGCAGCCATTCCCATAATCCCTGAGGAACACATTGGATTAGAGTAGCATACCACACAGCAGCTGGGTCAGTTAGAACTTTGAGGGTTCTGTGGACCTCGGGATGACCACTCAGGAGAATGCCAAGTACCAAAGCCTAAAAAGGATCAGCAACCCCTTGTCCACCCAACCTTCCAAGGCCTGAGGCTGCTTCGGTAGCCCTGGTCCCTACCATGGACAATGATGGTCACCGGCTGTGATGAGTGGGTCATTCTTCCTATGAGTCCTGTGCAGTGGTATTTACCACTGTTACTGTGGTTTGCCTGTGGGATGGAGAAATTTTTGCTGACAGGGAAGAATTTCTTGGCTATTCCATTGTGGTAGAATGTGACCTTTGCCAAAGGCTTGTTATTCCAACTGTGACACCGCAACACAATGGCATCCCCTTCCTGGAAAACCAGCTGCAGGGTCTGGAGCACCAGCCAATCTGAAATACACACAGGGAAAAAAAAGTCTAAGGGTGAGATTCCAAGGCCTTTGCAGGAGCTCAGGCATATGTGATTCATAGAAGTTAAAAGAATACAGGGCAGGTGTTTTGTGGCAGATTTGAACTTTTTTTTTTGGTACTGGAAATTGAACTCATGACCTCATGCTTCGTAGGCAGGCACTGTGCCACTGAGCTATACCCCCACCTTTGAACATTCTCTTTTTTTTTTTTGCGAAATCGGAGATTGAACTCAGTCCCTTGCACTTGCCTGAGAAGCGCTTATTCCACTGAGCCATCTCCACAGCCCTTCAACGTTCTTTCACAGGGAAAAATGTGATATTATGCCTATGGGGCCTCTGGATGATAGGACTTTCCAGAAGTTCCAAAGATAAAGATCTGGGGCTGGGAAGATGGCTCAGTAGAATAAGCGCTTCCTTGGCAAGCACAAGGGTCTGAGGTCAATCCCTGGTTTCACAAAAAAAAAAAAAAAAAAAAAAAAAAAAAAAGATAAAGAACAGATATTTTGAAACACTTTAGAAGAATGTAAAACACTATAACTGCCTAGGGAAATTAGTGCATCTCAGTAACCGTAGAAGATGTTGAGTAGGATCTGAAGCCTTTCATGTCTTATGGATACAGCATTTGTTGTCCAGGGATTATTAATTTAATAGTGACTACTGAAAAACTTTGGGAAGGAGGTGGCCACCATGGCACTAGCAGCAGTGAAAGTGAAAGCCATTTTACCTTAGTCCACTCAGGCTGCTAGAACAAAGCAGCACACATGGGGCTCATAAACAACCAGTAAAAAATGTATTTATCACGGTGCTGGAGAGTGGAAAGTTTGAGACCAAGGGGCCAGCAGTTCCTGCATCTGGTAAGGGCTCTCTTCTGGGTTTGTAGAATTGCAACATGGGCCACGTGGCAGAAGTGACAGAAGACGTCCGCAAGCTCCTGTGGGTCTCCTTTTGTGAGGAGGGCAGGGGCTCTTCATAAGGAAGCTACTCCCAGCATGACTCCGTGCTCATCAAACATGTAAACCCCTTCCCCAAAGGCCCTGCCTGCTCTGCTTTCACCTTGGGGCTTAGGCGCACAAATGAATCTCACGGAATATAAACATCTGAGCCCAGGACTTTGGTGTATTTACCTGCCATTTGGGAGGCCCTGGGTTTGATCCTTAAACATAAAAAAAAAAAAAAAAAAAGTGCAAGATTCTTTTCTATTCACTTAAGAAATTAAGAAATGAAAGCATATCACTACCTGAACTCAATGTTCAGTTGTGACTTGGACACAAGCAGCACTAAAGGAAGTTTTAAAGTTGTTGTAGACAGCTGAATTAGATAGAAATATTATAGGCAGTCAGACGGGGCCAGGCCCTCAAGGAGGCCAGATGGAAGACAAGGTGATTTTGCAACTGTGGACAGACACTCCCTGCTGGGGGCCAGACCTCAACACAGTAGTAAACAAATGCATTCACATACTTCCCTGGTGATGGGCATCAGGGACTGATATGCTGAATAAGTATCAATCACCTTGAAAGAGCCTCAAAGAGTCAATAGCCCAAACCCAATAGGAGACCTTCTTCTGCATTCGTGCCTACTTGCTAC
Organism: Octodon degus; assembly: GCF_000260255.1. NCBI lineage: Eukaryota > Metazoa > Chordata > Mammalia > Rodentia > Octodontidae > Octodon > Octodon degus. Next base: position 5,363,389 of record NW_004524692.1, read on the forward strand.
GCAACTTGCTTTCCCATTTGAACCTGATTTTAATCAGCATTACCTGAGCAATGGTGCTTGTAATGTCATTGGTTACTCATAGTTTTGTCCCACTTCATGCCCACCTCAGCGAGTTCCCATGTCTCCACCACCTTCGACCCGCTGCACTGAATGGTTTTCCACTATAAAAGTCCCTGGAAGAGACATCTTGCCGGGAACCACCACTCAGGGGCCCCCCCTTCTGTCCCTCTATTAGGCAAGAGCTTTCTTTTCCCCTTAATAAATATATTCTGCTCATAGCCTCCATTTGTTCCTAAAATTCATTCTTCGGTTTTAGAGAACATGAACTCGTCCAGGTACTTGTTAGGGTGGGAGATCAGTTTTCTCCCTGTATCATTTGGAGGTCATCCACCCGAGATCAGTTTTTCTCCATGTCAAAGTCACTTTTCCCTCCTTGCCGACACTCCCAGCCACCCTCTGTCTTCATTGATTGCAGAATAATCAGGTTCCAAAATTCAGCTATTGTGGAGGATACGTCCTAAAGAATATACTAATAAATTTATTAAAGAAGAAACTCAAATTGCTCTGTTACAGAAATAAGTATCTCAGTTTACTCTTAAAATGAAAATTCACTTATGAGACTAATATTTTGGATATGAGAGACAAGATAATGTTATTGAGACAGAAGGAAACAAAAGCCCAAATTCAGGATCCTTATTTTGGCAATCATTAGCTGTTGGGTTTCCTTGGCTTAAATTCCTTCAACAGAATTATGAGGTTAGGTGATATCTCTCTGGCGACTTTCTTTTCTTTTCTTTTGAGAAAGGGTCTCACTATGCAGTCCACACTGTCCTTGACCTCACTTGTGTAGCCCTGGCTGGCCTTGGACTCACATTAATCCTCTTACTTCAGCCTCCTAAGTGCTGAGATTATAGGTGTGGGCCACCACACCTGACTTTCCCAACTCACTGGACTTAAATTTTTGTTATTAGTGATTTTACATTTTAATAGTAGAAAGTATCATACCTTTCTAGAGATGGACAGGTACAAAGAGGAGATATAAATGGCTGAGATGTCACTATGGTGGGAGCCACAGAAAGCTAGGAAATTGATCAAATGTGTGTAGGTGAGACTGGGCCTCAGTGCCTAAAGCAAACAAGCTACCTCACTCCTGAGATAAATATCCTGTCTGATTAAGGTCAGCTATTAGTCACTAGGCAACCTCGTGTCATGTGTTACAAACTTTGCAGAAGTATAAATAAAAGATCATTTGGTTGTATGTGCTTTAGTCTTGCCAATCAGGCCAACCAGCCACCACCTAGCCCAGCTTTTGTCTTCTAGTCTATCTTTCTCATTCCTGCAGCCACATCTTCTGTGTAGAACCAATTATGGTTTCCAATGATCCCTACATCACTTGGGCAGGTTTTTTAGCTTAACCTAGTACTTATTTATTTCGCAATGCTGGGTATCAAATCCAGGGCCTTGTGCATTCTACCTGATCTACCACTGAACATTCAATAGAGTACAATCGACATCATAAAGTGACTCTACCAGAAGAATCTCTCTGGTACAGCAGACTTTAAAGAGTCATTAAAAAAAAAAAAATAGCCCTCTTTATATTAAACAGAAAAGTCTAAGGCATTGGATGTTTCCTTGTGGCACCTGCAGGATTTGTGCACTGAGATACAGATGAAATGAACTACTCATATTTTCAGATGTTGGAGTTGGGTAGAGATAGCATAGAAGAAGGCTGGGAGATGGCTCAGTAGAACACATACTTCCCTGGCAAGCTCAAGGGCCTGAGGTCAAACCCCGGTTCTGAAAAAGAAAGAAAGAAAGAAAGAAAGAAAGAAAGAAAGAAAGAAAGAAAGAAAGAAAGAAAGAGCATAGGAGTAGTTTCCTCACAGAATCCATTAAGGTGAACACTACTTCATATTCACATAAAACTAAACCAGATTATGTGATCACCTTCATTACAGCCATCTCATGATTTGAAGGATGGAATCGTACTGCTCAGCCTTGGAAAGAACACATCCTGTCCTTCACAACAACATGCATAGAACTGGAGGTCATTGTGTTAAGTGAAATGAGACAACCACCTGGGGGGAAAGGCCAGTATTACATACTCCCAAACATACATACTAGGCTTTTTAAAAAGTTCATTTCAGGGGCCGGGGAGATGGCTCAGTAGAATAAGCAGTTGCCTGACAAGTACAAGGGCCTGAGTTCAATCCCTGGTTCCACCAAAAATAAATAAATAAAAATAAAAAGTTCATTTCAGCAGACATAATAGTATACACTAGTAATCTCAGAAATGGGGAGGCTGAGACAGGAGGATCCCCTCAAGTTTAAGGCCAGCCTGGGCTAACAGTGAGACCCTATCTCAAATAAAACCTAAAGAAATAAACAAAAATAAAGGTTGATTTCATAGAAATTGAGAGCGGAATGGTGCTTACCAAACGCGTGGGCGGGGCTGGGGTGGGGGAATGGGAAGAAGTTGGTCAGTGGGCAGGGAATTACAGTTACCTAGGAGCAAGAGGGCGCTGAGCTGCACTTAGCCATGAGCCAGAGCTTCTTTTCTTTCTTTTTTTTTTTTTTTTAATATTTATTTATTAC
>NW_004524692.1:5368863-5372396 GCF_000260255.1 Octodon degus
CTCGAACATCTGAGTCTTCAAAGTCATCCCAGATCTGGGCCACAGTCCAGTGAGGGTTAGGAGACAAACTTGAAAAAGAGGAAGGAAACTGTTTCATCTTCTTTACATGTGTCATAAGTCACCAGATTCTCTTGATGTCAGCAAGTCAAAGTATGAAGTGTAATTTAGGGTGAATCCCTCTGTCACGTAGCCCCTTTTATGTTGTGGAAGGAAGCTCTGATATACTGCTTCATGGTACAGAGAGCGACCCAGGGGCATCCATGGAAGGAGGGCGGGGGCTGGAGCCAGGTTCTGGGTCCAGGTTCCTCATTGTTCCCATTCCACTTCCTGTTCTACCTCACTGGCCAGTACAGGAATCTCCACAGAAGCTTCAACTCAGTGCATGAATAGCCGTTGTCTGAGCGCTGTGAGCATGTGCTCCAGGAAAATATCTAAATATTCTGAGGGCGCCTTTGGAAGCTTTCTCTTTTGTAACTTTGTCATTTCAATGAGTCAGGAGCACATCAGAACACAGGAAAATGACCATCAATTTTGTAATGAAAGAAGAATTGTTTTTCATGAACAATGTTGCTCAGATATATTTCTGCACTCCTAACTCAGAATTTCCGTTTTTGTTTATTGTCCTGCTTGTAATTCTGACCTTGTTCGTCTATTGATTTAACCCTAAATCTCTTGTAGATCTTCCATGCAAAACTTAATTTTCTCTTCAATACCAGTGCTGGTGTTTTTGCTTGTTTGTTTGCTTGTCTTTACAAATGGTCTTGATTTGTAGTGCAGGCTGGCTTTGAACTCACTATGTAGGCCAGGTTGTGATTTGACTGCTTCAGCATCCCTAGAGAGGGATTACAAGCCTACACACTATACCTGGAACATGTCATTTCAATTTTATTTTTTTTCAGAACCGGGGATTGAACTCAGGCCCTTGTGCTTGCCAGGGAAGCACTTATTCCACTGAGCCATTTTCCCGGCCCCATCATTTCAATTTTAATAAGTTCCCAAGGTAGAGTTACAATGTTCCATTTATATTCTGAAAGAGAAAGAGAAATAGACAGACAGAGGGGCACACAGACAGACACACACACAAGACACACACACACACACACACACACACACACACACACGGGTGAGGCATTCTGCAGCTGAACACAAAGCCATACTTCCATGCTGAAACAAAGGACAAAATTTAATGCCTTGCCACACACAGGGAGAGCAGGGTTCAGTATACTTGATGCCTATCATTCGAATTCACTTTTCTTTTTTAACTCATTGTTAACTTTATTGAAAATCAATAATAATCATATAGCAAATTAAAAATTGTAGACAAATACTGAAATGTGAAAGATATAAGATGTAGACAGTGAATTTTAGAAAAATATTTCTGAAGTGAATACATAACATGAGATTAATAATAGATTGCACATTGTGAAAAGATTATTTACAAACATAAGTGAATATAACAATAAAAAATGTCTAAAATAAACACAAGATTTTTGCTGCTAGAGACACCATCAGGAGACCCAGCGCGTTCTTCCTTCGACAGCCTAGGCTGTGGCGGGGCCAGGGCTGGGGACTGCGCCAGGCTCAGAGTTGGAAAATCTAGAAGGTTTTGATGTTTTGTGCGGCGCCACCTAACTGGACACCAAGATGAACATAACTAAAGGAGGTCTGGTGTTGTTTTCAGCAAATTCCAATTGATCATGTATGGAACTTTCAAAGAGAATTGCTGAGTGGCTGGGGGTAGAGATGGGTAAAGTGCAGGTTTACCAGGAACCCAACTGAGAAACAAGAGTACAGATTCAAGAGTCTGTGAGGGGAAAAGATGTTTTCATCATCCAGACTGTCTCAAAGGATGTGAACACCACTACCATGGAGCTCCTGATTATGGTGTATGCATGCAAGACCTCCTGTGCTAAGAGCATCAATGGCATGATCCCCTACTTTCCTTACAGCAAACAGTACAAGACAAGAAAAAGAGGATCCATTGTCTCTAAATTGCTGGCCTCCATGATGTGCAAAGCTGGTCTAACTCATCTCATTACTATGGATTTACACCAGGAAGAAATCCAGGGATTCTTCAATATTCCTGTTGACAATTTAAGAGCATCACTCTTTCACTTACAGTACATTCAAGAAGAGATCCCAGATTACAGGAATGCAGTCATCGTGGCCAAGTCTCCAGCTTCAGCCAAGAGGGCACAGTCTTTTGCAGAGCACCTTCACCTAGGGATTTATGGTGAAGCGCAGAATGCCGAGTCAGACTTGGTGGATGGACAGCACTCCCCACCTATGGTCAGGAGTGTGGCTGCCACCCACCCCAGCCTAAAAATCCCCATGTTGATTCCTAAAGAAAAACCCCCTATTACTGTTGTTGGTGATGTTGAAGGAAGAATTGCCATCATTGTGGATGACATCATCAATGATGGTCGACACCTTTCTTGCTGCAGCAGAGACCCTGAAGGAAAGAGGTGCATATAAGATTTTTGTGATGGCAACGCATGGCCTGTTATCATCTGATGCCCCCCAGCTGATTGAAGAGTCTGCTGTTGATGAGGTGGTAGTTACCAATACAATCCCACATGAAATTCAGAAGCTTCAGTGCCCCAAGATCAAAACAGTGGATATCAGCATGATCTTGTCCAAAGCCATCTGGCGCATTCACAATGGGGAGTCCATGTCCTACCTTTTCGGAAACATCAGCTTAGATGACTAAACACCTTTTCACTCAAAACTCAAGTGGGCCAAACTGGAAGTCTGGGCATGAGAGCTTCGAGGTCATGTCAAGCTGTGCACATGACAGGAGCTGCGTTTTTGTTCCTCCCTCCTACTCCCTATGCTTTCTCTTGCTGATTCCTATGAAGATAGACCAACTTTTTACATCAGTTTGGGTATGTATTAGCTTGGGGGCAATTTTTATAAAAGACTGTTCTCAAAATAAGTTAAGACTTGGTTGTTTTTAGTGTAACTAGTTTAAAAATAACACTTGGAAGAAGTTTTTTTAAAGCCCTCAAATAGCTTTTCCCGAAGTTGCTTGAGCCAGGTGTTCAAAAAACATAATGAAATAAAATGATCTACTATCCAATATCTGCATTTCAAAAGCCAAAAAGATTATACTGTTGATTTCAATAAATGATGTTTTTAGAAGTGCGTTTATAGACAAGCATATGGAATATGTGTGATATTTATTTTCTGCAACAAAAGAAGGAATAAAAATTGTGTTTATTTTTTAAAACTCTGTTTTGGCAGTTGTTTTATAACTAAAATAAAATGAAACCTGAATATAAAAAAAAGAAAAAATAAATAAGTAAAATAAAATAAACACAAAAGGGTCAGGGATATAGCTCAGTGGCATAAGCAACTGCTGGCAAGTGCAAGATTCTGAGATTGAGAATAAAGAATAAATAAATAATGAAAGAAGAAGAAGAAAGATTTTACAGATCAGTCATATAATAGTTAATTCTGTGCCAAAATCAAGAAACTTATATTCATATAATTAAAATTCTCAAAGTAGAATGGGATAGACAATAAATATTTAA
>NW_004524692.1:5373381-5379504 GCF_000260255.1 Octodon degus
TCTTATAAGTAGATTGTAAGTCAAAGAAACGGTATAAATCATAAAGCAAAATTAAACAATATTCAGAAAATTATTTAAATATTAATTAATTCAGAATTAAATTAAATATTTCACAACAATATTCAAAAATTAAAATTAAATTGTGAGCCCAGCTAAGAGACCAGAATCTAGTGTATCATATGTACAAATCTGTGACCAATTCAGAGTACTCACATAGTACTTGATTACGCTAACATATACAAAAATATCAAGTAAGAAAAAGCTTTCATTATAGTAAAGAATTACTAAGAATAAAACATAACAAAAATACTGGAATGGCAAATATATGACTAACACTTCTAATAGTTTGGGAATAGGTTATCGCACAAAGTTCTAGTATGTGGTGGACATGGACAGTGTCCATGACGCTTACTGGTGGCCAGGTGTCACTTGTGGGACTGAGCTACTGCTGTTTCCTTGATATCCACCCTGTAGACCAGAACACAATCACGACCCACAGGGTGCAGGAGAAGTCCATTTGTAGAGTACACTGATGGAAATATTTTCTTGCTGTATACAAAAGAATAATTGAAAGACTGCAGTTGTATGCCTCTTTCTTTTCTTTCTTTGGCAGAACCAGGGATTGAACTCAGGCCCTTGCACTTGCCAGGGAAGCGCTTATTCTATTGAGCCATCTCCTCAGCCTCTGTATACCTGTTTTTCTCCTGTGTTTAATTGTTTGCCCTATTTGGTGAGTTCTTTCCGTTTTTATTTGTGGAGTTGTGGTCATTTTGATCTCTCTCTAGAATAAATTTTAGTAGTCTGTGTAGGCTGGGCTTCATCATCATGAAATTCTTTAGTTGTTCTTTGTCATGGAAATATTTCACTTTCTCCATTAAGCTTGAAAAAGAGTTTTGCAGAGTATATCGGACTGGGTTGGAATTTATTTTCTTGCAAGACTTGAAGTACTTTGCTCCATGCTCTTCTTGACCTGATGGTTTGTGTTGAGAAATCTGTTATTCTGATGGGTTTTCCTTTAAATATGGTGTTTCTTTTCTTCTTTTCTTTTTTTCTCTTGGAACTGAGGGTTGAATTCAGGCCCGTGCACTTGCCAGGGAAGTGCTTATTCCACTGAGCTATCTCCCCTGCCCTATATGATCTGTTTCTTTAGCAGCTTTTAGCGCACTGTCCTTGCCAGGGAATTCAGGAATCCTGTACTGAATTTCTGGGATCTTGATTATTATATGTCTGGTTCTGGTTTTAATTGGGTTGATGTTATTTGGAGTTCTCTATGCTTCAGTTAACTGAATGTCAGATTGTTTCTCCATATTTCGGAAGTTTTCTGCTATTACTTCTGCCGATATTCTTTTTGTATCATTTGTATTGACTCCTGTCTCATTGGTGCCTATTAGTCTTATGTTGTTCATCTTTGCATTGTTTTGCAGATGATGAATTATTTTTCCTGCATCCTACTTGTTTGTAAAAGATGTTTTCTAACTTTTTCCCTAGCTGCAATGGTGTCTTTAAGGTCTGAAAGTCTATTTTCACTTTCATTCAAAGGGTCTTGCCAGCTTGTGATTAAGGTTTTAATTACCTGTATATCTCTTCAAATCTGCTTCATACATTCTGTTTCTTTCCTATATTGCTCATTCAAGAATTCCATCATTTTTCTATTCTCCTCTATTTTTTATCAGTGTCTTTAGAAGGATTTAGGACTTCATTTTAGTTTTCATCTTTTTTTAATTCAGAAATTATTTCTGATCTGACTTCCTCTATACCTTTCTGCAGTTGTTTCTTTACTTCAGACACTATTATTTCAGAGATTTCAGGTGTGTGCTTTACAATTTCTTCTATGGCATTGTCTTCTGTATTTGTTCTGGGTTGGCTTGGGGCCTGAGAATGTATTTTGCCCCTTCTCCATCATTTTGTATATCACTGTCTTCTGACCTTTAGTGTAGAGCTTTGGTAGAGTTACTACCTTAAAACCAGGTCCAAATCTACCAAGTTCAAACTGGTCCAGGTGGATGTGGCTTGGGTCTGGCTGCTGTGCTTCAGTTCTTCCTGCAGCAGCCCTTGGAAGTGAACCCACTGTGCCACTCGGACAAGATGTTCTGCTCTTGAATCAGCTGGGTGGGTCTTGCTTATAACCTCTCTTCAGGGAGCTTTGCTGCAGGGTTCCACACCTGGCCTGTCTGATGGAGGAAGTTCCACATACACACTTGGCCTGGGTGCTGATGACGATGCATAGGGCCCTGGGTGTTCGTGTTTCCACTTGCACACTGAGCATGAGAGCTAGCTGGAATGAGGATCAGGCAGACTCCAGGCGGTCACAACACGCAGGACATGGGTGCTTGATGGAATCTCAAATTCAACATTTAAATTCTCCTGAAAATGTTTTCATTCACCAAACATTAATACTGCGAAGAAAAGTCTGAGATCCCCGGAGGAGTAGGGGATAAGAGGGAAAGAGGAGTCTGGACAGGCCACCATTGAGCTAGACAAGACTTGCTGAACTTGACAGGAAAGGCCATCAGCCACTCTGCAGCCACTTATTAGTCCCTAGTGAGGAGAGTAAACGGTTCAGTATAAGCCAAAGGCATGGGTGTGCTTAACAGAACGAAGGCGACGATTTCGCCCAGGAGAACACAAGGCACAGAGGCAAGTCCCGCCTGCAGGAGAGGGCGCTGGCAACGGGTGCTCGGGGTTGTAGTGGCTCTGGGTAGCCAGGAATAGACACGGGGTAGCATCTCTCCTTGGCATGAGTGGCTGGGGCTATGCTGTGCTGGGCTAGGCTGGGTTGCACTGAGTAGGGCCATCCCTCCCGGCCCTGAGCCTTCCGTCCCCTGTGACAGGACTCCCTCGTGCCTGGCCGCCTGGAGCCCCGACGCTGGGTGTGAGGTGTGGGGCAGGTGTGGGCACTGAGAGGCATTCCACATGAGCCACGCAGGGGAGCACAACCCAGCCAGAGGGGCGTGGTGTCCTGGGCAGGGTGTGGAGAGAATCGGATGGGCCGTCGGGACCCAGAGGTGGGTGCCAGCGACTGGACGCCTGCGTGAAGGTTGAAGGGTGGCGGCCCGGTGTGTGCCTTTGGAGAGACTGCTTTTCCCCAGCCCACGCCGGCAGCGCAGCGCCTCACAAGGCTGACCAGCCTCTGGGCAGAGAGCTGGGCGGTGCGCGGTGCGCCCGCGCCCCCGTGCAATCCCTGGTGGGCATCAGGTGGAGGTGGGCGAGTCCGGAAGCCCAAGAAGAGGGCGCACAGAGAAGCGAAGGAGGTGGTTGCGCGAAATCCTGAAGAGTTGGCGAGTCCCTTGGTCCCGGGTGTTGGGTGTGGTCAGAGGGTGTAAGAAGAAACTATCCTGGGAACTTCCCTGTGCCAAAGACAGCGGGCAGAGGGCCGAAGGCACGGGCTCGTGGCGGCCTGTGTGCGAGCACAGTGGAGGGTGGGCGCGAAGAGGGAGGGTGCTTGCCAGTTGGAGAAGCCTGCGGGCGACGGAGAGGGCGACGGGGCCAAAGAGGCCGGTCAGGGACCAGTCAGGAGTGGAATTCAAACCCACGACTCCAGGGGAGACTGCAACCTGAAAGCAGCGCCATAGACCGCTCGGCCATCCTGACGGCGGACCTGATCACCGGGCCATTAACCTGGCTGGGAGCCGGAGATCTCGGTGGACTCAGCGCGGCGTGCGAGGGAGTGAGGGAGTGAGGGAGCCAGGGAGCCAGGGAGCCAGGGAGCGAGGCAGCCGCAGGCCCCGGCTCCCGGGGCAGGCCCGCTCCGCCCCTTCTCGCCAGGCCCGGCCCGGGCCCGCCCCGCTGCGTCCCTCCCTCAGTCCTCTTTCCTTGGAGTCCCGCGTGCGCCCGTCCGCACAGCAGTCCGCAACCCGCACGCCCCGCACCCGCCCTGCCCTCCCCTCTGGGCTGGAATGCTGTCAGCTAAGCCCCACGGCAGTGCGCGCCCGGGGGCGGTGCGGTGGGTTGCAAGCAGGCTCGGGCGCCAACGAGGGCGCCGGGTGGGTCAGTCTCGGAACGCCTGGTGGTGGAAGCTGAGCAGGGTGAGGGGGTCTAGGAGGCGTTCGGGATCCGGGGGTCACTGAGGCCTGGGTCTGGACGCCAGGTGAGCTGGGCTCCTGGGTCCCGCTCCGCAGGGCTCCAGGCTGGGTGTCGAAGAGGCACTTGTGTCCCGGGCGGTGGTAGGTGTCATCCTCGTTAGTATAGTGGTGAGTATCCCCGCCTGTCACGCAGCAAATGGAATATCGATACCCCGATGGGGAGGCAACCGTCCTTTTTGCTGGCCCCATCCTAGGGCCCAGCGTCCCTCTGCGCTGCTCGAGGGGTCCCCCAGTCCCTGAACCTCCAGCGGCCCTGCCCATCGGGCGCAGCCTCTCTCTCCACGCCCCAGCGGTCGTTTGGCCGGCAGCAGGAGGGCCGAAGGGCTTCCCTGGAGGTGCGCGGGGCTCGGCAGCCATAGCCGGCCGAGATCAGCTAGGGGAGACCACCACAGCAGCGGTGGTCTGCGTGGGACCAGGTGCCGGCAAACCGGCGTAAAGCAGCTCGGAGGCGGGGCCTGCCGTCAGGCATCGCCAGGACAGAGGGCAGTCCAGGGCGAAGGAGGCGCCGGCCGTGGCATATGGTGTTGGTAGTGTAGTGGTGAGCATAGCTGCCTTCCAAGCAATTTATATGGGTTCGATTCAGGGCCAACGCAGCGACGGGACATTTTACCAAGAATTGGGGCTGTAGATGGGGCGAGGGTTGATGTCGGCCATACATGCGTGGGTCGATTCGGATCCCGCTCCTGCAGGGAGTAGCTGCAGGCCTAAGCAGCGGCCTGACGTTTTGAAGGCGCGAGACAGCTGCTGGGGCAGAAGGCTTGCCAGGCGTGGCGGGAGGCGGGAGGCGGGAGGCGGGAGGCGGGAGGCGGGAGGCGGGAGGCGGGAGGCGGGAGGCGGGAGGCGGAGGCGGGCGCCAGGTGCCAGGTCCGGGTTGCCAGGGTAAGGCAGGGCCCAAGCGCCCATGCCAAGGTTGCGAAAGAGCTACTGCAGGCACTGGGGGCACAATACTTCCTTTCTCCCCGACGCTCCCTGGTGGTCTAGTGGTTAGGATTCGGCGCTCTCACCGCCGCGGCCCGGGTTCGATTCCCGGTCAGGGAAGCCTTTCTTCTTCCTCCCTCCCGCCACAACACCCCCCCCCCTCCTTCCAACTACACCTTCTTCTCTGCAGGCCAGCCTTCTTTCTTGCCTGCCCAGCCTTCTTTCTTGTCTTCCTTCCCAGCCTTGCTCTCCTTTTGCGCCGCGAGCAGCGCTGCCTCTGCGCCACTCTTGCTCCAGCCTCCCTGGACTAGCGGACGCTCGCTTCCCGTCCCCCCCCCCTTCTTCCGCTGCCCAGCTTCCTCGCCTGCCGCACCCGCACCCGCACCCGCACCACGCGCCTCTCTCCCTGCGCCAGCCCATGCCAGGGAACACGTTCGCCCAACGCCTGCACCTCACAGCCGGCCCCGACCTCCGCACGGAACGAGCCCTCTGCGCCGCAGCCGCGCTCACTGACACTGCTTGGGATGATATCTAGGTGCCACCAGTCGGGAGTGGGGGGGGCGACACACGAGATAGTACCCGGGTTCTCACGAGTCCTATCGCGACAGGTTTCCCATTCAGAACGTGCTAGCATGTTTCTCGTCCCTTTGAAGACACCTGCCACGGGGTAGTACCGGTGTCCCACGGGGAAACCGAGGGATGGGCAGCGCGCATGGAGTTGCAAGGTTTGCGTTGTCTCTGAACGATGCGTCCTGTCTCTTCCGAGTTCCTTCCTGGTCGCATCCTCAACAAGACCACGGCGCGTTTTCTCTGCCTCCACCGCCGAAGGCAGTCGGACTTGGCCTGGCTCGTGTCTGCCCACACGTCCCCGGCCGTTCCGATGAGGAACCCGAACCCTCCTTTTCCTAGAGTACATAGGGGCAAGCGTGTCTTCCGTGGGAGGCGGAAGCATTTCTTGGGAAAGCTTAGAGGACACTCTCAGCAACGCAGTGCAGCTGCCGGGACAGAGGAGGGCCGCTGTCCTTTGGAACTGGACATCCTGCGATTGAGTCCTCTGGGGCCCACGGGTGGGCCACTTTCCGGGGGACAGGGAATGGTGCAAACCATGTGCAGGTGACTGAGA
>NW_004524692.1:5380979-5405296 GCF_000260255.1 Octodon degus
AGGCTGATGCCGGGAACATGCAAGACCCGGCAGCCGGCTCCATCGCCCAGCTCGGAGGACACGCAATGGCACCTCAACCAAAGCGAGAACGTGTCCTCTGTAAAGCACACAGGATCGCTACGACCACATGGACGCGTGGGCTCCTGTTGACATCGCTCTGTGCTTGCACCACATACAAACAGGTCCCCTTCACTTCATCCTTAACCCCGTGGTGAGGTCAACCCTTCATACCACTCCACCGATGGGAACACACACACCCATCATGGGAACACACACACACACACACACACACACACACACACACTTCCATCACACACTTCCATCATCCATAGGCATGAAGGAATCAGATAACCAGAAAGAAGTTTGTTTGTTTTTTTTTTTTTTTCTTTTTGTTTTTTCCAGAACTGGTGATTGAACTCAGGCCCTTGCACTTGCCAGGCAAGCGCTTATTCTACTGAGCCATCTCCCCAGCCCCAAGGAAGAAGGTAGATAGAGATGGCAGAGGTCCAAGACAGTGAGACAGCCCTTCAGAGGGTGACAGTGTCTAGGTCCCACCATAGAGGACAGCAACATTTCACAGTCCTCAATAACTATGGACCTGGGGACAAAACCCGAAGTTATTCCTTTCTAATGCCCCCACAAGTCTTCAAATATTGGATACCCACCCGTGCATGCACAAATCTTTTGGGAATAGACCATCTGCCTTTATTTTCAACTCTGCCTCTGGAGAATGGGCACAGTGGCACAGGCCTGTATTCCCAGCACTTGCAAGCCTGAGCCAGGGGCATCACCACAAGGCAGAACACAGCCTGGGTTCCATAGTGCATTACACGTATGAGAAGGGTCCTCTCGTGCTGAAGGGCACGTTGACACATGCATTGTTTTCCTGCCAAATGTCCCTCAGATCCCGGGAGTATCCATCGGTGGACATTTTGGAGAGCCTCGTGGGCACTGGCTGTTAGAAACCGGCAGACCTAGGCAGCCACGATGGCCATCGCCTGCGTTCTTCTTGTGGGAGACAGCAGAATCTGCCAACGTTCGAGCTCAGCTTGGGCGATTTCCTGACAGAGTGAGACCCTGACTCCACATGCAGGAAATTGTAGAACGTGAGCGGAAACACGAAGGGTGCGTCTCATCACGTCTTCAGTCGGATGCTAAGTCTAAACACTTAGGTCCAATGGAAGCACTTCAGCCGGACAAGGAGAACAAAACCAGTCCCTGTACCTCTACAGCGTGAGGCAACCCATCAAGATGCGATGGTGCCCGAGAGTCGGGAGCTGAACTTCCCTGGACAAGGAAACTAAGCCCAGAGCAGCAGGCAGTGGACAGTCGAAGAAGTACTGACAAGAGCCAGGAAGCCAGGATGGGGTGAAGCCCTCTGTCGGGTCGGGAAGAAAGAAAATGCCCGAGCAGGGCAGCACATGGGTTGACTCACTTGGCAGGTTGCTGTCCGATGACACCCCTCTGCCTAGCCAGCAAGCCAGGGCTCTGGAGGCCTCTGGTACCTGGTGTTCTCTAGCCGGGAGCAGCCTGTCCGCCTGGCTCACCTCCGGCCCTCCTTGTCTGGGCGCTGGCTTTGCCCCTACCCCGCAGTTGCGGCACCAGGAGAGAGCATGTTTGCTTGGGGGGGGAGGGGAGCTCACGTCCATGAGAGAGTGCGTCTGGCTAAGGCCCCAAAGGGATGAGGGGAGGCCCGCGGAGGCCAGGCTGAGCTCTCTCCTTCCCCCCAACCCCCCCCCACTCCCAACCCCCCCCACACACACACCCAGTGCCCTCTGGTTCTGTGGTGAATCAGGGTTGTGGTTGGGCTCTGGCAGAAAGGAAGCCCAAGACACAGCCCCAAGAGGGGAATCCCGGTGCAGAGCTGCTGAGGGTGCCTGAGACCTGGACGTCTTGTGCGCGTGCGTCGTGCGTGGGGCGGGGCGGAGGACGCACTCGCTCTCTGGACACGCGTGTGCGTGTGTGTTGAAGGGCATGGGGTCGGAGATTTGAGGGGGTGGATGACGATGGGGCGCAACAGCGCGCATGAGGCAGTCAACAGCGAGAGTCTGGTTGGAAGTGTTGATCCGTGGTGGCGGGTGTGCGCTTCCACGAGAGTGCGACCTTCCTCGCTTTGAGAGGCTGAGGGGACGTGTGGGCCGTGAGAAAATGGGAAGAGGTAGAGTGCGGGCGTGTGGGTGCCAGGTGCCCGTGGGTAGGCGTGGAAGACAGGCGGGTGGGAATCTTCAGGAGGAAGACAGAAGACAAGGAACAAGAGGGAATGGCAGAAGGATGGTTGAGGAGAGAGAGCGTAGGATGGGGCTGGGGGGTCCAAGGCGCCATGGTCCCAGTGTGTGGGGAAAAGTGGAGTAGAGCGAGGCCAGGGCAGTGCTGAGGTGTGCTGTGCCTGGAAGGAGCCGAGTGGCCGGCCCCTTGCAGAGTGGAAGGTGAGGTGGAGTTGCTGCAGGCCAGAGGGAGCCTTGCCTTTGAGGCAAGGAAGCCAGAGGGGGCTTGGCATCTTTAACCCATGACAGTTTCTCTCACTTAGCATTTTAAAAGCTTATGGTTATTGTCTGATTCTAAGGAAACTTCTAAGGTTAAAAAGAAAGATACTAAAATGCTGTACTCCTGTGTAGTTGTCTTCTCTAACAGATTAGAACTCAGTGGGATCTGTAAGCCTCTGAACAGGGACAGAGGGTCAGGCTGTGGGGTCAGTTCTCTCCCAGTGTTGCCACAACCAGCTGGCAGTCGGCTGCACAGAAAGTAGCAGTACTGGAAAGGCGATCGGTCCAGGAAAGAAAGGCGATGTTTGAAGTCTCCAGTGAATTCCACAATGGAAAAATCAGACTATCCTTGAGGACAAGGAACCTGTTCCTGAGTTCTGGAAGAGAGAGAAGTCAGGCATAGGAGCCAGAATCCAGAGGGCCTTCAGGAGGGACTTTACCTCAGAGGGAAGACTTGCCTGGCCTGGGGGTCCGTGTCCCGGTGTGTTCAGGGGCTGCCCTGTTGGGACGCTTCCAAAACTCTGCCTGCCTCAGCAGCCTTAAACTTACGCCAGCATCCTGGGATGTCACTTAGCCATAGAGCAGTCATGTACATGTGCACAGCCCGGGGCGTGGTCCAAAGCACGGGACAAATATGCACACATTCTACCTGTTCCGTCTAAAAAGCTGGGGTTAGAGCCCTGAGGCAGGTTTTGAGTGTTCGGAACCTCACAGTTGATAGATTTTTGACTGTGTTGCAGCAGACAAACAGGCAGAAGGAAACAGGGAAAGGGGCTTTATTATAAAGGGAAAGGGGCTTCAATATCTTGGAAGACACGGAGAGTATTTGGGAAGATAAGGAATTCTCTGGATTGGAACAAAGGGAGGCACAGCCTTTTATGACCTTTTGCCAGGGGTGGGCTTTGAGGGGGATGTTTAGATATACCTGAGGAGCTGATTGAGGCCTTCCCTGAGGTAACAGGAAAGGTGAAAGGAAATTGCACCCTGGGCTGGGTTGGAGAAGAAGTGGGGAAATAGTCTCTGGGAAGATGAGCTGTTGTTTTACAGGCTTCGGCCCTATTAGATGACCACCATAATTATTTAGCAATTCATACTAGTGCCAAAACCTATCAATAGTCCTATTTTTAATGTGTTTGTGTTCTCATACTAGGGATGGAACTCCAGGCTCTGGCCCAGGGAAGTTGTTTTATTGCTCAGGCTTGGCTTCGAGTTGTGCGCCTCCTTTTACTCCCAAAGGTCTGGGATTACAGGTAGGCCACACCAGGCCTAGATTCTGTCTTTTCTTTTTCTTTTTTTCTTTCTTTCTTTCTTTCTTTCTTTCTTTCTTTCTTTCTTCCTTCCTTCCTTCCTTCCTTCCTTCCTTCCTTCCTTGCTTTCTTCTTTATTGACTCATCTCTTCACAGAGGTTGAGCTGTAGGGGAGTTTATGTATGCAGTACAAATTTTGTACATACCCTTACACATATCTATTTGTTTTTAGTAGCTTAGTTAGCTTATCTTTTAATAAAATAGACATTAAAGTGATGACTTTACATTGTGAATTGAAGAGATGCTTGTCACCCAATACTGACTACAGAATAAATGCAACCTGTATAATAAGATTTATAGCATGATCCAAACTACCTACTAAGTGGGGGAGGTGGCTCAGTGGAATAAGTGCTCCCCTGGCAAGTGCAAGGACCTGAGTTCAATCCCTGGTTCTGCAAAAAAAAAAAAAAAAAAAAAAAAAAGTAGCAAACTACCTACTAAGATCTGTGGTACCAACTTCCCATATATTTTACAGTTTATTCTTTGTGTCAGCACATATTTATTATACATACCAATAACATTCGTCATAGGGAATTTGTATCTGTACATAGCACATGCTACCTGCGTGTTCTTAATCACGTTATTTCACTTATCTGAGCCACAGCTTCTTTGGTTTTAAAATGAGAGTAGACAGTCTTGCTTTTAGGTTCACAAGGTCTCTGATTTCAAACTTGAATAATCTATTCATTCCACAAACATTTATTTACTGAGTACTATATCATGTGATACTAAACTAGTCATGGAGTATATAACAAATAGAGGCCTCTCCTGAAGCGCATATTCAAACGGGAGAGGGTCACACAAGTAAACATGTAGAACATCAGTTGGGGATAATGTAAAAGGATATCAGGTGGAGAAAACTAGAAGCATGACAAGGAGAATTATACTGAATGACCACGGAGAGCCCACCGACAAGGACGTATCTGAGCAAGGACCTGGATGGTGTAGTCCTGGTCTGATTTCTGTTGCTATAACAAAATATCCAAGAGAAGGTGATTTGTAGACAAAAGAGGTTTCTTTACCCACAGTTCTGGAGGCTGCTCCAAGGCCAGGTGGCCACATCTGCTTGGCTTCTGCGGAAAGCCTCCTGTGCTCCAAATGCAACAAAAAAGTACAACAGCACAGGGGCACTGGGAAGAAAGGAAAGCGCCAAAGTGCCATCGTGGTCAACCTGTTCCCTCAGGAAAAGCATTGATCCACAGGCGAGCTAAGCCCCCAACATTCAACCACCTCCTCCTCAGCCCGGCATCCCACCATGCTGCCCTGAGGACCAAGCTTTAAAATGAGCTCAAACTAGCAGACGTGATGAAGCACGACACAGACACCTGTAAGAAATAGCACGCCTGATGTGGGAAACAGCACAAGCCGTGCTGCAGTACTGCCCATGTGTCTAAAAGAGGACAAGAATGACCAAGAGGAAGCATGACAGAGCAGAAGGAAATGCGATCACAGATACAGGGGGCCAAGACCACACAGCATCCTGCAGCCCCTACACGGACTTGAGCTTTTGCTCTAAGTGTGAGGAAGCTATTTAATGGCTTGAGCAAAGAAGTGATCAGAAAAGGTGATTCCTTAGCTAAAAGTGCTTTCAACAAGAGGCTACCAGAGAAAGGAAAGTGTGGCCACTGACATTATGCCACAGGACGAGGAGTCCTTAGTCTCCAATGTCCTTGCACCATCTGACTTCATTCCTGCAGTCTGTCATTGATCTTCGAAGGTCTCGCTGCACAAAAAAATACAGCCCTGTGTCCACTGCAAACATGAGTCCCATCACCAGACTGAAAATGACTTGGTACCAAGGAGGAGAGTTGGATGAAATTGGCGGACCTAACAGAAAAAGACAAAGGAATAAAGAAAAGGGTGGTCATTAAAGCAGAAATGTGTAATAAACAATGAGGTCCCCAGTAGAGAGCCTTTGTGACTTCATCCATGCCAGGGGCTTAAGATAAAGTCAAGAGCAGGTGGGTGGGTCAGTACATCTTCAAAGGATCTGTTTGTCTCTCTGAATTTCCCCCCAAAACACTAAGTCAGCCTTTCTTAGAGGGTGACTGTGGTGTATCTCTCTGAAGTCAAGACAAAGATATGTGGTTGGGGCCAGGGAGATGGCTCAGTAGAATAAGCACTTCCCTGGTAAGAGCAAGGATTTGAGTTCAATCCCCAGATTCACCAAAAAACAAACAAACAAACAAACAAAAAAACCCAGACAAACAAAGATACACCTCGGCTTAGCAATTGGCATATGAAGCACAGTTTAAGTTTGCTGCTGGGCATGCTGGTGCAGGCCTGTGATCCCAAGGCTCTCTTCAGCTCACTGAAGTGCTAGCCCTACCTGGCACCTTAGTGACCAACTGACAGCTTGACTCAAAATTTCAAAAGGGAGCAGGAGAGAAATGTTATCTCAATGCAGAGATCCCAGGTTCATTCCGCAGAACCCCACAAAGACTTTCTTTACAATAGACTTCTTGGGGCCTTGGGTGTACACCGTGGGTATAAAAAGAAGGAACTGAATAGGCAGTGTGTTCCACATCAGCTTGACTGCAGAAGTCTGCCTTCCAGAAAGCCCCTAAGGTGGCATATGACTCAGGAACTACAGAATCCAGAGACCGCATCAATGGGCCTCCGCTCGCTGCCTCCTCTCGGTCCAGACAGCAGTCTGTCACGAGTAGCTTGTGATGCCTCCTGAAAAGGCATCACAAACATTGCTTAATGCAACATTTCTGAAAAATAGACACAGCTCTGGCTCCTCGTGGGTTCAGAGGGCCTTCCCAAGCTCCCTCAGCTGCTCTGAGCTGCAGTTTGAGCTGAGGCCAAGAGGTCATTAGGCAGGCACAAGCCTCAGAACCCTACAGGTAGAGGGACATGAAACAACAGTGGTTGAAATGAGTGGGAAAAGAGGGAGGGTGATTGTGTCTGACCAATGTACTTGTGGAAAAGAAAAGATGCCTCTGTTAAAACTGAGTGGGTGGCAACCATTCCCATAATCCCTGAGGAACACACTGGGTTAGAGTAGCATACCACACAGCAGCTGGGTCAGTTAGAACTTTGAGGGTTCTGTGGACCTCGGGATGACCACTCAGGAGAATGCCACGTACCAAAGCCTAAAAAGGATCAGCAACCCCTTGTCCACCCAACCTTCCAAGGCCTGAGGCTGCTTCGGTAGCCCTGGTCCCTACCGTGGACAATAATGGTCACCGGCTGTGATGAGTGGGTCATTCTTCCTATGAGTCCTGTGCAGTGGTAACTGCCACTGTCATTGTGGTTTGCCTGTGGGATGGAGAAATTTTTGCTGACAAAGAAGAATTTCTTGGCTATTCCATTATGGTAGAATATGACCTTTGCCAAAGGCTTGTTATTCCAACTGTGACACCGCAACACAATGGCATCCCCTTCCTGGAAAACCAGCTGCAGGGTCTGAAGCACCAGCCAATCTGAAAGACACATAGGGAAAAAAACGTCTAAGGGTGAGATTCCAAGGCCTTTGCAGGAGATCAGGCATATGTGATTCATAGAAGTTAAAAGAATACAGGGCTGGTGTTTTGTTGCAGATGTGAGGTTTTTTTGGTACTGGGCATTGAACCAATGACCTCATGCTTATTAGGCAGGCACTGTGCCACTGAGCTATATCCCCAACCCTTGAACATTCTTTCACAGGGAAAAATGTGATATTATGCCTCTGGGTCCTCTGGAGGATAGGAGTGTCTAGAAGTTCCAAAGATAAAGAACAGATATTTTTAAGTAATTTAGAAGAATTAAAACACTGTAACTACCTAGGGAAATTAGTGAATCTCAGTAACTGTAGAAGGTACTGAGTTGGATCTGAAGCCTTTAATGTCTTATGGATACAGACTTGTTGTCTAGGGATTATTAATTTAATAGTGACTACTGAAAAGCTTTGGGAAGGAGTGAGGTGGCCACCATGGCACTAGCAGCAGTGAAAGTGAAAGCCACTCTACCTTAGTCCACTCAGGCTGCTAGAACAAAGCAGCACACATGGAGCCCATAAACAACCAGCAAAAAATGTGTTTATCACAGTGCTGGAGAGTGGAAAGTTTGAGACCAAGGGGCCAGCAGTTTCTGCATCTGGTAAGGGCGCTCTCCTCAGTTTGTGGAATTGCAACATAGGCCACGTGGCAGAAGTGACAGAAGACATCCGCAAGCTCCTGTGGGTCTCCTTTTGTGAGGAGGGCCGGGGCTCTTCATAAGGAATCTACTCCCAGGATGACTCCGTGCTCATCAAACACGTAAACCCCTTCCCCAAAGGCCCTGCCTGCTCTGCTTTCACCTTGGGGCTTAGGTGCACATATGCATCTTAGAGAATACAGACATCGAAGACCAGGGCTTTGGTGTGTTTACCTACCACTTGGAGAGGCCCTGGGATTGATCTTTAAACATTAAAAAAAAAAAAAAAGTTCAAGATCATTTTCCATAAATTTAAGAAGTTAAGAAATGAAAGCATATCACTACCTGAACTCAGTGTTCAGCTGTAGCTTGGACGCAAGCAGCACTAAAGGAAGTTTTAAAGTTAAAGTTGTTGTAGACAGCTGAAATAGATAGAAATATTATGGGCAGTCAGCCAGGGCCAGGCCCTTATGGAGACCAGATGGCAGACAAGGTGACTTTGCAACTGTGGATACACTTTTCTGCTGTGGGACAGATCTCAAGACAATAGTAAAGAAATGCATGTAGGGGCCAGAGATTTGGCTAAGTAGAATAAATGCTTCCCTGGCAAGTGCAAGGGCCTGAGTTCAAATCCAAGTTCCACAAAAAAAAAAAACGTAAACAAATGCAGTCACATACTTCCCTAGGGATGGGCATCAGGGACTGATATGATAAATAAGTATCAATCACCTTGAAAGAGCCTGAAAGAGTCACTAGCCCAACCCCAATAGGAAGAGACCTTGTTCTGTATTTGTGCCTGCTTGCTAAGTGACTTGCTTTCACATTTGATTCCAATGTAATCAATTTTACCTGAGCGATGATGTTTGCAATCTCATTGGTTGACCATAGTTTTGTTCCACCTCATGGCCACCTAAGCGAGTTCCCATGTTCTCCACAACCTTCAACCCACCACACTGCACATTTTCCTCTATAAAAAAGACCCTGGAAGAGACAGCATCCTGGGAAATATATCCTGCTCAAAACCTCCATTTGTTCCTAAAATTCATTCTTCAGTTTTAGAGAACACGAACTCGTTCTGATACAGGGAGGAAAAACTGGTCGGTGACCTCCAAACCATGTGGGGAACCTCCAAATGACATAGGGAAAAACGATCTCTGGACCTGTCCTGTATGAGTTTGTGTTCTCTAAAACTGAAGAATGAATTTTAGGAACAAACGGAGGTTATGAGCAGAATATATTTATTGAGAGAAAGAAAGCTCCTGTCCCAAGAGAGGGACAGAAGAGGGGGCCAGAGCGGGTAGTTCCCCCAGGAAGTTGTCTCTTGCAGGGAGTTTTATAGAGGAAAACCATGTAGTGAGGCGGGTCTAAGGTGGTGCAAAAGACATGGGAACTCGCTTAGATGGGCATGAGGTGGGACCAAATATGGTCAATCAATGAGATTACAAGCACCATTGCTCAGGTAAAATTGATTAAATCCAGTATCAAATGGGAAAGCAAGTCACGTAGCAAGCGAGCACGAATACGGAACAGGGTCTCTTCCTGTTGGGGGTTGGGCTAGTGACTCATTTGGGCTCTTTCAAGTTGATTGATACTATTTAGGATATCAATCCCTAATGCCCATCCTTAGGGAAGTATGTAGCTGTGTTTCCTCTTTTTGTCTTGGTCTTGAGATGTGGCCCATATGGGAGTGTCTGTCTCTTCCAAGTTGCAAAGTCACCTTGTCTTCCATCTTGTCTCCTTGAGGGCCTGGCCCTGTCTGACTGCCTATAATATTTCTGTCTAACTCGGCTGCCTGCAACAGTTCCAAGTACTTTTTAGGTTGGGTGATCAGTTTTCTCCCTGTATCATTTGGAGGTCATCCACTGGAAAAACTGAGTTTTTCTCCTTGTGTTAAAGTCACTTTTCCTTCCTTGCCAACACTCCCAGCCACCCCCTGTCTTCATTGATGGCAGAGTAATCAGGTACCAAAATTCAGCTATTGTGGAGGAGAATGTACTAATAAATTTATTAAAGAAGAAACTCAAATTGCTCTGTTACAGAAATAAGTATCTCAGTTTGCTCTTAAAATGAAAATTCACTTATGAGACTGATAGGTTATGGCCCTAGTAAGAATTGCTAAATTATGGTGGTCTTCTGATATGGCTGAAGACCTTAAAGCAACTGCTTATCTTCCCAATGACCACTTCCTCTTCCTTCCCCACTCCAGCCCTAGTTACAACTTCCTGTGACCTTTCCTGCCCACACAAGGGAGCCTCCAATCAGCTTCTTATATGTCACTAAACCCGCCCCTCAAACTCCACCCCTGGCAGATGTCCATAAAGTCTCAGGCTCTCTATCTCAGGTCAGAGGATCTGCCCATCTCCCTGCCATCACTGCTGCCATTACTGTTGCCTCTGAAACCTATCAGAGACTAGTATTCTGGATAAGAGAGACAAGATAATATTATTGAGACAGAAGGAAACAAAAATCTAAAGTCAGCATCCTTATTTTGGCTATCATTACCTGTTGCGTTTCCTTGGCTTAAATTCCTTCAACAGAATTATGGGGTTAGATGGTATCTCTCTAGCAACTCTTTCTTTCTTTCTTTCTTTCTTTCTTTCTTTCTTTCTTTCTTTCTAGAAAGGGTCTCACTATGCAGTCCACACTATCCTTGATCTCACTTGTGTAGCCTAGGCTGGCCTTGGACTCACAGTGACCCTTCTACCTCAGCCTTCCAAGTGCTGGATTGTAAGTGTGGGCCACCACACCTGGCTCTCCCAACTCACTGGACTTAAATTTTTGTTATTACTGATTTTACATTTTATTTCTTTATTTTTTAAATGAATAAGGGTTGTTTTCTTATTTATTTATGTGTGTGTGTGTGTGTGGCCAGCTCAGCCCACCAGGGGGCGGGACTGGCTGGTATGTGGTGCTGGGGGATTGAACCCTGGTCCCTGTGCTTTGCTAAGCTTGTTCTTAATAGGTGCTTTAGACCACTGAGCCATGTCACCAGTCCTGATTTTACATTTTAATAATAGAAAGTATCATACCTTTATAGAGATGGAGAGGCACAAAGAACAGAGGTAAGTGGCTAAGATGTCACTGTGTTAGAAGCCATGGGGAGCTACGAAATTGATCAAATGTGTAGGTGAGACTGGGCCTCAGTGCCTAAAGCAAACAAGCTACCTCACTCCTGAGATAAATATCCTGTCTGATTAAGGTCAGCTATTAGTCCCTAGGCAACCTTGTGTCATGTGTTACAAACTTTGCAAAAGTATAAGTAAAGGATCGTTTTGCTGTGCCTGAGTTAGTTAGTCTTGCCAATCAGGTGGACCAGCCACCACCTAACCCAGTTTTTGTCTTGTTCTCTTTTTCATTCCTGCAGCCACATCTCTCTGGGTAGAACTGATTACGATTTCCAACTGATCCCTACATCACTGGGCAGGTTTTTTAGCTTAACCTAGTACTTACTTATTTTGCAGTGCTGGATATCAAATCCAGGGCCTTGTGCATTCTAACTACCAGATCTACCAATGAACATTCAATAGAGTACAACTGACATCATAAAGTGACTCTACCACAAGGATCTGTCTGCTATAGCAGACTTTAAGAAGCTTTAAAAAAAAAAACAGCCTTCTTTATATTAAACAGAAAAGTCTAAGGCATTGGATGTTCCCATGTAGTACCTGCAGGGTTTGTGCACTGAGATACAGATGAAATGAACTACTCATATTTTCAGATGTTGGAGTGGGGTAGAAATAGCGTAGGAGTAGGTTCCTCACAGAATCTGTTAAAGTGAACACTACTTATTTACATAAAACTAAACCAGATCATGTTTTCCCTTTTGTTAGAGCCATCTCATGATTTACAGGGTGGAATAATACTGTTCAGACATGAAAAGAATACAATCCTGTCATTTACAACAGCATGGACAGGTCACTGTGTTAAGTGAAATGAGAGAACTACCTGGGGGGAAAGGCCAGTATTACATAATCCCAAACATACATACAAGGCTTTTTAAAAAGTTCATTTCACCAGACATAATAGTATACACTGGTAATCCGAGAAATGGGGAGGCTGAGGAAGGAGGATCCCCTCAAGTTTAAGGCCAGCCTGGGCTAACAGTGAGACTCTGTCTCAAATAAACCTAAATAAATAAACAAAAATAAAAGGTTGATTTCATAGAAGTTGAGAACAGAATGGTGGTTACCAAATGGGTAGTGAGAGTTGGAGTGGAGGGGAGGGAGACCTGGGAAGAAGTTGGTCAGTGGAGGGCAAATTACAGTTATCTTGGAGCAAGAGGGTTCTGCTGCAATTAGCCATGAGCAAGGCATTCTGCTATGCAGGGGCACAGCGGGATGCCTGTAATGAACCATATACTCCCCAAAGCCAGAAGAGAAGCCTTTGAATGGTTTCTCTATTAAAAAATGACAATGTGTTTGAGGACTTGAATCACGTTTAACCTCATTAAAACATCACACAATATACACTTATATCAAGCCGGTACTTGGCACCACTAATATACACAAGGTTTAGGTATCAGCTGAAAAAAATTCAACTTTCACAAAAAACATCTCATGCACTGTCATCTCGTTGAGGAACAGAAGTCCAAGTCACTGCCACAGGTCATCAGCCTCTGCACCTTGAACCGGATTAGACGCCTGCCTGCCTGCCTCCCTCGGGTAGGCCTGCGGTGCTCCTGCTGAGCCAGCTCTTGGCAGTCACCTCCTCACACCGGGCAGGAGGCTCCCTCCGTGGGCTTTGCAGGCCTCTGCCTCCGACTCCTGCCTCACTGCGGGAGAGCGGGAGCTTCCGCAAAGGAGGGCCCTCCCCCTGCTTCTGTCCCAGCAGCTGCCTGTCTGAGGCCTAGCAGCCCTCTTGCTCAACCAGGCCTGAGGCAAACACAAGTAAAACATGCTGAGGAGCTTCTAAGAAAAGGGGTAGTGAAGAAGGAAGGAGCCGGCGGTGTCGCTGCACACCTGTTGTCCCAGCACTCAGAAAACTGAGACAGGAGGACCTCAAACTGGAGCCTATCTGGGCGAGTTAGCAATTTAGTGAAAACGCGTCTCAAAATAAAAATAAAAATGACTGGGGTAGTAGTTCATTGCAAAGACTTAAAATTCCCAGTATTGAGGGTGGGGGGGAGAAAAAGAGAGAGAGAGAAAAAAAAAGGGGGGGGAGAGAAAAAGAAGGGGAGGGGGGATAGGAGGGAGGAAAGGAAGGGGAGCAAATGGGGAGGGGTGGCGGGAGGGGGAGGAGGAAGGGAGGAAAGAGAAGAAAAAAAGAAGGAAAAGAAAAGGACAGGAAAAGAAACCGAGCACGCAAAACTACATGAAGCAAGTCACTGTGGTGCTTCCCAGAAGTCAGGCAGCCTCCTTTCCTCCCACCATCTGCAGGGTCAGCAGCTTCCCTGCCCTGGTCCTCCCAGCATCCCTGTGTTCTACTGACCAGAAATCACCTCCAGATGCACAGGGTCGCTGAGGCTGGTCCCGCCCATCTGGCACCTGTACTCTCCGCTGTCGTTGCCCTTGGCCGTGAACCTGTAGCTGGGCTGGACCTGGGCGGGGAGGGGGCTCCCGTTGTGGAGCCACCGCGTGGAGCGGTTCCCGGGGCTGTGGGCGCCCTCGCAGGTCAGAGTCACCTGGTCTTCCCGGAGCACCTGGATCCACGGGGGCTCCCGTCTCACCACGGCCTTTGGGAGGTCCGCTGAGAGGCAGAGGGCAGAAAGGAATATGAATAATTAACCTTGGAGAGGTCATGGGTTCCAAAGGAACACGAATAGGGGCACCGCCAGGCTGCACTGAAACCTGATTTGTGGTGTCAGGCCTTACCTTGCAAAGTAAGTACAGTGTCTCACTGTGGGGAAGTGGCACCATCAAAACAAGCAAGCAAAAAGCCAACTCACCAGTTAGTCTTCCTGCAGAAGCTGTAAAAGAGAAGTGGGTGGGTCAACACAGAGCAACAGAAGAAGATAACACAATGAAATTGGCCCTGGTCACACACTCCTGTTATCCCAGCACTCTGCGGGGCTGAGGCAGGGGGATTCCAAGTTGGAGCCCATCCTGGGCAATTTAGCAAGACCATGTCTCATGTTAAATTTCTTTAAAGGGTTGGGGATGTAACTTAGTGCAAAAGTCTGGGTTCAGTCCCCAACACACACACACACACACACACACACACACACACACTGTAGGAGAGAGGCAGCATAGAGGGAAATGACTTGGGTTCCTTCTCTCTCCATGACCCATCCCAAGAGCCTATGTGGCAGACTGTGGCGGTCCATGCCTGTAATCCCAGCTCTCGGGAGGCTCAAGCTGGAGGAGCACTGCAAGTTTGAGACCAGCCTGGGCTACAGAAGGCCCATCTGAACTACAGAGTGAGACTCTATCTCAAAAATAAATAAAAGCTTACTTGCAATTAATATCCTATGCAAATATCCTTTTTTCTTCTCCTCCTTATCTCGGTTCTATGCCCAGTGGCATGGCTACAAAGTAGTATGGATGTTTGGACCCCAGGGAGCTTCTGAGAGATCATGAAAGTATCTCCAACATCTGACCTCAGGAAGCTGTAAGAACTCAGGCCTTGCTCTTCCCTCTGTCTGTCCCCAGCTTCCAGGACCCCCACCTGCTCCCTACAGCACTGTCCCTGGAGTCCAGGTAATAGCAGTGGCTGACATTTCTCTTTGCCCAAACCACCCCCACTCACCCAAGAGCAGCAGAATTGCCAGTGGTTGAAACAGCCATGGGCCGCGAAGATAAACATTCTCGAACATCTGAGTCTTCAAAGTCATCCCAGATCTGGGCCACAGTCCAGTGAGGGTTAGGAGACAAACTTGAAAAAGAGGAAGGAAACTGTTTCGTCTTCTTTACATATGTCATGAATCACCAGATTCTCTTGATGTCAGCAAGTCAAAGAGTGAAGTGTGATTTACGGTAAATCCCTCTGTCTCGTAGCCCCTTTTGTGTTGTGGAAGGAATCTCTGATATACTGCTTCATGGTACAGAGAGCGACCCAGGGGCACCCATGGAAGGAGGGCGGGGGCTGGAGCCGGGTTCTGGGTCTGGGTTCCTCATTGTTCCCTGTTCTACCTCACTGGCCAGTACAGGAAGCTCCACAGAAGCTTCAACTCAGGCATATCTTCTAAATCTTCAACTGGAGAATCAATGTTAAAACAACAAAATAGGGTAATTATCTTCAGAAAATGTTCCATTGAACAAGGTCTTTAAATATAGCACGGGTCAGACTACCCTCCTTCCTCTGCCCTCCACATCTACTAACCTTTGCGTGCATGATACAAATTTGGTAAGAAAGCCACAAAGCAATTTCAAATGCTATTAAAAGAAGGAAAATGTAAGGACATGGTCAGTAGAAGAGGAAATAAAATAGGGCTCTACTTAAGTCTTCTAGTTCATCCAGACTAAAAGGAATTAGAAACAAGCTTTACTAGAGAGATTCTGTTGGGAAGAAACTCAAAAACAAGGATAAAAAATAAAAAAAGAAAAAAAAAAGAAAACAGAGAAAGTCAACAAATAGCCTTTGGATTTGCATGAAACAAGACAGGACACAGAGAAAAAACCAGGTAGCATGTCCTAAGTCACCCCCACCTCTAGCAACATAAAGGGGAAGCAAGGCTGAGGGGGATTGGCTAACTCTAAGTATATACTCCCATCTATGCACTAACATGCACACTTATATGCACTTTGCTTACTCTAGAGTCACTATATTATTCACACTAGGATCATTATAGGCTACAATAGACACCCATGTGCCCCCTTACTAACTCAAAGTTCACTGCGAATAAGGGACCCCCTTGCCAACTAGCCACCCACCCCAGAGATAAGGCCTTAAAAGACACATTAAGAACGAGTAAAAAGTAGACAAAGAAGCTGCACACAGACCACAGAAGCCGCGATGTTAGGAAGAGGTGCCTGGAAGCTGATCCAGTTGCAGCAAGGGCTGGGTGGAGGGAAAGAGTCCCTCACTCTCACGCCCACATAAACACCGCTGAAGACAAAAAGCCCAGGGGTCTTCCTTCTTTCCAGGGCCCCCTACCCTGATTCTTTCTTATCAGGTTAGCTATTTATCTTCTTTCTCCCTCTTTTTCCTCTTTACAAAGAGTTTCTTTTTTTGAACTTTGCCCTTTTAATTTATCATTAGGGCGAGGTAGGATCCCTGGGGGGCTGCTCCGGTAACAGAGCTGCTGTGCTCGTCCTCCGGATGCAACAGAACACACATGTTTTTGTTTTATATTCACTCTCTACACACTGCTGACACCAAATGTGAGTTTTTTCCATACTAAGCAACTCTCTATGCCAGCCCTACTACTCCATTCTGACGCTGTCTACCTGGAATTAGCCTCCGATCCCACAGGTTGAGCACTCGGTTCCACAAGACGGCACCTATTCAGAAGCCAGGGGCAAGTCGGGGTCTCCTATTCTCACTGATGGCTGTAAGTTAGAAGTTCCTGCTGGATCTTGTGATGCAAGCCTGCAATTCCAGTGTTCTGCAAGTCTGAGGTAGGAGGATCACAGGTCTGAGCCCCGCCCAGGCAACTGGGTGATTTAGGAAGAACCTATTTTAGAATCAAAAGTATAAAGGCGCGGTGATAGAGCTCATGAAAAAGCCCTGGGTTCAACCCCCAGTGCCCCAAAACCATAAAGCCTCTATTTCTTACGTAGCTCATTAAGATAAAGTATTCCTACATCAAATGGACCTCTAATGACCTGGATCCCTATGGAAAAGGAAAATTTGGATACAAAGACAGACTCATACACAGGAAAAGCACCATGTGAAGTTGTAGTTCTACTGCCATAAGCCAAGGTACTGCCAGAAACTACAAAGAGCCCTGGAACAGATCTCTCCCTACTTTTCAGAGGCAGCACGGCTCTACACATACTCTGAGCCCCAATTTCTAGCCTCTGCAACTATAAGACAAAAAATTACTATTGTTACACTGGATATACATGCCTGTAATCCCAGCACTCAGGAGGCTGAGGCAGGAGGAGTGCCACAGGTCAAGGCCCAGATGGTTTACACAGTGAGTTGAAGGCTACTCTGAGTGAGATCCTGTTGAAGAAGAAGGAGAAGGAAGGAAAGGAAGGAAAAGGAGGGAGGGAGGGAGGGAGAGGAGTTCAATCCCCAGTTAGACAAAAAAAAAAAAAAAGAGCAAGACGGACCTATAGCTTTAGCTATTCAGTTTATGGACTTTATTATAGCAACCTTGGAAAACTAATAATTGGGTTAAGTACAAAATATTACTAAAACTAATTTTACCAGTTCCTTTTGTTGTAGAAAAACCAATGTCAAATCCAATGGAAGACTCTTCGCACTGAGGAGTTAGGAGACAACTCTTATTATGCTAGCAGGATTAGGGAACCCAGAGGCTCAAATCACCAGCACAGAGTCAGGCCTGAATTCACTTTAAATATGGTT
The DNA here is from genome assembly GCF_000260255.1 of Octodon degus. Classification (NCBI taxonomy): domain Eukaryota; kingdom Metazoa; phylum Chordata; class Mammalia; order Rodentia; family Octodontidae; genus Octodon; species Octodon degus. Next base: position 5,398,300 of record NW_004524692.1, read on the forward strand.
TGCCAGTGGGAAGTACACAGCTGATAGCAGGTTATTATGTGATTGGATGCGTGGATTACATTAATTAAATCATGTGTTGTCAGGCAGATTTACTTAAAAGGAATTGTTTATCATTAGACAGAGACATCCTGAGAAGGAGGGCAGAAGGTGTGAGTGCAGCAAGTGGAGGTAAGTGGGTCCTTGACTGGGCCAGTGTGTCCCAGACATGAAGTCCCTGAAGCAAGTTGGAAACAACATTGTATTTTTCTGACTAAAAAAAAAAACACAAACTGGACACAGTCAAGTTGGCCCAGCTCATTATTAAAGAGAAAGAGACAGTCGAGGCAGGCAGACTGCAGCTAGTGACATGATAGGCAGTGTGACCATAGTGCCAGGCTCGAAAGTGATTCCTAACGTTTGCTATAATAAGCCTGTTATGGGTCAGCTCTGCATAGGAACCAGATCAGCCAGAAAGAAATTTGAATAGAGCCTTTTATTTACTGCACTCAGGTCCGTCAGTCCCTTCTCACGCAGGAGAAGGCTGATCGGCCCCGAACGTAGGTAGCAGGGGGCTATTTATAATAGAAATCACGTCTAGTTTGGTAAGCAAATTTGTTACTAGCACAGAACAACAGAAACTACATTTATCTGGCACAGCTGCAAACTGTTTATAACTAAAAGGTCTTTTACAGTTTAGTGATAAGTGTAGTTTTATAAGATGTATCTTAAGCTGACTACGTTACAGGAGATGGCTGGGGAGGGAGTTTGTGTTAGCTTGCTGCCTTGACAAGAAACAGTTATTTATTGGTGAACAGCCTTGAGCCCAAAGGGAGAATATATTTCTTAGAGTAGATAACAGGAAGCACAAGGTTTTGGTTTTGCTTTTTTTTTTTTTATAATTTTTTACAGTTAAGGCACAAAACTCTGTTAACCCTTTACAAAGCCTGTAAGCCTGCTATGTTTGCCCTTATGTTTTTACTGGTTGTAAATGTGGTTACTAGAAAGTTGTAATACATATGCACTGAGTACATGAAAATCCGTTGTCTGAGTGCTGAGAGCCTGTGCTCCAGGAAAATACCCAAATATTCTGAGGGCACCTTTGGAGGCTTTCCCTTTTGTAACTGTCATTTCAACGAGTCAGAAACACATCAGAACACAGGAAAATGACCATCAATTTTATTTTATTTATTTTTTTTGCTCTGAATGCCTTCAGGGCAGGTTTGGCTGACTTGAGTTGTGGGGATCAAACGACAGCAACCTAAGCCTGACTGCTTTGTTGGAGCAGCCACTTAAAGAACTGAGCTGGGCTGATGAGATGGCTCAGCGGTCTAAAGCATCTACTTAGAGCAAGCTTGACAAAGCACAGGGACCACGGTCGATCCCCCAGCACCACATGCCAGCCAGCCCTGCCCCTGGTGGGCTGAGCTGGCCACACACACACATACACACACACACACACAAAAAAAAAAATAAAATTAAAAAAAAAAAAAGAACTGAGCTAAGGGGCAGGCCCCCAACCATTAATTTTGTAATGAAAGAAGAATTGTTTTTCATGAACAATGTTGTTCAGATATATTTCTGCTCTCCTAACTCAGAATTTCCTATCAAGTCCTAGAGATGAGGATTTCATACCTGTTTTTATTTATTGTCCTGCTTGTAATCCTGACCTTGTTTGTCTACTGATTTAACCCTAAATCTCTTGTAGATCTTCCATGCAAAACTTAATTTTCTCTTTTGTTAGCTCAATAACTAGGTTGTTTTATTTTATTTTTTGGTGGAACTGGGGATTGAACTTAGGCCCTCACGCTTGCCAGGGAAGCACTTATTCCACGGAGGCATCTCCCCAGCCCCAAAACTTAATTTTCTCTTCAATACCAGTGCTGGTGTTTTTGCTTGTTTGTTTGCTTGTCTTTAGAAATGGTCTCGATTTGCAGTGCAGGCTGGCTTTGAATTCACTATGTAGGCCAGGATGTGATTTGACTGCTTCAGCATCCCTGGAGAGGGATTACAAGCCTACACACTATACCTGGAACATGTCATTTCAATTTTACTATTTTTCAGAACCGGGGATTGAACTCAGGCCCTTGTGCTTGCCAGGGAAGCACTTATTCCACTGAGCCATTTTCCCGGCCCCATCATTTCAATTTTAATAAGTTCCCAAGGTAGAGTTACAATGTTCCATTTATATTCTGAAAGAGAAAGAGAAATAGACAGACAGAGGGGCACACAGACAGACACACACACAAAACACACACACACACACACACACACACACACACACGGGTGAGGCATTCTGCAGCTGAACACAAAGCCATACTTCCATGCTGAAGCAAAGGACAGAATTTAATGCCTTACCACACACAGTGAGAGCAGGGTTCAGTATACTTGATGCCTACCATTCGAATTCACTTTTCTTTTTTTAACTCATTGTTAACTTTATTGAAAATCAATAATAATCATATAGCAAATTAAAAATTGCAGAAAATATTGAAATGTGAAAGATATAAGATGTAGAGTGAATTTTAGAAAAATATTTCTGAAGTGAATACATAACATGAGATTAATAATAGATTGCACATTGTAAAAACATTGTTTACAAACTTAAGTGAATATAACAATAAAAAAATGCCTAAAATAAACACGAAAGGGCCAAGGAGATAGCTCAGTGACATAAGTGACTGCCTGGCAAGTGCAAGATCCTGAGTTTGATCCCCAGTACCAAAGAATAAATAAATAAATTAAACATGAAGAAGAGTTTATAGATCAGCCATATAATAATTCATTCTATGCCAAAATCAAGAAACTTATATTCATATAATTAAGAGTCTCAAAGTAGAATGGGGTAGGCAATAAATATTTAAAGATTTAAAATTTTTTCTTTTTCTTTTTTTTGGAACCGGGGATTGAACTCAGGACCTTGCGCTTGCTAGGGAAGAGCTTATTCCACTGAGCCATCTCCTCGGCCCCAGACTTAAAATTTCTGAATTTAATTAAAATTATGGCACCATATTTCCAAGAAAAATGAACCTTTTGCACAAGAAATATGAATAAAATCATACCAAGATACACAAAAATGAAATTGTCTAAAACTAATTTTTAAAAAATCATTAAAGCATATACATAGAAAAAATTAGCTGTGGAAGAATAAAATTAAATAGCATCTTATTCCACATTAGAAAAAAAAAAGAGTAAGTGGGTAAGAAACTAGACTTACTTATTCAAAGCACAGAAAAAAAAAGATCTATCCTCACTGAATTTTATACTTAGCAAACATACCTTTGAAAACTAAAAATGGGGTCAGGGAGATGGCTCAGTGGAATAAGTGCTTTCCTGGCAAGCACAAGGCCCTGAGTTTAATCTCTGGTTCTGGAAAAAAAAACAAAAAACAAAAACAGAAAACTAAAAGTAAAATATTTTTCAGTTATGCAAACTTGACATATTCTAATACCTCCAGACGTAGCATATAGAAAATAAGAAAGAGCATAAGCCAGAAAACAAGAGAAGTTGCTGTATGGTCCTGGAAAAAGAATAGAAAGCTCTCAAAATGGTAGTTCTGTAGGACTATGTAAAATATAATTATATTAGACAAACCCATTTAAAAGGTCATTGAAAATACCATAAAACAGTATCAATTTTATGTCAGGTTAAATACACATTTTTTCACATATATGTGTGTGTAAAAGACAAGGAAAAACTAATATGAAGTCAATGGAAAATGGAAATACACTTTTTAAAATTTCTAATACTAGGAGAAAATATTATACCCCATCTTATAAGTAGATTGTAAATCAAAGAAACAGTATAAATCATAAAACAAAATTAAATTGAACAATATTCAGAAAATGAATTAAAAATTAATTCAGAATTAAATATTTCAAAACAATATTCAAAAATTAAAATTAAATTGTGAGTCCAACTAAGAGACCAGAATTTAGTGTATCATATGTATGAATCTGTGACCAATTCAGAGTACTCACATAGTATTTGATTATGTTAATATATACAAAAATATCAACTAAGAAAAAGCTTTCATTATAGTAAAGAATTACTAAGAATAAAACATAACAAAAATACTGGAATGGCAAATATATGACCAGCACTTCTAATAGTTTGGGAATAGGATATCGCACAAAGTTCTAGTATGTGGTGGACATGGACAGTGTCCATGACGCTTACTGGTGGCCAGGTGTCACTTGTGGAACTGAGCTACTGCTATTTCCTTGATATCCACCCTGTAGAGCAGAACACAATCATGACCCACAGGGTGCAGGAGAAGTCCATTTGTAGAGTACACTGATGGAAATATTTTCTTGCTGTATACAAAAGAATAATTGAAAGACTGCAGTTGTATGCCTCTTTCTTTTCTTTCTTTGGCAGAACCAGGGATTGAACTCAGGCCCTTGAACTTGCCAGGGAAGCGCTTATTCTATTGAGCCATCTCCCCAGCCTCTATATACCTGTTTTTCTCCTGTGTTTAATTGTTTGCCCTATTTGGTGGGTTCTTTCTGTTTTCATTCATGGAGTTGTGGTCATTTTGATCTCTCTCTAGAATAAATTTTAGTAGTCTGTGTAGGATTGGCTTGGTCGTCATGAAATTCTTTAGTTGTTCTTTGTCATAGAAGTATTTCACTTCTCCATTAAACTTAAAAAAGAGTTTTGCAGGGTATATCAGTCTGGGATGGAATTTGTTTTCTTGCAAGACTTGAACTACTTTGCTCCATGCTGTTCTTGACTTGATGGTTTGTGTTGAGAAATCTGCTGTTATTCTGATGGGTTTTCCTTTAAATATGATCTGTTTCTTTTCTTTAGCAGCTTTTAGCATACTATTCCTGTACTGAATTTCTGGGATCTTGATTACTACATGTCTGGTTCTGGTTTTAATTGGGTTGATGTTATTTGGAGTTCTCTATGCTTCAGTTAACTGAGTGTCAGATTGTTTCTTCATATTTTGGAAGTTTTCTGCTATTACTTCTGCCCATATTCTTTTTATATCATTTGTATTGACTCCTTTCTTATTGGTGCCTATTAGTCTTACGTTGTTCATATTTGCATCATTTTGCAGATGATGAATTATTTTTTCCTGCATTCTAGTTGTTTGTAAGAGATGTTTTTTAACTTTTTCCCTAGCTGCAATGGTGTCTTTAAGGTCTGAAAGTCTATTTTCACTTTCATTCAAACAGTTTTGCCTGCTTGCAATTGAAGTTTTAATTTCCTGTATATCACTTCGAATCTGCTTCATGCTTTGTATTTCTTTCCTATATTGCTCACTCAAGGATTCCGGCATTTTTCTATTCCCTTCTTATTTTTTTTATCAGTGTCTTTAGAAGCATTTAGTACTTCTTTCATTATAGTTTTCATGTTTTTTTAATTCAGAAATTATTTCTGATCTTATTTTCTCTATACCTTTCTACAGTTGTTTCTTCACTTCAGACACTATTATTTCAAAGATTTCAGGTGTGTGCTTTCCAATTTCTTCTATGCTATTGTCTCCTGCATTTGCTCTGTTGGCTCAGGATCTGAGAATGTATTTTGCCCCATCTTTTGTCATTTTGTATATCACTGTCTTCTGACCTTTGGTGTAGAGCTTTGCTAGAGTTATTACCTTTCCGCAGGTCTGAATCTACCAAGTTCAAACTTATCCAGGTGGGTGGTGTGGCTTGGGTCTGTCTGCTGTGCTTCAGTTCTTCCTGCAGCAGCCCTTGGAGGTGAACGGCCTGTGCCACTGTGACAAGATGTTCTGCTCCTGAATCAGCTGGATGTGTCTTGCTTCTACCCTCTCTGCAGGGCGTTTTGCTGCAGGGTTCCACACCTGGCCTGCCTGATGGATGAAGTTCCACACACACATGCCTGAGCAAGGTGCTGACTGCAGTGAGGATGCATAGGGCCGTGGGTGTTACCACCACACAAGGAGCATGAGTGCTCCCTGGAATGAGGAACAGGCGGGTCCTGTGAGTGAGTGACAGAATCTCAAATTCAGCATTCAAATTCCCTGAACGTGTTTTTATTCAATAAGCATTAATACTGCGATGAAAAGTCTGGGATCTTTGCAGTAGTAGGGGGCAAGATTGAAAAAGCAATAGGGACAGGACATCACTGAACTAGACAAGATTTCCTGAACTTGCCAGGAAAGGTGGTCTGTAACCTACAGTCACTATATAGTCCAAACTGGGGAGAGAAAGCAGTTCGCCAGACGCCAAAGCCATGGGTGTGATTAAGAGGACCAAGGAAAGGATTTCACCCTTGGGGAGATCCCAAGAAGCCTAAGTGAGGCGCTCCTGAAGAGGAGGGCAATGGCACCAGGTGCAGGGCTTGGTATTGGTGCTAGGTAGACAGGAATAGAAACAGGGTCGCATCTCCCCTGCGCTGGGCTGGGGAGGGCGGCGCTGGGGAGGGCCATCCCTCACAGCCGAACTTCCCTGCCCTGTGGCACCATGGCCTCATACAAGAGAGGTCCGTGTCCCTCGCGTTGCTTGGCATCATCTTCATTAGTATACTGCTGAGTATCCCCGCCCGTCACGCGGGAGACTGGGGTTCAATTTCCGAACAGGGAGTCACCTGCTCTTTTGCCGCCCCACCCCGGGCTGCGCGTCCTTCCGTCGCGTCGCGGGGTCTGCGTGGGACCGGGTGCGGACGCGCGCGGCGTCGGCCAGCGCCACGGCGGGGCATAGCGTCGGGCGTCGCCAGGGCAGCTGGCAGTCCGGAGCGGAAGCCGAGCAGCCCAGCCTGGCAAGTGGCGTTGGTGGTATAGTGGTGAGCATAGCTGCCTTCCAAGCAGTTGACCCGGGTTCGATTCCCGGCCAATGCAGCGGCTGGACCTTTTTGCCTGGGGCTGAGGCGAGGGCTGGGGACGGCGGGGCACGCGTGGGTCGGGTCGGATCCCGCTCCTGCAGGGAGTAGCTGCGAGGCCTGTGGAGCGGCCCGACGTTTTGAAGGCGCGGCCAGCCGCGCGGAGACAGCTGCTGGGGCAGAAGGCTTGCCAGGCGTGGCGGGAGGCGGGAGGCGGGAGGCGGGAGGCGGA
>NW_004524692.1:5405571-5412732 GCF_000260255.1 Octodon degus
CTCTGCAGGCCAGCCTTCTTTCTTGCCTGCCCAGCCTTCTTTCTTGTCTTCCTTCCCAGCCTTGCTCTCCTTTTGCTCCGCGGGCAGCGCTGCCTCTGCGCCACTCTTGCTCCAGCCTCCCTTGACGAGCGGACGCTCGCTTCCCGCCCGCCCCTTCTTCCGCTGCCCAGCTCTCTCGCCTGCCGCGCCCGCACACACCCCTGCCCGCACCCGCACCCGCACCCGCACCCCGCGCCGGCGCCACCGCGCGCCTGCCTCCTTGCGCCAGCCCTGCCGGGGAAACACGTTCGCCCAACGCCTGCACCTCACAGCCGGCCCCGACCTCCGCACGGAACGAGCCCTCTGCGCCGCAGCCGCGCTCACTGACACTGCTTGGGATGATATCTATGTCCCAGCAGTGGGCGTGCAGCAATAAACTATAGAGTCCCTTCTTTTTTCTCGAGTTGTATCCGCGTAGTTTTCCCCTCAGAGCGTGGTATATTCTTCCCCATATCCTTGAATATTCTTGTTTATGTGTAGTACTTTTTTTCCTCCAGGGATATGGATAAAGGAACCGTGTGTGGTGCTGCCATTTTCGGAATTTTTTGAAATATTGACCCCTTATCTTCTGAATGACCCAAATTCATATTCCCCTTTCCTCCATAATGCACTTATACACCTCTTGGTTTACCTCTATACCGTTTTGGAGAGCATTTTTGATATTTGATATTATGAACCCTTGACCTTACTCAGCCATGCTGGTCAATTCTTGCCATCCTACTCATGGATTCTAGAGAGGCAAGTTTTGAGGGTTAGCTTCGGTAATTTCCTGACTTAGTGAGACTGCGTTTCAAATTTTATTAAAAAATGTTAAAAGTCTGGCACTATAGTTCAGTGTGAAAGCCCTATCTTGGATTTCCAGTACTACCCCAAAGAAAGAACCAGCAGTGAGCTGCATCTTTTCACTTCCTTATCCTAAGTCAGCGCACATAGGTCCAACAGAAATACTTAAGACTCACAATAATATCAAAATCACCATATCAGTTACTTAGTTTAAGGGAACCCATCGGGATAAGATGATACACAAGTGTAAGTAATTGAATACCCTTGTGTATGGAAAAAATGAAGTCAACACGGGCCCACACTTTGGTTCAGAGCTGTAGGTCCTGAGTCAGTCAAATTCTATGTCAGTTGGATGCAGGCAGCAAGCTACTGTTGTGGATCAATCCGGACTGCTGCGCAGCTCGGCGTGGGTGCAGACCCAGGCTTGAGGGGGATCCTGAAACCTCGGCGCGGGTACACGTGTGGGAGCGCAGGTGTGAACAAGAAAGAAGCCAGGGAGATCGTCTGAACTAAACTGCTGGTCGGCGGCCGGGCAAGGACAGATGGACTTAGAAAGGACGGTGGGCAACAGGTCCCACCCTCGCATCCCACTACCCACGCCCCAGTGTCTCGCTGAGCGTATCTGGTGTGGGCGTCGGGGTGTGGTGGGCACGCGCTTCCAACGGTGCCCGGGTGCGCCTTGCATTTGCCACGCTCTCTGAGCTGTCTCCCAATGACAGACACCCCGTGGAGAAGGTCTGGGAGGCCTGCGCTCAGAGGGGCCTCAGGCAGGTTTCCCGTTGTCCACCGCCTGTCCCTGCCCCCGTCACCTTCCCCAACTCTCCCCCCAACCCCCGCATCTGTGGAGTATACCTTAGGCTATGCGGATGTTTCCGCTTTTGTCCAACCCCGGTAGCTGTGGTTTTTCCACAGCAGCTGCCTAAAGCCCCTGGGAGATCTTCCAAAACTACTAAACTGCCAATCCACTAAGACTACTACTTCTTTATTGTTAGAGTGGATAATTCATTCTCAAAACCTCCTAGGAAGGCTGGGGATGTAGCTCAGCGGCACAGCGACTGCGTGGCAAGTGCAAGGTCATAAATTGAATTCCCAATACAAAAACAAAACAAAAACCTCCTAGGAAATCTTGTCTTAAGAATGGTTTTTCTGCTTCTGGAGATCTAGTGTTTTTGCACTGTTTGCTAAATTATGCACCTCTAGCAATGCAACCCCGTGAAACCACAACGTTTAGAATCATCTCAACATTTTAGTGGAATAATCGGTGTCTGTTGAAGCTGCTGGATTGCCAATGATAGGAGTATGGAGAAACTTTTCCACATTTTGAAGATTACTTTTTATCTGGTGTTTTAAATAGGATCCACTATTCCGTTCCTAATTAGAAAATTAGGCATGCTTGCTGGATGTGGTGGCACTCACCTGTAATCCCAGAAGACTGAGGCAGGAGGATTGTTGTAATTTTGAGCCCAGCCTGGGCAGCATAGTAAGTGTATGTAGTAGAACATCCCTGAACTTACATGCAATGGTCCATCTCAGATTCCTATATGGAAATCTCTGAATAGTTGGTGGGATGTACCGGTAAAAGTATTAGAGGTGTTGCTAATTATCTTCATCCTATACAGAATTCCAAAAGACTAACCTCTCTGGGATTCTTCAGAACCAAGGGAAATTTACACTCGTTACTAAAATTGTTTTCCTTGCCTGAAAATGCCTACCATGTTTTAGTGTTAAAATTAAATCTCTTCTGGTTATAAATTTGTGATTCTCTATGTAGTGCTATGGCTCATGAGGGATATGCTTGAATGACTGTACATTGTTAACGGTATGGGCTGATTCTTGGGCATTGAACCTCTACAATCTGTTGAGCCTTCACACGTAACTGTCTTCTCACGGGATGTTTAGAACATTCTCACATTATTCTTGGGAGAACATCTTGGGGATGTTTAGAACTTTCTAACATTATTCTTGGAGCTATGTGGCTTAACTTATTTTAGGTAGTGTTCAAATGTGATTTTAAATTTCAGAAAGAAGTGATGGACCTGGGCTTCAAAGAACTTGAAATAAAACCTCCCAAGGAGATATCCCTAGTTTAACTTGGCAGCTGTTTTCCCGGCACACCATTACTCACTCCATTGCCCCCTTCCTTAAGGCAGTAGTGAATGTGGTTTTGCTGGATGGTGGCCTCAATTTTAGGTTAAAGAGGCCAACTTTCTGTGGCACCAATGAATTAGGAAAAAGGAAAGCAAGGACTCGAATGACGTCCTGGGGGGGGGATCATTTAATGTTATGAGTTTTGGAATTAAATTACTCAGCTCAATTATTAATTAATTACTCAGCTCAAACCTAGAATACAAATGTCAGAGAACAAAGAAAGTTTAGTAGCACCTTGATGGTCACCTAGAGCTTTATACATACCACAGCAGACTAGCCTCTTTCTGCCAGCATAGTCTCTGTGGTGCAATCGGTTAGCGTGTTCGGCTGTTAACCGAAAGGTTGGTGGTTCAAGCCCACCTAGGGACGGTAGTGCTTTTGAAGTCACCATCTAAGAAGAATCTGCTGTACTTTTCTCTTCTCTCTCATCTGTGATTGAAAACTTGTACTTTTAATCCAAAAGTTTACAAACTACTTGTTTCATCAAAGACATTTCCGAGCTCTTCTCACCTTACTCACTTGGAGGTTGGCGAGAGTCAAGTCAGCACTCGCTGTGTTTGTCCTCCAGAAGCTGACCGCTTCCAGGAGCTTCCTCACAGCTGGGAGTTCTTTGCAGGTGGCAGAAAACAGCTTTATGACTCCCCCACCCCCCAGTTAATTCTCATAGCAGATGCTACACAACTCGAAAAATCTACTGACCTCTGGTCGTTTTGAAGGAATACAGACCTGGTCAGGCCATTATAGCCATCAGCACCTTGTTCCTTGTAACTCTACTGAAGGGGGGGAAAAAAAAAAAAAAAAACTTGAGAAATGGAACAGTGGCTGGATGTGATAGTGCTTGCCTGTAAAGAGAGAGAGAAAGACCTCATGGCCATATCAGCTAGTTATTGAGGAATAATTTTCTTTCTACTTGAGGGAGAAAAAGCTTTTTTCATTAGTACATTTAAAGTCCCCCCCAAAAATATATATAGATAGATATAGATATAGATATAGATATAGATATAGATATAGATAGATATAGATATCCCTGCCGGGAAGATGGCTCAGTAAAATAAGTGCTTCCCTGGCAAATGCAAGGGCCTGAGTTCAATCCCCAGTTCCGCCAAAATATATATATATATATATATATATATATATATATATATATAGTATAAAGTTCCCCAACTGCCAGGTGGTACCCATGCTGGGCAAGCGACACTGACAGGGAATAGGTAGGGAACCTAAGGTTTTTAATTATGGAGGATGGAAATTAACGGTTGGCCACTGGAATGTCTGACTAGTGTTTCAAACTAAAGGGGTAAATTTATTAAAATCATGAAACCTGTGAGTGGTGATATTTTCCTGTGATTTTAAGAGACTAAGAATGGGTGGATGGGAAGATATAGAAACACTTGTACTCTGTGTGTGTGTGTGTGTGTGTGTGTGTGTGTGTGTGTGTTGAGATAGGCTCTCTCCATAAATCAGGCTGGCCTCAAACTCTCAGCCATCCTCCTGCCTCAGCCTCGCAAGTGCTGGGATTATAGGCATGCACCACTACCCCTGGCAAAAGAGGATCAATTTTAACAAGATATGTCTAGACTTTTCTCAAACTCGATCTCTCAGTGAGGATATAAGTGTTAAAAGTTTCACCTGGAAATTGCCTCTCCTGCTTTTAGAAAACACCATGAGGATAACAGTCATCTTTTTTACACCTGCTTCCTTTCACACGCATTTATCTTAAATAGTTAGTGTGCCAGGGTGCTCTATTTTTGCCTCTTTCAACAGCCTATGCACCTTAATATATTCTAATTTATTCAGATATTTACTTTTAGTTAGAAACTACTTTTCTACATAGATTTACACCGAGGGTTTGAGAAATCCTTTCAGAGCTTTTTTCTTTCCCCCGTTCTTTCTCTCTGAACATTATACTCCCTTTAGGTAATCTCACCACTCCTGTGTCTACAGTTACACAGACAACTGTCAAATGTGTGACTCCAGTATTTCTTTGTCCAGCTGTGTCCCGCTGCCTGCTCCACAACCACCTCTTAGCCCATGCTATGAGGATGAATATTTCCCAAAGGTTCACGTGTTAGACTTGGTCTCATGGGCACCACTGGGAGGTCCTTAACTCACTGAGGAAAGGATGGTAGGACCTCCTCCCCAAGTTGCTTTCTTCTTATTGGCTTATGACAAAGGATTTGCTTCACCATGCACTTTGGCCATGATGTGCTACCCTTGCCAGAGGTCCAAAGCAATGGGGCTGATGATCTTAAACTTTCAGGATGTGATCCAAGATAAACTCTTTACCAGTAGTTGACAAATGCAGAATCACCTCCCAAAGAGCCCATCTTCTCCCTACTGATCTGAATAGGTGTCTCTTCCAGTGACAGGGCCTCCTGCAGAAGGCACATCCCCTAGGTCTTTTCCCAGGAAATCCGATAGTTACAAGTCCTTTCCATGTTCCTCCTCTGCCTGCCCCTCCTCTTAGCCCACAGCTGACCTCCCTGGGAAGTGGAGGCCTGGCTGCCGGTGGTGTCCTGAAGCAGGCAGGTGTTGGCAGGGCTCCAGGCTGGGTGTCCCTGCACCAGGAATTCCAAGGAGCTGGCCTTTCCCCTCAGGAAAAGTCCACTTTTTGTCCTCTCAGATTTTGGTCTTAGTTCAGGAGTCAGAAGCAGAAAACCATAGAAAGGAAATTCTCTGATAGAAGATGAGTGCCTGTAATCCCAGCTCTTAGGAAGCTGTAAAAAGGCTGATCACTGCAAGTCCGATATAGTAGTGAGACCCTGAACACCTTGTAGACCCTTCCCCCTCCCCCCCCCAAAAAAAAAGAAAGAAAGAAAAAGAAAAGGAAACTCTCTGGAGAGTTGGTACATGCATGTAACACATCTTAATATTCATCTTATTTCTGAGTTGTTTTGGAATAGATGAAGCTTCTTTGGTAGTTTCTTGGATAAGAGCCTTTTGAATTAAAATAGTTAACTGACCCCACATCCCCCATATACCGTGTTGGGACAGGCACAGGCTAACTGTTACGTACACTCATGTTCAAAAAGGGGAGACTGGAGGTGCACAGCACCCGCTGCTTCCTAGCAGTTCTGACATCCAGGCAGGTCTACATCACCAATATCTTGATTAAGATCTAATCAGTCTTACTCACTGGGAATGAGTTTCTCTGGCTGTCAATTTCACCTCTTTATTTATCTTAACTTTCTCATAAGAGATAACCAGTGTTATAACTTACTGTTTTCTCAGCTTGATTCTTGGCTGTAGAACTACGGAGGTCTATGGGGGGGGGGTGGTAATCCCAGCACTCTGAGAGGCTCTTTGCCTGTAGATTTTGGGTCCTTCCTCTGCCACGTCTAAGCTCTACCCAAACCTTTACAGACAGCCTTACACTGGCCACCTGTCCCCTTGTCTGCACACACCGATGCCTAAGCCACCTTCCGGCCTACCCAGGCTTCAGGTGTATCTGTATAGGTATTTCTTACAGCAGAGCATGGCCTGGGAGCAGTGTGCAGCTGCAGGTAGACACAGACGCCTCGGGCCTAGACACTCCTCTTCCCTCATCCAGGGATGGACAGGGGATGTGTGCTACAGAGGGCTGTATTTTCCTCACTTCACCTATGGAAGTTATAAATGTGGGAGAGGCACACATTACAGAGGATGGAAGGAGGAAAGGACACAAGCAACAAAGATTTTCCTCTTTCCTGCACTGACTTATGGCACTTTTTTCCAACTTTTCTGCCACCAAAGCTTCTTGCTTTCCTCTGACCTAGGTGACAGTTGGCATATCCAGCATCACACACATTCCCTTCAAATATTCTTCAGCTGTCCTGAAAAGTTACTAAAATGCACTGTAATCGAGGCTGAGAATTTTGCTGGGAGTTCATGCACCTAAACACAGTATCTCTGCCTGGTGGCCTAGTAACTAGAACTTGTCCCTTTTGCTGCTGTTAGCTGGGTTTGACTCCTGGGCTGGGTAATAAACTTGCACTATCACTGATGTCTGTACTGTTGCCCCGCCAGGACCACACCCCTTGGTCACCAGTCCAAGTTGTCTCAGTCTTCACATCTTCCAAACTTCTCCCAGGTGATCCTGAAATGAATTTCGAGAACCCCAGGATGAGATCAATGGGGAACAAGAACTGATGTCACATAACTTGCCATTTTAGAAACATAATTTTCTTTTTTTTTAATTTTTTTTTTAATTTT
>NW_004524692.1:5419592-5431061 GCF_000260255.1 Octodon degus
GGTGGGGGGCGGGCGGCCCGAGGGGGCGGGAGAGGGTCCGGCCCACGCTGCGCCTGGGCTGGGACTGGTCCCGCTGGCACAGGGTAGCAGGAAGCTCTCCACACACTCACCGGACCTGGGCTAGGACTGGGTCTCTACTCTATACTATTTTATAGGTAAAGGTAACTAACATTTATCATATAGAAATGTATTCCTAATTTACAAAAGAACAAAGGAGTTAAGTGTGTGGTTTTCCATCTCTAAATATGTAATCATGTCTAGTAGACTGGTTGCACTTCCTCACTGGGACTTTCAGACAGCTACCAGCAGAGCCACAGCAGACCTGCAATGTTACCTGGACAACCTGCTTCCCAGAGTGAAACTGGTTCTAGAGTTTTTGGTGAACTGGGGGCCCTGTGGGGGGCTTCAGGGGGAGTACATTAAAAGGAACAGGGGGAAAGGAAAAAGAGGACAAAGAATAAAGACAAGAAGTACATCTATTATTAAAACTGTGCCTATCCTAATTAAAGTTTTCTAGATTTAGAAGTCTTTTGACATCACTCATTAAATGTAGGTCAGTAATTCTCAACAGAGCCGGGTAGCAATGAGTGAATTTACATTGACAGTTTTCTTTCTCTTGATACTGATCCACTGCCAAGAACAGGAAGTCAATAAGAGAACCTTAGCTAAAACCCAGCAAGGTAGTAGGCTCAAAAGAGAATTTCCCTGACCGGGAATCGAACCCGGGCCGCGGCGGTGAAAGCGCCAAATCCTAGCCACTAGACCACCAGGGAGAGATATTCATTGTACACCTTGATAGCACTCTTCTGAACAGATCTTTGAACTAGAGCCATAAGACTTCAAGTACATGTTAGAAATTGTTAGGGGAAACCTAAAAAATGTTTTTACTATTTTAAAGTAATTTTGTCTTTGAACAGGTGCTTTGAAAGAGTCCGTTCAAACAATGGAGACTGCGCATGAGCAGAGAAAATGCCATCAATAATTTTGTCTGCCCACCTGGTTGCACATTTACACATAGCATTCATTTGCTGTGTCCGAAGGCTGCGGAGTTCCGAGCCAACAAGGCAGTGGGATTCCACAAGACTCACAGAGAGCATGGAAAAGCTCAATGCCTCTGGGACTGAGCTGACAGACTAGGAAGCCCTAGAGGTCTCTTCAAAGCCATTCTAACCAGAATTTGCTTCAAAGGCAAAAAAGGGGCCATCACATTCTAAGAACGATCAACATCCATGTATGCTGGAAACGATGCCACGGAAGGAAAGTGAGAGAGGGGCAATCCCATCTCCCTCCCGTTCAGCTCCTCCGGACTCATCAGTGAGCCAAAGGCAGAAAGTCTGGGGCAGCCATGGGCAGCCCTGCTGGGCGCTGTGTGCAGGTCTCTACTTGGTTGCTCCTGCAGAACTCTCTGGGTAGGTCCACACACAGGACACGGAGTTAGATACTGAGAATGTTGAGTACTTTATTGAGCAGCAAACAAGGCAGCTTTGTTAGGAAAGAGCATACACTCAGACGGGTCCAAGCAGGCACGGCCTACAGCAGGCATCTGTCCTGAGGCCCAGGTTGGATCTCCTCGTGAGGCCTTAGGGTCTGAGCAGGGGTCAGAGTTGTTGAGTGGCTTGCTCTTTGCAGTTAACTAAGAGTTTCCACCCGCCACACGCGTGTAAGAAGCACAAGGTCTTAGTTGGGACCAGCAAAGGGGCCCAATCTTACAAGGAAGCAAAACCTTCACTGCAAATGCACACGGAGGCCTCGTTGGGTGGGCAGGGTTGCCCTGGTTCACAGTGGGGCCTGTGCCCTTAGGCACGACTCTGTAAGACCGGGTACAGGGAACTCCACGAGCGGGTGGATGTGCCCCGCTCAGGAAAGCCTGAGGACCACGGGTCAGGAAGCGCAGCTGTGATTTCCTCTGGCGCTCCGCTGATTGTTTCCCAGAGCCAGCTCCGTCAGATTGTGCATAGCCAGAGGGGAATTAAAGACGGGGCAGTACTCCCCCTGTGCTGGTAAGGACAAAAATACATGTGCGCGTGGCGGAGCTAGGAAATACGGGCTGTGTAATTTTTGTTTTGGTTTGCCTCATTTTTTGTTGTTGTTGTTTTAAGCTAGGGTCTCACTCTATAGGTTCAGGCGGTCCTGGGAACTCACTATGTAGCCCAGGCATGCCTTGAACTTGAGGTGATCTTCCTGCCAGCCAAGTACTGGGATCACAGGCTGTGCTGGGATTACAAGTGTGCACACCACGCCCAGCTTGGACTGTGTCCTTTTAGTGGTTCTGCATATGAGCTAAGTTCTTACATGTCTATGAAAAAGTTAATAAACTATAATAATATTAATTATAGTATTAATTATAATTAATATGTCTGTGGTTTATAGTTGTGTATTTTAAACTGATGTGTTAATTTATCATTTTTTTCTCAGTACATGTTTGCAATACCCAATGTTCACACTCATCTTAGGGAGTTAGGACATAAACTTAATGCATCTTAATTCTCTCCCCTCTCCTGCCCGCTACCTCCTTCCACCTCTAGATCCCCTGCTTATTTGCCAAGGATCTAACTCTGCTTACTAATGCCTTTTATTTTGTTTTTTAAAATTATTTACACTTTGGGTTTCTCATGTGAAAGAAGTTATGTTATATTTAATCTTGTGCCTGATTTATTTCACTCAACATTATGGCAAATCAAGGTGTACGATGTTTATGTTAAAGTACTATATTTTAAACTGCTAGTTGTAGTGAATAAGGTGGGCTTCCACTTGCTACTACAGTTAACTCTGAAGCAGAGGCATTTTATGCATTAATTAGCCAAGTAATAAAATACACAAAATTTTAAAAGATAAACAGTAAAACATAAGCCTCCTGACAACTTTTCTCCTAGGAAGCGCCCAGTTATCAAGTACTATTAATGGCATATTCTTCATCCTTTCAGATATATGTGAGTGTATCATGTATGTAAAAGATAATTCTTCTTTTGGGGTACTGTGTTTTCTCTTGCATTGAAAGACACAGTACCAGGCATGGTAGCTCATGCCGATAGTCCCAGGAAGGGTGAGGTAGGAGGATTGCTATGATTTCAAGGCCAGTCTGCCCTACATGGTGAGTTCAAGGCCAGCCTGAGCTACATAGTAAGACTGTTTACAAAACAAACAATAGTTTTAAAAATCTAATTTCTTTTTCTTGTGTCAGAAATTCTTTGCCAAAATAAGCTAAGTTAAAAGTCACAGTTGGCTTCAGTGTAATAAGTATGTTGTGAACACACGTCTGTATTTTTTTATTTGACCATCAATATAGATTTTGTCATGAAAATATTGGTGGCCTGACCGTGCTATGTGGTCCCCATGGCCTGGCAAGTGCTCTACTTCGGAACCACACCCCCAGCCTGATACTGACTTCTCCAATAATTACCTATTCTCTCTGGAGAGAAGCCATCTAGAAATAGGGTACCCTGCCCTGCTGTGGTTCCCCTAATTTGATATTATCTCTTCTCTTGCTCCTGCCATTTTTGTGGTTTATGTCTTTTTAAAAATCCATACTGGGTTGGGGGTGAGCTGAGTGGAAGCATGTGTGAGCTCTTGTGATCTTTAGCACTACCCACTCCACAAAAGTCATACTGAACATGGTGGTATATGCCTTTAATCCCAGCACTTGGGAGGCTGAAGCGGGACTCTTGAGTTTGAGGCCTGCCTGCACTGCATGGTGAGACCCTGTCCACTCTCTACCCTCAAAAAAACTAGCATTAGGTAGTTATCAGACAGTTCTAATTCATCATAGGGATGACCCAACAACTATGTTGTGTTTTGTTTTTGAGAAGCTTAAGGTTCTTGAGATGCTTACAAAGGTTAAGAGATTCAAATCAAGAAATCATAAAATCTGATTTCAAAATTGGAGTTACCTTCTCTACTTTCCCATCAGGTTATAAATTTACTATCCAACTTTCTTCCTTAATACTAGTCCTTTGCTTAGCTAGTTTTATAACATGTCTCGCTATCACCACCACCATTGGTACCACAGAGGAAATCTTCATCAGTTGTCCCTTTTGTTAGACTAATATCAGTGTCATGAGAAGGAGGGGGAAGACACTGAGACATAGAGAACAAGGGGCAGACTGAAGGTCCACAAGGGCTTGGGGAGACGAGAGACAGGAGAAATTCCAACAGCCAGCATTTGGGTCTTCAACCCAGCACCCACTTCATGTTGAGGTGGATTCCCACCACCTCTGCCCAGGAAGAGGTGACTGACGCTGCTGTCACTGACTCAGCGCCGCCTGAGGAAAGAAGCCAGTGGGGACCGTGAGGAGTAGGGGCTGAAGACTGTCCTGTGCCGGCCAGGCTGGAGGGGCCAGATGCAGGCGACCTCCCTCCAGGACAGCCCCATGTGCTTCCTGAGTGCTGCGGTCCCAGGACAGCAGCTCTGCCTTCTCGGAGACTAGCAGTGGTACCGCCTCCTGGGCTCCTGGTATGGAGGGGCAGAGACTTGCCTACACAGAAAGGGGCTTCGTGGGATGTGCTGGGTTACCCTGGGTGCCATGTGGCCGCAGATAAGTGGAAGTTACTCAGTAGACTCCCTTAGCAGGGAATCCATTCAAGCGGTCCCTTTCCGAACGTCTGCTCCAGTTCCCAAAATATATATTTCATTATTTCCCCTTCTCAGTTATTTTGTGGTCTTACCCTTTCTAGAGAATGTTTGTGGTTGTCACCTCGGCATACCCACGTCTTTTTCCCTTTAGGGGGATGTGCCGAACTTGTCCGCTATAGTTTGAATGGGGTTAATCTAACCCCGAAGATTAAGTGTAGACGTTAAGTGATTTAGCCCTTTTACACAGGCAATTCTGTTCTTCTGTTCAATAATGACTTCTGCAAGAAATTAAACACTTCTTCCTACTGGATATGGACAAGGGGACCTCTAGTCCAAGTTGCCAACCGTGGGTATTTTGAGAACATGAGTAGCCAAGAGATGGAGAGAGCAGGGAGCCTGTATAAATCTTAAAACTTGGCTGAGATCACATCTACCCAGCATCACCTAGTGAGAGCCGTTTCCTTCGTTATTCAGGCCAGTGCAAGGAAAATGTCAATGCAAGTGACAACTTGATAAAGTAGCCAGTGTTTGTATTCGGCCCTAGGACCCGGTGGAGGTCACATTCTGCACCGCCCGGACCCAACAGCCAGCTCCTAACCGCGCTGCGCGATTCCCGGGAAGGCGCCAGGGAGCCCTCCGAGCGCGCTCTGATCGCGATCCCCGGCTCAAAGGCTCTTTTCCCGGGTAGAGTGAGGCCAGGGCGGTGGTTGGCTCGCTCTGGAAGTCTGCTTGCGAGCCCCAGCGTATTCAAGGGTAGTTCGCAAGGGCTGTGCTGCCAGCGAGTTTCCGTAGTGTAGTGGTTATCACGTTCGCCTCACACGCGAAAGGTCCCCGGTTCGAAACCGGGCGGAAACACAGAGCTATTTTTCTTCCTGGTTCTGGGCTCGGAGTAAGTCAAAGAGACGTTGTTGAGGGGTGAGCGAGGACAATGGCGCCTCCTTGCGGCGCCAGTGGGTAACTTGATCCCTCAGAGTAATGGAGACTTTTCAGGCCAGCAAGACCTTCTGCAGCTACTTTTCTTTCTTTCTTTTTTTTGTTCTTTTCTTTTCTTTTTTTTCTCTATGCTCCCTGTTCTTTTTCTTTTCTTTTTCCTTTCCTTTCCCTCCCTGCTTTCTTGAAGCAAGAAAAGTATGATCTATTGAAAACTGCCAAATGATAGGAAGCTCATAAGCAATGCATACAATAAAATTAGCAGGTTAGTACTTTAAAAGAACAATTATAAATATACTTCATAGCCTGTAATCCCTGTAGGCAGGAGGCTGAGGCAAGAGGATCATTGCAAGCTCAAGACCAACCTGGGCTGCCAAGTGAGCTCAAGGCCAGCCTGAACTGCACAGGAGACCCTGTCTCAAGAAGACATAAATAAATAAATAAACTTCACATATTCAAGTATAAAAAAGCATGAACATAGTAAGAGATATGAGAGAAATAAAGAGATACAAATGAAATGTATTGGCTAGGGTTCTCTAGAGAAAAATAACAGATTTTTTTTTCTTTTGCAGATCCGGGGATTAAACCCAGAACCTTGCACTTGCCAGGGAAGCACTTATTTCAGTGAGCCATCTCCCCAGCTCCAAAGAACAGATCTTTAAAATGTATAATTATGCAACACGATTTTCCCTCGGTCCCTGTGTCCAAATTTTGTTGTATTGTAAAACTCAGCTGCGGTTCACTTAGACCTGGCGAATTGCTCCATGTGGAAAACCTCTATCTTTGGTGTCAGCTGTGTGTGAGGAGAGAAAATAGGATTTTCCTTCAGTATGTTGATGAGGTGAATGCTAAAGAGAAAAAAGACTGCTGCAGAATATGAAATCTGTCTCTGTCTCTGTCCTTTGTGGTGTGTGTGTATAAAATTTTTATTTTATTTTATTTGAGAGAGAGAGAGAGAGAGAGAGAGAGAGAGAGAGAGAGAGAGAGTGGTGTGTGTGTGTGTGGCCAGCTCAGCCCACCAGAGGGCAGGGCCGGCTGGCATGTGGTGCTGGGGGGCCGAACCGCGGTCCCCGATGCTTTGCCGAGCCTGTTTTTTAAGTAGGTGCTTCAGACCACTGAGCCATCCCTCCAGCCCTAAAATTTTAAACAGAATGGCCAAAGTACCCCACAACCTGCCCCCAAGAAAGTGACTTTTGAGTTAAGACTTGAAGAAAGTGGAGAAACTAGCCATGTAACTTCAAGGATGTGGCACTGCGAGTGCAAGGCTCCCTTGGCAGGACAAGCTGTTGAGTTCCAGAGACAGCAAAAGGCCAGTGAAAGTGGATCAGAGCAATCTAGGTGGATGTAAAGTGCCTGAGAGGGCGTGGTAAGGATCTTGGTTTTCACCTTCCCTGAGACAGGAACCTGGAAAATGCACTTTCCTGCAACACAACAGGGCAGAGGCATGGCAGGCCATGCATAAGTAGAAAGTGCAAAAGCCCGAATACCAATCATGTGGTTTCACTAGGGCTTCCTGTTATAAGGCAGAGAAAAACTACAGCAAACAGAGCAGGGAAGGAGTAACAACAGCTCCCCTGGCAGCCTCCTTTCTTCTCTAGCCCAGAGTGGTTTATTCCTTTTCTTCACTCTTATCTCAGACCAAGCACCCTAGCATTCCCAGATTGCCCATTCTCCTGGCTCCTGTCTAAGCAAAAACTGATCAACTGAGGCACCCAGGAGGAAGAGAACAGGGCAAATTCCTCAGAGCTCTATGGACCTTGAAAAAAAATTCAGGGGGGCCAGGGAGATGGCTCAGTGGAATGTTCGTCTGGCAAGTGCATGGGCCTGAGTTCAATTCCCAGTTTTGCAAAAAAATAAAAAAAATTTAAAAATTCAGTAAATACAGTAAAATGAAATGCATAGGAGGCCACTGTTTTGGAATAAGCGCCTGTACCAGAATCAACAGACCAAGTCAAAATGGAGTCACTCATGCTAAACCACATCACCAAACCAAAACTAACTTGTTTATCTGACCTAAAATGTGAGGAGAGAGATAATAGCAAACTCTCCAAGCAAGCCAGTTTTAGGTGGCATGATAAAGAAATCCTCTCTGCTTTAACTCTTACACCGAATATAACTTTGCAAGGACCAATCTGTTTTTTTTTCTTCGGTCTTTTGTTTTTTATTTTTTAATCAGATTTTATTGGAACATTTTAGATGTACATAATGATCACATTCATCATAGAAAATTTGCACCTTGTATCTTTGGTCTTTTTCTAAGAAGCCGAGCTTCTCTGCTCAATTCATCTGACTGCCTTTTCTAAATAATAGGGTGAAATGCTCCTTTCTTGTGAATCACAAGTGTGAGCCAATTAGATCACGTAACTACATTTGTTTTTGTTTTTTTTTTTTTAAATTTTATTTATTTATGTGTGTGGGGCCAGCTCAGCCCACCAGGGGACGGGGCTGGCTGGCATGTGGTGCTGGGGGACTGAACCGTGGTCCCTGTGCTTTGCTAAGCTTGTTCTAAGTAGGTGCTTTAGACCACTGAGCCATCTCACCAGCCCCTACATTTGTTGAAGTTCTATCTTTAGCCTTTTCTGTTTCATCTTGTTCTCTTCCTGCTGCCACATGGAGCCTACAAAGAGGCTGCTTCTGTGGCAGATCTCTCTCTCTCTCTCTCTCTCTCTCTCTCTCTCTCTCTCTCTCACACACACACACACACACACACACACCCCAAACAGTGTTTCTTAGTTGCCCAGATAATTGCTCCTGTATCAGTTCTGGTTGGTCTTGTCTCTTAGAAATGGCTGGTCTCCGTAATGTATAAGCCAATCTCCAAGTGACAAGCCATCCTGCCTCTGTACCTCCTGCTTGCTTATCCCGTAGAAGCCCTGGACCACCAGAGATCAAGCAGGGCCTCCAAGTCCTGGGTTCCATTTCAGTGTTTCTGCTTGCCACTGTACTGTCACCACAGGCCCCAGGAAAGTGCAGCGAGGGCAGAATCAGTGAGGTTTGCTGAAGATACAAGGTGACTGGATCACAGACAGAGACTGTGGACCTGAAACGAATGGTCTCAGGGAGGCCCCAGGATGAGCAACTGATAGCAAGTACAGCAGTCTTGGCTTCCACAGAAGCCATTCCCTGGCTCAGTGCTCAGTAACTCTTCCTAGGTTAGGTGCTTCAGGCAAAGGCTGTGCATGCTGCTGCAGACACCAGCCTCACTTGGGAGACTTAGGGCCTCAGGCCTCACTGTCCTGCGGCACAAAGGAAACTGGAAAGTTTCCTTGTTCAGAAACAAGCCAAAGCATGGCAAAAGCCGCAAGTCCTTATATAATTCTCATAGTTTGGCCCCAACTACATTGACAAGAAGCTAGAAGAATCTTAAAGCCCAAGCATAAAGAGTGTTAAAGAGTGTCCTGTTCCCAGATTTGTTCCAGGTCTCCATAATCTATTGTGAATGGAAAAGACTTGAGCGCAGATGTATGTATAATATATGGTGCCTGAGAAGGCAAAAGGGAAGCAAACACGCAAATACAGAGATGACCTATGAAAGTCACACAGAAACTGCTAACGGGGTGACTTATGGGAAAGGAAATAAGGAACTGAGAATAGCTAGCAACAGAAAAAGACTTTCCCCTCGTACACAGTAGGTCTCCCGCCCCACCCTGCCCACTGTCCTGGTGGCCAGCTTCATGTTCCAGAGCTTGGGTTTTCTCAAATCAACCTCAGCCTGAAAGTATTAAGCAGAAAACTCTAGAAATACACAGCTCATCAGTTTTAACCACTTTTATTACAGTTTAGTGCTATAATCATTCTACGTGATTACTGTTGTTAAACTCCTATTGTGCCTAATTTATAAATGAAACTTTATTGTAACTATAGGAAAAGCAAAGCACTGTTGACCCTGTGCATCCAGCTTCTTTTAGTTGTTATTTGTTTGAGTCGGGGTCTCTTATGGGTTTCTGGGTTTTGAACATGCAGAACCTGACAACTCTAGATTAAAAACATTTGGGGGAAAAGTAATATCTACACTG
This sequence comes from Octodon degus, assembly GCF_000260255.1. NCBI lineage: Eukaryota > Metazoa > Chordata > Mammalia > Rodentia > Octodontidae > Octodon > Octodon degus. Next base: position 5,429,109 of record NW_004524692.1, read on the forward strand.
AACACGTACAGACCTTCCCATTATTTCTTGAATGTATCATTTATTCACACAGCCTTTACATTGTTCTCAGTATCATAAGTAACAGAGGGATAATAGCACAAGAAGTGCATAGGCTGTATTCAAGCACTCTGCCATCTAAGGGACCCCAGCACCCCACATGCCGGTGTGCACAGGGATCCTGGGGCCGGTCATCCTCCTCCAGCACAGTGTATATACACAGGGCTCAGGGTTTTCCTGTTTCAACATCCATTGGGGACTTTACAACATATTGCCTTGGACAAAGGGAGACTATCACACACTGTAGATTTATTTTTATTATGTTCATTTATTACCTATTCAAAAATGTACTTTTAAAAACTGTATCTGTGGCCAAGCAATGGCCGTGACTCATCCACATGGCTGCACTGACAAAGGTTCTACAATCTGAGGTACAGGATCTCAGGATAAATCCTGAGGGCATTTCACTGACCTTCTCAGACCAAAAAGCTACAACTCTTGTTGCACAGGTCCTGCTTTACCTTGGTCTTAACCATCCAGTAGAAAAGTATGAAGACGAAATATAGGAAATAAAGCCATGCTGTTATGTTGAGCTGTGGGGGACTCAGGTCAATAATTTCTGACATTGCCAGTTAAACAGAAGACCCAATGCTATTATGGGCTACTGGACTCTTTTAGAATATTTTGCTGAGTTTACACACATATAATATTTAATAACGGAACTTAGAAAAAATGGGGTATACCAATGAATGTCCATTTTGTATCTGTGTATTCAAAGTGGTTAGGATAGATATATAGTTGCGTTCTCTTAATGAATAGAATGATTTTTTCTAATGGTGTTTGTAAATAGGATCACAAGTCTGCATCTTGTACAGCAATTAACCACTAAGAAGAATATATGCAGTGTATTATTTGTTGAAACTGTACTTCCGATTTGATTTGAAACTGTCTCATTGCTATCTGTTTATCAATAAAACTTAAAAAAAATAAAATAAAAATAAAATAAAATACATAAAAACTGTATCTGGCACAGGGTCTTGGACTCATAATGATCCTCCTCTTTTCAGCCTCCCCAGTGCTGGGATTACAGGCGTGTGCCACCACACCGCGACTCAAAACTATACAATATTTTTTAAGATGACAAAAAAAAATTAGCACTAAGGCCAAATAGAAATGTGGGAGGGGTGTGAGGCCTAAATGAAACTATCAGGGCAATGCAAACCGAGTGGGTAGACTAGTTCAAGATCTATGAGAAAAGAGGTCTCAGTAGGAAAAGACAAGATTATGGGAACGTTTTCAAAATTTTCACTACAAATCCTGGGCTCAGGCATTAAAGTATACAGGCACAGCGACGATGAAAGACATGGAGCATTTCTCTCACATCTGTCACAGGATTTCCTTCCCCCGCGCCTGAGCACTCCGGGGCCACAACGATCGGACCCTCCGCAGCACTTCCTTCCCAGGACTGGGCGGCCGGGTCGGGCTGCGGTCTGCAGGGCAGCGATACTCACATCCAGGGCCGGGGTGACCCGAGATGCGCGGGCACAGACCGTGCGTTGCAGCTAGACCAACTTCGCCCGCCTAGCCGCAAACCCGAGGCGGGGAAAGCGGTGGCCTGTGACCTGGGGGGGTGGGGCGGGGAGAAAAAAGAAAAAAAAAGAGGCTTGCTCTCAAAAAACATGAAGGCAAAAAAATGAAAATAAAATTTAAAAAAACAAGGAGGCGCAGCGGCCCCGCCCCGCGGAGGTCCGGTCCGGTCGGGTGAGCTGAGTCAGGACGGGAAGGCCGCGGGGCTGATGTCATTTCCCCAGAATCTGCCGGGGAAGACCGCGGGTGCCCGCGCCGGAAGGCGAGCAGGGCGGGACACGGAGCCAGCCGGGGCAGTGCGGGGCGTGCTCCCCAGGCTCTGGAGACCGGCACCGGCTTCTCCCAATTACAAATGTGTTATTATTAAAA
>NW_004524692.1:5431164-5450371 GCF_000260255.1 Octodon degus
AAAAGCACAGGGCCCGCGGTTCAATCCCCCAGCACCAAATGCCAGCCAGCCCCGCCCCCTGGTGGGCTGAGCTGCCCCCCCACACACACACAAATAAATTTTAAAAAATAAAAAAACAAATGTGTTATTAATAAAAGAATTCTGACTTCAACGGCTAACCCGTTCTCTTTAATTAAGTAGCTCTCCAGGTCTTTAATTTGCTAATCACCACTTTCTAATCCTAATGAATAACGTTTTACACTTGCTTTGGCTCAGACTAATTCAGTGTCATTTAGTCTTTTTATTTTTTTTTTGGCGGAACCAGGGATTGAACTCTGACCCTTGCGCTTGCCAGGGAAGCGCTTATTCTACTGAGCCATCTCCCCGGCCCCTCATTTTGTCTTTTTAATACTCTGATGTAATAACCATTATCGTGAAAATGCTACAGATGAAAAAATAAACTTATGAAGAGAACCGCCCGAGATCCCATTTCATTCATTAAGAAATGAAGCTAGGTTTAAACCTGGTCGTTTTACCTGGATTGTCCACAACAGCCTTTTCCACATCAGGGTGTCTGTTGAAACCAGTGCTACACACAGAGCACTTTGTCCTCCAGTGTTGGAGGGGTCAGCGGAGAGGCTCAAGCCAAATAGGAGATCACGAGCCCCAGGCCGCCATGGGCAGACAAGTGGACCTTACCTGCTACCAGAAGAGGCAATAAGCAAACTGTCTGAGGCTGAGCTTGGGAGGCCCGCTACTTTCTCCTGCCTTCAGCTAGCAGCAGTTCTCTCCCACCCCCTGGGCAGCACACTCCCAAATACTTCAGTGAAATCTGAAGGTGTATCGTGGTTTTTGTTTTTATTTTTGCTTGTGATAAGGTATAGCTGTGTTACCCAGGGGTCCAGCAACCCTCCTGCCTCAGCCTCTGGAGTAAATGCTATAGGCAAATGCTGCTGGGCTTGGCTTTGATGTCACATTTAAGAAAAGCATGTGAAATTCTTGTGAAAAATACAACCGGCCACCAGGCAGAGTAGCCAGGAAGGCCAGACCTTTACCTATAGAACTAAATACCTTCTAAACCCTGTATCTTGGTTTTAGTTATTAAAGGAATCAGGGTGCCATCTAAGCTATCAGAAGCCACCTAAAGGCTCTTCCATTCTGCTAAGCTCTTATACCTAAAGATGTAAAATCATGGGTTGTTCAGGCCCAGCAACCCCAGCCATACCCCATAACCCCCATCATTCTTCAACCCTGCTCTTGGCAGGCAACTACCAGGCTCTGTACTTTCTCAAGCCGTGTCCCTGGCAGGTGGCCACAACTCCTTTACACTGAACTCTTTCTCTTGAAAGTCCCATTTTGAACTTTTCCTTTCCTGGCCTGCCTTCCTGTTTGTGACCCTAGGAAAGACCTCATAGCCTGTATGAGATTCTCTGGGCTGGCCTAGTGGCCAGGGGGCCCCTGATAAGCCTGTGCTACTGGTGAGCTCTGGCTTTTGTCTTTCATTTATTTTGTTTTGAGACAGAATCTTGTTATGGGACTTGGGCTGCCCTGGCAATCCTGCCCGAGCCTCCCAAGTGCTTGGATTACAGCAGTGCACGTCACTCTCAGGTCACTGTCCTTCTTGGATTGAGTAACCCTATGACTAAGATGGAAGTGGGATGAGGTCAAAGCCAGGTGATACATCAACTACAAAGTATTGTGCTCTCGGGATACTCTAGAGTCCAGCCATCCTGAAAGTGATGGAGCAGGGACCACGTTTGTGTCCTGCCACCCCCTGCTGAGATCCAACTCAGTGGTCCCAGGCGACTCCAGCCCCCAACTGTCAGGTCACCTCCCACATCCAAGTCTTCCCAGGTGAAGTCCCAGTGACTGGGGAGCCTCTGCTGTTCCATTGTGCCCTTTCCAAATTCTTGATCCACAGACTTTTGGAGCATAATAAATTAGTTGTATAGCAATGGCAAGCAGAAACACCAAAATGACACTCAGGATTTGGAGGCAGGTTTGTTTATATTGATGGTCACTGATCTGGATCATTCCCAAAACATCAGGTCCTAATCTCTGGTGACCTAGAGCTTACCTGGGATAAGCAAGCAGGAAGTACAGGGGCAGGATGGCTTCTCAACTGGGGATTGGTTTATACAATGTACATCACAGTGACCAGCCACTTTCAAGAGACAGAAACAACTGGAACTGGAATAAGAACTGTTACCTGGGCAATGAAAAAACTGAAGTGGCCAGGGTTGGGGGTGCTTCTTTTTTTTTTTTTTTTGTGGACCCAGGGATTGAACTCAGACCCTTGCACTTGCCAGGGAAGTGCTTATTCTACTGAGCCATCTCCCCAGCCCTGAGCCAGCTCCCTGGCCCAGGGGCATTATTTTTAATGACTCTCTTGGCTGGGTGGGACTCAATCAGGGCTGTTGTGATAGGAGGCTGACTGAGGCTAGACCATTCAAGATAGCTTTGGTCCCTCACTGGGACCCTTTGTCTGTGCCAAAGTAACAGATTCCTTACATGGCAACTGACTTTGGAGAAGCATACTCTGATCAGCAAAGGCAAAAGCTATCATTTGTTAAAACCTTGCCTCTAGGGCTGGCAAGATAACTCAGTGGTCTAAAGCACCGGCCTAGGAAAGCTTAGGCAAGTGCAGAGACCACAGTTTGATCCTTGGCACTACATGCTGTGCCAGCCCCACCCCAAGGGGTGAGCTGAGCCAGCCACAGGAAAAAAAAAGATCTGTAATCAGCAACTCAACTACAAAAGAAGAACACTATATCCAAAGCCCATCAAAAAGAAACAGAGAGGGCCAGCCAGATAGCTCAGCGGAACAAAGCATCTGCAAGCAGGCACAGGGGTTGAGGGTTCGATCCCTAGGCCTGCTGTGCTGGCTCCACCCTGGGCATGATGGTGCATGCCTGTAATCCCAGCTCTTCAGAGGCTGTAAACAGGCAGATCACTACAAGTCCAATCTAGTAGAGAGACTCTGAACACCCTGTAGACCTAAGATACAAAGAGAAAAGAAATAAAACAGACAAAAAAATAGTGAATATAAAAAATAATAGAATCAACAATATTAAAGCATGGTTGTTTAGAAGAACAAAATAATAAGCTTTAAAATAAATAAATAAAACTTCACCCTTAAAGTTACTGTAGCACCTCCTCCACATTGTGTTGGCTAAAACAGGTTACAGAGCCAAGCCAGATTCAATGGATCACAAAACTTCTTCCTCTCCTCCCCTTTTTCTTACTAGGGATTAAAACTAAGGTCCTTTGCAGTAAGCTACATCCCCAGCCCTTTTTTCATTTTTTGTTCTAGAAACAGGGCCTCCTTAAGTTGCTACATTGCCCAGAATGTGCTCAAATATACAATCCTCCTGCCTCAGCCTCCCAGGGCTGGGATTACTCTTCTGCTTGAAAGGTAACTGTAAGTTCACATTGCAATGGAATGGGATGGGAGATATTGCTCTGGTCATCCTTAGAAACAATCACCACTGCTACTTAAATGAGAAAAAAATGTATCTTTACCTGGGCAGTTAAAATTTTTCCCACGACTCCTCATATCGTAAGCTAGAGACCTAAGAACAAGGTTAGATCAACTATGGAATGTGATTCTTTTGTGTCCTCCCCCACCACATATCTTAGCATAATTAATAATTTGTGAGCCATTTCATTTTAAAATACTGGTCTGCGCAAGAAAGTCTTAAAATTGGAGAAAAATTTGGGGTCAGGACAGGAAATAGGAAGATTAATTTTGGTTTTGTGTGGTGGCTCAGCTAATGGGCAACTTGCAATACCCAGCTGAAGTGAATCAGCGCGGTGTTGGGAGTGGAAAGCCCGCCTGAGGATAGTGGCCAACAGCATAAAAGGAGAACTGCAGGGAAAGACGGTGTGCTGGTGACTCTCCTGGAGAAGACTGTCACGCTGGTTTTCCTGATATAAACTCTCCAGTTCCCATCTTCAGAGGAGTTTGAGGCCTCATTGTCACTGAGAATGGCTGCTATTCTCTTAGGGGGAGCTCTGGCCCTTACTTTGAGTGTCGCTTCTTGGCTCTAGTGCAGATCCCTCAGCCTGCTGACACAACCTTTCCAGCTTTCACCACTGACCTTGGGCCTTCCCAGTGCAGACTCTTGGTACAGGCACACATGAGACGACATCATGTGCTCTGGACCTCCAGCTGGTCTTGTGGAGGACATTGCCGTGGGCTCTGGGTCTTCAGCTGGACTCATACAGGACATTGTTGTGGGATCCAGGCCCTCAGCTGGATTTTTTGGGTCTCTAGTGCATAAATAGATCTCTTGCACTCTTTTGCATTTGGCTGTTTGAGTTAATATTATAAAATAATCCTCTAAATTATGTGTCCTGTATTCTTTTCCCTTGTGAACCCTGACTACATTTTGCTACTAAAGCTTGTGTACTGACCTCTATCACATGTGTGGTAGATTAACTAACTCAATCACTTGAGTGCCCAGTGTGACTCAGACACCCCAAGGAGGGGCAAATGATCATTGAGACCTTTCATCAAAACTTCTTTGCTCTCCCCTTCATTTGTTCCTACTCCAGTCTAATCTACAGTCAATCATTCACCTGAGCAACTGCAAAGGACTTCTGATTAGTCTCTGTAGCTCCACAGTTATCCATCCACTCCAGTCCCCATGCCTGGCTTGATAAAGGCCTGGCCTTAAGAATATCCCTTAAGGGGCTGGGGAGATGGCTTAGTAGAATAAGTGCTTCCCTGGCAAGTGCGGGGGCCTGAGTTCAATCCCCAGTTCTGAAAAAAAAAAAAAAAAAAAAAGAATATACCTTAAATACAAAAGATGGCTATGTAACTTTTTATTAGTGATTTGACTATAATGTTTTTAGATGGCAAAAGCTGAAAGGGGTCTGGAGATGTAGCTTTAGTGATAGAGTGCTTGTCTAGGTTTGATCTCTAACAGAAGGGAGGAAGGAAAGAAGGAAGGAAAAGGAAACAGAAAGAACAAAAAAAGACAGAAAGAAGAAAAGAAAGAACACGGCCAGGGAGATAGCTCAGTGGCATAAGTGCCTTCCTGGCAAGTACAAAGTCCTCGGTTTGATCCCTGGGATCAAAAAGAAAAAAAAGAAAGAAGGAAGGAAGGAAGGAAGATGGGAACTTGGAGACCAACCCTTTGACTTTACCAGTGATGGCATGGCTTCCTAGAAGGAAGGCCAGCTGCCCAAAAGCAGAGTAGTTAGCAAGTGGCACAGATGGGACATGGCTTGTCAGCTTGGTGATCTTTTCACTTGTCATGTTACCTTTCAAGTAAAGTGGGGATGCACATTATAATAATAACATATCCTTATAACCCATATTTATACTTTTCTTGTATCTTTACTTCTTTAAAATCTGGTTTCACCCTTACAGCAATCTTGGGAAGTAGGTAGGAGAGATGTTATTATCCTGCATTTGTAGAATAAAATGGTAAACATCTTGGTGGCTTTTCCAGGCCTATAGAATAAAGTCCTCTGGGACACTGTAGGTTTCACATGTCTTTTTTGTGGTATTGGAGGTTAAATCTGGGACTTTTGCACTGAATTACATCTCCAGCCCTCTTTTTAAAAAATGTTTAAAGGAGGATCTCACTAAATCAAGTTCTCCAGGTGGAGCTCAAGCTTGCAATCCTGCAGCCTCAGCCTCTCAGAGTTCTAGGGTTACAGGTATACACTACCATGCCTGGTATTAAATATCCTTCTATAAAACTTTTTGTTACCAATTTTTGTAATTAACCAGTAAGAAATGGGAAATGAAACTTTCTTAAGAAACAATAACCAAATGGGAGCCATAAAGGAAAAGATACGTTTAACTAGTTAAAAGGATGATGACACACATTATGTTAAGACTAGAAAAATTTTCAAAGAAATAATTCCAAAACATGAATAATAGAGACTATCTCTAATATAACTAGAGTGTCTACAAATTGCAAGAAAGAGAAACAAGGGGGGTGGGCCGGAGAGATGGCTCAGTGGAATAAGCACTTGCAGGGCAAGTGCAAGGGCCTGAGTTCAATCCCCAGCGGGCATGGTGGTGTATGCCTGTAATCCCAGTGCTAGGGAGTCTGAGACAGGAAGATCACTATGAGTCAGAGCTGCATAGTGAGACCCTGTACCAAATACATAATTTTTTTTAAAAATGTGCTCATCATTAAGCAATTGCAAATTAAAAAATAATGAGACAAAAAATGAGATACAATTTTTCATCCATCGGGCTGGTGAGATGGCTCAGTGGTCTAAAGCACCTACTTAGAACAAGCTTAGCAAAGCACAGGGACCGTGGTTCAATCCCCCAGCACCACATGCCAGCCAGCCCCGCCCCCTGGTGGGCTGAGCTGGCCACACACACACACACATAAATAAATAAAAGTTTAAAAAAAAAAACAAAACACAATTTTTCATCCATCAGTTTGATAAAAAGAAAGGCTGGCCTGATAGCTCAGTGGACTAAAGCACCTGCTTAGGCAGAGCACAGAGGCCAGGGTTCAATCCTTGGTGTACTGTGCTGGTCCCACCTACCAGGCGTGCTGAGACCGTGATTGAGACTGGGCGTGGTGGTGCAGGTCTGTAATCCCGGCACTTGGGAGGCTGAAAACAGGAGGATCACTATGAGTCCGATCTATGTAGTGAGACCCTGTAGACCCTGTCCTAAATACAGAAAAAAAAAAGTTGATAAAAAGAGTGATAATATCCAGAAACTGAAAGGACAGAAGAAGCACTTTAGTGTGCTAGTTAAAATATAAATTCTTCTTTTTTTTTTCCAGAACCAGGGATTGAACTCAGGTCCTTGCGCTTGCCAGGGAAGCACTTATTCTACTGAGCCATCTCCCTGGCCCCTAATTACTATCATTCTTGAAGGTAATCAACAACACATCCGAAGATAGAAGTACGCACCACCATGGTGTGGGTGAGCATCCCCCTCAGTTCCCTGGCGACTGCGAAGTGGGGAAGCCTGAGACAGGGCATTTCAGAAGTCCTTCTGGGGCCTGGGGAGGTAGCTCAGTAGAATAAGCACTTGCCTGACAAGCACAGGGTCCTGAGTTCAGTCCCCGGTACTGCAAAAATAAATAAATAAACAAACAAGAAATCCTGGTCAGTGCATTTGTGCCCTTGAAGGGGACATGGCCCTACCCTTTGCCTTCCAGCTAGGACATGAGCCGCTTTGGTGTGCCAAACACTGCCATAGGCTTAAAGACCAGGGACAACGGATAGCAACTGAAACCTCTAAAACCATGAACTGAAGTAAACCCTTTTTCTTTTTACATTGATTACCTTTGGTATTTGTTACAGAGATGGATTTTTTTTTGCTCGCTCAGGCTGCCTTCAGGGCAGGTCTGGTATGGCATGTGGATGCGCGCCTGCTGGGTTTGCCCATGCAGGTGCTTAACTGAGCTAACCAGCACGCCTCTGGTACATAGACGGAAAACAGGCCAATGCATACTCACTTCTATACAACAACTATACTTTTAAGAATGTAGCTTACAACAACAACAAAAAAGAATGTGGCTTACTGGAATAAAATGATCACTATATAAGACCAAATATACCCAGATGTTTACTATAAACTTGCAGTTACAAAAAGACAAAAATACATGCCCAAGAGATAGCACAGCAGCATAAGTGCCTGCCTGGGAATTACCAGGTCCTGAGCCTGATCCCCAGTACAAAAAAAAAAGAAAAAAAAGAAACTATGAATCTACAAATTATAGTATACCTCTAGCATATTACTTCAAAGAAAGAGGTAAATCTATATATATTCATGCAGTTCTATTTTATTGGGCATTTTGACCCATTTTGGTTATTGAATCTCTGAACCTGTTTCCTACATTTGGAGGCTTTCACTCCACCTTACAAAAGACTGCTTTTCTCCTACTCCCTTACCCCAGACCCTTGCTTTTGTAGCTTCTATTGTAGCAGGACATGCTGCAGTGCGGATGTGTGAGTCCCACATCCTGAGCCGGAATCAAGTGAGCAGCCGCAAAGACACCGAATCTCTCCTGGTGAGGTTACAGCAGCAGGCGCAGCCTCACCTGCTTTCCAGAGGTCGCCATTGTCAGGCAGGTTTCAGATCTACTGGGCCTACAGGACAAATGGAGGTCTAAAGCAGCATGCACTGCCAGTTGAGTAAAGAAAGGCGTCAAAGTATAACATGTTTATAATCATTTGTTAAGTCTCAGGCCTGAAGCGAAGTGATCCCAGAGCACAGTGACACCTTCAAGTGACACGTGGGTGCAGTTCTTCTGACACCTGGCCCTCTGGCTGTCTAACGACAAAGGCCACAGAGCTCCTGGCTGGCACAGCCCAAGACCCACAGTGACATCAGCAAAGGTTTTCAAGTCTCTTGCTTTGGGATCCGGTTTAAAGTAAGAACAGAGCCTTCTCAGATTCTCTTCCATATATTCTTTCCATGCTTAAAGACCCCAAGCAAACACTGAGCACCTAAAAAGGACAGGCAGACAGGCTGAAATTCCAAAGTAACTTCTAAGCAAAACATTGATAAGTATCCTAAGAATCCTAGTTCTCAGAGGACACTCAAGAACAACTTCTGGGGGCTGGAGAGATGGCTCAGTGGTCTAAAGCACCTACTTAGAACAAGCTTGGCAAAGCATCAGGGACCACGGTTCAATCCCCCAGCACCACATGCCAGCCAGCCCCGCCCCTGGTGGGCTGAGCTGGCCACACACACACACCTCTCTCTCTCTCTCTCTCTCTCTCTCTCTCTCTCTCTCTCTCTCAAATAAATAAAAAATATTAAAAAAATATTAAAAAAAAAAAAAGAACAACTTCTGTATCTATAATAGTGCATCCAGGTTTGCACAGGGCAGCCAGGGCATGACTCTGTATGCATTTTACAATAAATTCTACCTAGACTTCTGCACAGCTACCTGTGTATCTTGAATGAATTCTTTCATCAAGGGCACATAAAAACAGAGGATCAAAGAAGTGAGAGGCAGGTTCCTAGCTGTGTCAGGACCTGCTTTCCAGTGACAGTAGTGATAGTGGCTCTTGCAGCAGCAGCCAATGACCAGCACCCAGGACTGGCCATATACTCAAGGGAGGGGGCAGTGTAAAAAGCAAATGTAGGTCTTTCTTAAAGCCTTGTTCTATCAAGGCTTTAAGAAAAGAGCCCCTTGAAGCCCGGTGTGATGGGTAGCGTACACCTTGAATCCCAGCAGTGGGAAGGCGGAGGCAGGAGGATCATTGTGAGTTCAAGGCCAGCCAGGGCTACAAAGTGAGCTCAAGGCCTTCCTGAACTACATAGTGACCCAGTCTCAAAAAGAGAAAAAAAGAAGAAAAAGGAAGAAAGAAAAGATAGAAAAGAGCCTCGCGCTACCACAGGTCTCTATGTGATGTGACCCTGTGTCACGTACCCATGAGGCCAGCCAAGTGGTCCATCATGCCTGCAAGCCACATAGTTGTACCCAGAAGCAATGGCAGTATGGGGACCAGCTCTGGATTGTCGAAAATAATTTAAAATCCAAGTTTAGATCACCTGCCTTCCAAAACCGTATTAGTTGCTTTTGTCTTTAAAAGTTAGGTTTCTGTGTAATTAGACAGTAAATTTATACTGCCTGCAACTAAGAACTCTGACAATGATATGTGAAAAGGGCAAGTTGAAATGGAATGAGGTAAGACAAGAAGAAAAACATCTGGAAGAATACATAACAAGCCTTCTCAGGAGCACGTCCCTATAGAGTAAAAAGTTACTATCGAGTTCCATTCTGGAGAACTGTTCATAAATTGGATTCATTCGTAAGCTGACAAAGTGAGTCTTATAAAGTATGTCTGTGAAAATTTGCAACTTAGAAGTTCATAAATTGAGTTCTTACAAATCTTACTGTATTTCCAAGTTACCCAGGAAGTGGAGGGGGGAGGCTTGCAAGTTTCAGGCCAGCCTGGACAAACAAGACTTCATCTCAAAAAACCAAACACCATCACCAACAACAAATACATACCAAGTGTTTAAATTTAGTAGCAAAGAGAGTTCTCTGACACAATTTCTTTTTCCTCTTCCATCCTAACAAAAAATTTTCATTGGGCACATGCTTACTCAGATAAAAACTCTTCTTTCTAGCCAGATGAGGTGACACACACCTGTAATCCCAGCACTCTGGAAAGATGAGCAAGGTGACTGTGAGAGCCCTGCCTGAGCAACGTAGTGACTTAGCAAGACATTGCCTCAAAATTAAAATGAAAAAGGCTTGGGATGTAGCTTAATGCAAAGACTTAGAATTCTAGTTTCACTTCAGAATAACTGGTTATATTCTTGAACAAATCACTGAGTTTCTTAGTATCTCAATTTTTATCATTTTTAACTGAATTTTATTTTTATTTTTATTTATTTATTTATTTATTTATTTATTTATTTATTTATTTATTTTGTGGAACCAGGGATTGAACTCAGGCCCTTGAACTTGCCAGGCAAGTGCTTACTCTACTGAGATATCTCCCCACACCCCCATTTTTGAAATGAAAAAAAAAAATTCAATTTTTCCCTTCAAGTAGCATTGATGCATATTCCATGCAGAGTCTGACAAAATTTAGGCCAAGTTCCTTAAGTTATTCCATGAAAAATAAATCCAATGACTAAGTGAGTTGAAACAAAGATGATTTTTAATTATATCCCTCCCCTGGTCTTGAGGAGCCTCGGTACACATTAGGAAATTAAACCTCTGAGAATTCCCACAGGAAAGAAACTTGTTTCTCTTTGTTTACCCAATCAGTTTAAATGAGGACCAAAGATTTCAGATTTGAGCATGTGGGCTTTCAAGAACACGATGCTTTGGTGGTTTGCCAGAATACCTGGGTTGAAAACTGGTTCCACAACTTGTTTGCTGTCTGCTCTTGGGGCAATTCTTTCACTTTTATATGCTTCAGCTTTCTCATAGTAAAAATGTACTAATATTCCTGTCCTGTGTGAAGTTATCATAAAAATAAGTTCAAACACTTTGGCTGTATTTTAATTGTTCACTGATAATGTAAGCATAAAAAATCTTGTAGATTTGTTTTACAAAATTCCCCACCCTGTACCTCATTTCTGACCAAAGAAAAAAGAGCGACTGAGATTTGGGTTATTTAAGGCAGAGGACCAAGCAATCTGTGCATATAAAAAAGAGGGAGGCAGAGGCTGGGAAAGCAACAATCCCCCCCACCTTTTTTAAAAATTTCATTTGTGTGTGTGTGTGGCCAGCTCAGCCCATCAGGGGGTGGGGCTGGCTGGCATGTGGTGCTGGGGGATTGAACCATGGTCCCGCTGCTTTAGCTAAGCTTGTTCTAAGTAGGTGCTTTAGACCACTGAGCCATCTCACCAGCCCCAACAATCCCCTTTGTAACTGTTAAAATGAGAAGCCATTTCACTCTGAAGTCAGCCCCTGGCACCTCCTTGCCAGGCTTCTCAGCAGTCCTCAGCAGTCCTTACCTCGCTCCCCCGGTATTCTTGGGTGGTAGAATATACATACAATGCACGGTCTTAAACATTTCTGAGTACACAGTTCAGGGGCATGAAGTACCCTGTTTTATAGTCGTTATCACCATCCATGTCCAGACCTCTTTTCATCTTATAAAAATAAAAACTCTGTGCCCATTAAGCATAACCCCCAGCCCTGGGTAACTGCTGTTTCACCTTTTGCCACTGCAAAATGGACTGCTGCGGAGTGCCATGTGCAAACAGAACCACACAGTGTCCTTTCTGATTGGCTCGTTTCACTTTGTGTAATGTCCTTGGGTTTCCTACACGTTGTAGCTTATGTCAGAATTTCCTTCCGTGTGTGTGGGTGTGTGTATGTGTGCTCACACACGCAGAGGACTGAACGCAGGGCCTTGTACGAGGTAAACACACACTCACTACCGAGGCGTACCTCATGTCTTTTCTTTCTTTTTCTTTTCTCTCTCTCTCTCTCTTTTTTTTTTTTTTGGTTGTTTTTGGAGACAGGGTCTCACTGTGTAGTCCAGGCTGGCCTTGAAATCATTATGTAGTTCTGGCTGTCCTCCAACTCACAAGGATCCTCTTGCCTCGGCCTCCTAAATGCTGGGATTATAGGAGTGTTCCACCATGACCAGCCTCCTTGCTTCATGAGGCTGATTAACATGCCACTGTGTAACACTGTAAAAAGTTCCCGTTGCTTTTTGCTTCTGTAGGATCCACAGCCCGGCAGCTGTCCTTAACAACCAATAAATTTGGGGCAAGAGCTATCTTTCTCCCTTGCCTATTTTTGTTAACTGACTCCTGGAGAAGCGCTTACATTATGCATCTGGGAACAGACCTCATTAGCCCAAATTTTTTCCTTACATAATTTCAATGTGTCTGAAAATTCATCTCTTAAAGAAGTGACAAGACAAAGAAAGATGAGGGAGTCGACAGAAATAAGTTTTCAGATGAGTACATCATTCTCCAGCTAGACTGTAAATTAAAGTGGAGACAATTAAAAATCACAGGCCACCTGAAGTATCAAAACAAAACACTGAGACCTTGTGGGTGACCTCAGCCTGGCTCCCTTGCAAGCATATGCAAAACATAACTTGACAACTTCCTGTATTCGCAATACATAAAAACAGAACTTGACTTCAGCCAAGCACAAGTAGCCACAAACTTATATAACTATGGATTTTCCTACGAAATTGATCAAGGGGCTGTACAGCCAAACCAACCAACTCTGTTCTTTGCTTCACTTTCATGTTCACTGAAACCCTCTGCCTTACGCCTCTGCACTGGAACCCTGGGACCCTTTCTGGTTCAGAATCGCTGAGTCATAAATTTTGTTTGCTTGGGGGTTTTATTTTTATTTATTTATTGTGTGTGTGTGTGTGTGTGTGTGTGTGTGTGTATGTGTGTGTGTGTGTGGCCAGCTCAGCCCACCAGGGGGTGGGGCTGGCTGGCACGTGGTGCTGGGGGATCGAACCGCAGTCCCTGTGCTTTGCCAAGCTTGTTCCAAGTAGGTGCTTTAGACCACTAAGCCATCTCTCCAGCCCCCTGGGGTTTTATTTTTTGAGACAGTGTCTGGCTTCATAGTTTAGGCCGGCCTTGAACTCAGGGTGCAGCTGGGACTGTGTCTGAAGCAGGTGAGCTGGAGACTGTTCACGTGTGCGGAGTGGAGGGCACGGGCACCAGAGGAACGCCTTGAGGGTACAGAGCACTCCTGGGAGCAGGTGCTCCAGACCCCAAAAACACTGGGGTCGACAGCCAAGCTAGTTAAGCAAAGGGGTGTCACGTGAAACCAACCTGCCAGAGGTATAAATGAAAACTTACTGCAGGGGTTGAGCTGCTCCTTTTCTCTCTCCCAGAGACAGGCTCCGCCTGAACTCCACTTTCTGTATGTTGTCTCTTACCTTTATTTCTTTATTCTCCCATGGTCCTGGCCCTGGGAACTTGGAGTGCCGCACAGGATGTGGCAAGGCTAGCCTTGAACTCCCAGGGGTCCCCCTGCCTCAACATCCTGAGTGCTGGGATTATAGGCATGCACCTCCATACCCAGCTCTAATTCATGAATTTTGTTTGCTCAAATAAACTCTTTAAAGATTTTTTTGTGCTTCAGTTTCCTTTTTTATTTTACATCCCCAGCCCTTTTTACCTGTTTTAGTAAATTTTCCAGATTTGGCTCAAATTTGTAATTCTCCTGCCTCAGTGTCCCAGAGTGCTGGGATAATAGGTGTGCACCACCACACCCAATTTGTTTATTTTTTATTTATTTTTATTTATTTATTTTTCGGAACCAGGGATTGAACTCAGGCCCTTGTGCTTGCCAGGGAGGCACTTATTCCACTGAGCCATCTCCCCTGCCCCTTGTTTATTAAAAAGCAGGGCCACAGAGCTGACCTAAAGAATTAAAGTTCACACCATGAGAAAATGAACTTAGGAAACTGGACTATTTTTAGTGTTCCTTTCTTATACTTTCAGTGGAAACTGAAAAGGCATGTGAGGGACAGGGTAGGGGGCAACTAGCAAAGGGCAGGACCACAGGGCAACAGGAATGGGAAGCATGTACATTCTGAAACTGGATTACAAGTCATTTCATTGAGTTAACTGTGTCACGTGACAACCAGGGTACCCCAGCACATGGTGTACACTGAGTGGCAGTTACTTGGTGAGAAGAGGCCTCATCTCTGCCCCTCAATAGCACGAACTGAGGAAGCCCCAGTCTCCCAGAAGGCAGAGCTGCAGTGCCTGTGACTGCAGCACTCAGGGAGCCCATGGGGCTGGCCTGGAGGGAGGTCACCTGGAGGGAGGTCACCCGTAGCTGGCCCCTCCAGCCTAGCCGGACAGTTGGCCTTTAGCCCCTACTTCTCACAGTCCCCACCAGCTTCCTTCCTCAGGCAGTGCTTTGTGGGGAGCTGAGTCACAGTGACAGCAGCATCAGTCACCTCTTCCTGGGCAGAGGTGGTGGGAATCCACCTCAACATGAAGTGGGTGCTGGGTCACAAAACCCAAATGCTGGCTGTTGGAGCTTCTCCTGTCTCTCATCTCCCCACGCCCTTGTGGACCTTAAGGTCTGTCCTTGACCCTTTGATCTTCCATTTCTTTTTGTTCCTTTCTTTTCTTTTTCTTTCTTTTTTTTAAGATAAGGTCTTGCTATGTATTTCAGGCTGACTTTGATCTCTCAGCACTCCTCCTGCCTCGGCCTCCCAAGGGCTGAGATGATGAGGGTGCACCACCACACCTGGCTGTATAGCTTCTATATTGTACTGTAGTTTTATATTATACTTAATTGCTGCTTTTTATGTTCTATTCTAAAGTCTTCTTTCAAAACCTTTTTGTTGTTAAAAATAAAGATTTTTTTTTTTTTTTTTTTTTTTTTATTTTAGGAAATGCTGCTTTAAAAGCTGAATCTTGTTTTTTTTTTCTTTTTTTAAAATTTTTTTCCCATAATTTTATTGATAAACAAATAGCAATGAGACAGTTTCAGATCAAATTGGTAGAACAGTTTCAGTAATTAACACATTGCATACATTCTTCCTAGTGGTTAATTGCTGTACAAGATGCATGATATCCTATTTACAAACACCATTAGAACAAATCCCTCTATTCATTAAGAAAATGTAACTATATATCTATCCTAACCACTTTGAATACACAGATACAAAATGGACATTCATCTGTATCCCCTTTTTTGTTAAGTTCCGTTATTTGAATATTATAGGTGTGTAAACTCAGCAAAATATTCTAAAAGAGTCCAGTAGCCCATAATAGTATTGGGTCTTCCGCTTGACTGGCAATGTCAGAAATTGTTGACCTGAGTCCCCTACACCTCAACATAACAGCATGGCTTTACTTCTTATATTTCATTTTTATACTTTTCTGCTGGATGGTTAAGACCAAGGTAAAGCAGGACCTATGCAACAAGAGTGAATCTTGTTTTATTATCATGTAAAATGCTTACATGGTCCCAAAATCACTCTGAAAAAGGAAAAGCAAAAGCAAAAGCAAAAAAAAAAAATCAGAGAAGTTTATTTTCTAGCCCTGTCCCTTTCACCTAATGTCTTCTCTCCCTGACAGTAATTAAATTTAATTATATATTGATTATATATTGTCATATAAGAAAGCACATATCTCCCTTTTCAGGCAAACAGCATACTGTTTATAAATCTTATGTTTTTCTTTCTTCCTTAAAGTATTCTTGGGCTGGAGATGTACTTGGCACAGTGTTTCCCTAGCAGGGCCCAGGTTTGATTCTCAGCACTGAAAAAAAGTATTTCTTGTCAATCATTTCCTGGTAGCATATAAAAGTATTCCTCATTGTTAATAAATTGCCCAGGCTGGGCTTGGACTCAAGATCCTTCCCCTTCAGCCTCTCAGAGTGCTGGCCTCACAGGCCTGTGCTAACACACCGGGCTCCTTCATTGCTTTTTTAGCTGCAAAATCCTCCACTGTGTGGAGCACGATAGCCTCTTATTAACCAAGAAATGGGTCATTTCCAGTCTGTAACTGTTAAAAAGTAATGCACCATTAAATAGCTGGAGTATACTTCTTTTTGCCAGGGTGCTTGCAGACAGTTCCCAGAAATGGAATTGCTCAATCAAAAGGCATCTCTAATTATGGGAGCCAAGTATCACCAAGTTCCCCTCCACCGTGAGATTGTACCAATTTCTATTTCTATACTCAACGTATTGGACTACTTGTTTTCTAGTAGACTGGTCAACAAAGAATTTTTTTTTTTTTTAAGTTACTGGTTTGCACTACTCTCATAAGATATAGTATGTTTTAATTTGTACTTTTAAAGTTCTGAGACATGCTGAACACTTTTTAATGTTGTTATAGTAATTTGTTTCTCTGTGAAATGTCTATATCTCTAGCCCAATTTTCTCTAGAGTTGTTAGTCTCTTTCTTCTCTATCTGTCTGTCTCTATCTTTCTTTTGAGAGAGTCTCACTTTATCAATAAATAAACAAATGAATTGAGCAGGCATTTCTCAAAAGAAACCTGGGCCCTGCTAGGGAAACACTGTGCCAAGTACATCTCCAGCCCAAGAATACTTTAAGGAAGAAAGGAAAATGTAAGATATATAAACAGTATGCTGTTTGCCTGAAAAGGGAGATATGTTTCTTTATACGGCAATATATAATTAAATTTAATTTTTGTCAGGGAGAGAAGACATTAGGTGAAAGGGACTGGGCTAGAAAATATACTTCTCTGATTTTTTTCAGTCATTAGGAAAATGTAAATCAAAATTACAGTGAGTTTCCATCTCACCCCAGTCAGGATGGCTACACAAAAACCACTTCTGGTGAGAATGAAAATGTAAATTACTATGACCATGAGGGAAATCAGAAGGGAGCTTCCTTAAAAAACCAAAAATAGAGCTATTCTTTGTTCTCTCTACAGCATTCTTTGGTATTTACCCAAAGGAGTTAAAGTTGGCATACTGAAGCTTATTGTGGCCCAGTTCACAAAATAGCCATGATATAGAGGCAGCCTAGGTGCTCATCAACACATGAATGGATAAAGAAAATGTAGTATTATACAAAGTGCATTTTTCAGCTGTAAGGAAGAACAAAGAGGAAGGAACTGAAGATTATGTTAAGCAAAGTAAGCCAGACTCAGAAAGATAAGTAGTGGATGTTCGGCCTAAAATTTTATTTATTTATTTATTTATTTATTTAATTTATTTATTTATTTTTGTGGTACCAGGGATTGAACTCAGGACCCTGTGCTTGCCAGGCAAGCACTTATTCTATTGAGCTATCTCTCTGGCTGAGCTATCTCCCAGGCCCTCGGCCTAACACAATATGTGCAATCTAAAAAAGATGACATAAAACTAGGATGGAATATGCATGGAAACCCATTATTCTATAAAATTAATAAGCACTAATAATAAAGTAAAATGTAAAAATGACAAATGTTTCACCTCATTTAAGTACTATATATGATATTCAAGGTGTGATTAAAATATATGATGAATGGTAAATATTTTTAAATTGTTACAGTAGAAGAAACATTACTGTCAATCCCTTTCATACTTACCTGGCCGGGGAGATACCATGATCACCATTAGTCCCTTTCAAAATACCTCCCCTCCCTTGGAGCACACGGACCCCATCCTTCTTGCCACTTTCTGAAGTAGTTCTGGGAGTCCTCTTTCCTAAGTGTCTTTAGTTGTGTTGTCATGGCTGAATCAATTCGAAATGTTTCTCTTTCATAACCATTTGACTTTGAGGGAAGAGCCAGAAGTTGCATGGTGCCAGAGCTGGTGAATAAGGGGGATGAGGACACACAGTTGTGCTTCTATGTGACAGAAATTAAGCAATTCAAGGCATTGAAGCAGCAAGGAAAAAAAACATTACGACAGAGGACTTTCAGAACTGCTTCTAAAAATGGAAAGAATGTTGGGATGAGTGTATTATATGAGAGGGGGAGTATTTTGAGTTAAGGGCTTTGTGTCTTTCACTGAAATAATTTTTTAAAATGGAAACATTCACCATATATTTTGATTACATCTCATATACATGTACCAAAACACCACATGGCCCATCATTAATATGTACAACTTTTACATTTTTGTGGAGATTAAAAATGAATTTAACTTAAATCAATTTTAAAAGTAAGAGGGAGGGCTGGGGAAGTAGCTTGGCAGTCTAAGCACCTGCCTAGCAAGCACAAGGTCCCGAGTTTGATCTGCGGTACTGCATGCCATGCTAGCCCTGAGACCAGGTGTGGTGGTGCACGACTGTAATCCCAGTGCTGGGGAGGCTGAGACAGGAGGCTCGCTACGAGTGCGAACTGCGTAGCAAGACGCTGTATCAAAAAAAGAAAAAGAAAAAAAGGGGGAGATTATAATTAGACAAGAGGAAGGGACTAGAAGGACAGGGGTATTATTGAGGGTAGTGGAGTATGAATGTCACCAAAATATACACATTGAAATCCAAAAGTTATAGCATTAATAAACGCTAAAAAAAAAAAAAAAAAGCAATGAAAAAATAGTATTCTTTTGTGGCACGAGGGCTGGAGGGAGATGTAACAACAGTCTCCACTAGAGGGAGCCTTAGTCTCAGCAAAGGAAATGAGCTTCGTTATTTCAAATTTAGTTTTATATCCGCAGCCATGCATCTCTTCCAGACTTACTAAGTACAGAATGGTGAGTTCAGATCCAATAAGGAAATCTACAAAATCCAGGGTAGGAATAGTTCATATTTGGGCCAGTAGCTTGTGGGAAGAGCTCCTGTAACCCCCCAGAAAGAGACAAAAAACAGGTTCTCACCCCAACACTGACCACTGCCCCCGCGCCCTGGTAATGAGCAGGCGTCCCAGAGCTACTGGGCAGAGACCTGGACGGCTGATGGCTCCGTGCAGGCAGTGACCTCGCGGGTCAGACTGGGTAGAGACGTCTGAGTCCTTACTAACCTATCATCATCACTCTGATTTTAAAATTTTGCCATGAGAAGAAAAACACATTAAAAACTGAGTTTGAGGCCAAACTTACACGTTGGAAAGCACTAACTATGATAGTTTAGCTACAATTTTGTATTAACAACATTTTTATTTTAATTGTTATTGTGTTAACAATATAAAATTTTGAGGAATTTACAAACTTTTGTTAGGTAAGTTACCGAAATATTTTTAATATCTGGGAAGTTCTATGGGATGAAAACAAACACCTTGGGACACTAATCAATCTAGCAGGGCTCTGAGGCCTGACAGAGAACTAGGCTGGGCGGCAAAACCTCTGCAGAAGGAAACTTGGAAACATCTATCACTACACCCTTAACTTCACAATTCCCTTCCCTTCCCTTCCCTT
>NW_004524692.1:5450471-5477929 GCF_000260255.1 Octodon degus
ATCTTTCTTTCTTTTCTGAGTCACGGTCTTACTATGTAGTTCAGGCTGGCCTCAAACTCTCAGTGATCCACCTGCCTCAAACTCCCAAGTACCAGGACTATAGGTGTGCCACTGTGCCCAGCTCCATTATCATTATTATTTTAGAGACTCTTTGGGGGGGGGTTGTTTGTTTTGGTTTGGTTTGGTTTTTTGGTGGTATTAGGGATCAAACTCAGGCCCTTGCACTTGCCTGGCAGGCACTTATTCCACTGAGCTATCTCACCAGCCCTATCATTATTATTTTAAAGCCTCCTAATTCAGAACAAGAGCAGCAGGGTCTGTGGTCACTCCCCACTTAAACTGACCAGAATTCTTTTGTTCTTTCCATTCTCCCCTTTTAGTCAGACTCTGGGCACAATCCAGATTAGCAGCTCAGGGGTGTTCAACTTGAGAGCAAATCATCTTTGCTGGCTTGCAGAGGAATGAGAATAACTGCAGTGAAAAGCAGAGGATTAAGAAGAAAAAAGAAAGCCCACCTTAAGTCCTTGTATCCTCTGAGGCCCAAACTATACTTCCTACTTTTTGAGTATGTTTAAGTACTCCCATAATTTATAATGGCCTCTCTTAAGGTAGACTGAGAGGGCTTTTCTCATCAGGTAATTTTTTTTTTTTTTTTGAGTGAGATTCTTTTTAAATTTTTTTTCCTCTCATTTGATAGTCTTAAATAATGCTAAAATTAAGCACTCACAATACATTAGACACCCTAGTAGGTGTGTTGGTCATATTTAATGCTCAAGAAGATTATCCTCATTTTAGACATAAGGTCCTAGAGAGATTCTCACACTCAAGGTAGAGGCAGAATTTCCAAGGCAGCTTGACTCCAGGACTCTACTCCACTGCGGTGGTTGTCACTTTGGTCCAGTTGATACATGGTCTATAGCAGGGAAGTAAACCTGCGCTTCCATGAGGATAATCTCGATCAACACAAAAGATTTCCTAGTGGCCTAACCTCAGGCATCAGAAGCTAAGTAAGAGCTGGGTTCCATGGTGTAATGTGGAGAAGCTAAGTAAGTGATGGAACTATGTCAAGGCTTGTTTGGGGGATGGGACCTTGGTGAGCCCTTCCAACTTTGGAAGAGTTAAGGCTGATCCTACTCACCTGAAATCAATCACTTCATTTGAAGAAAGGCTAAAATTCAACACACTGTGTTATGGTTTAGATCTAAAATGGCCCCAAAGTCTCATGGTGTGAAAGGTGGTTGAGTCATGAGGGTGCTAAGCACATGGTGCCTGTAGGAGGTGAGATCTGCTTGGTGGTGGTGTGACCCCCAGGGGTGTGCTCTTGTCCCTGGCTCCTCCCTTTTCTCACAGGTTCCTGTTTGCTACCTGGGGAGCGGCTTTCTTTGCCATGTGGTTCTGCAGTACCACCTTTGCTTTGGAACTGGCTGGACGTGGCTCTCTGAAAACACTAAGAGCCAAAATAAACTTTCTTCAAGTTACAGGTGTCAGGTATTTTTGTCACAGCCACAGGAAAGTAACAAATACATTTTATCAGGTTAAGGCTGGGTGTGATGGTTCACACCTGTCATCTCAGCTCTCTCCAAGTCTCAATTATTTATTTCTTTGGAAATTTTTTATGGTTCTGAGGGCTGAAACTAAGGTCTTTATGTTGAGCCATATCCCCAGTCTATCTGTCCTCCCTTCCTTCCTCCTTCCTTCTTTTTCTCCTTCCTCCTTCCTTCCTTTGATCCTCTCATTTTTTCCTTTTTCTTTTCTTGTTTTTCCTTTCTAATCTTGAGATAGCCCCACCAAGTTCCCCCAACCTGAACTTAAACTTGTGATCCTTCTGCCTCAGCCTCCCAAAGAGCTGGGATTATAGGGCGCACCACCGGCCCAGCTACAGCCTTATTTCTTAGTGTTTTCCTTCCATTTTGGCACCTTACAATAACATAGAGAACTGTTCAACTCCCTCATTAATTCTCCAAAGAACTCATTAGATTGGTATTATAATAGCATTTGGATGAATCACAGACGTTGCCTAGTCCTACTGACACTAGGCTTTGTCCTGGCACAACCATGTGACTCTCCAGCCTCCTGATGTCCACCCAGTTTCTCACAACAGCCCTGCCCCCCTCCATGCCAGCTCTTCATCCCAATTTAGCAGCCAACACTGAGCACCTGTCTTCCTAGGTCCACAGATTCTAGAGAGTGATAGAGGAGAGAGCATTCCTTTAGAAGACCCAGGACAGGATACATTTTTTCTTCTGTGAACAAATTTGAATCAGCCACCTTTTAGACATTGTTCCTCTGTTACACAAAAAATAAAATATGGGACTTGCAAACAGTATCTTGGCCAGTGAGACAGCTCAGTGGACTAAGCACCTGCTTTGACAAGTGCAGGGACCAAGGTTCGATCCCTGGTCCTGCATACCTGCAGCAGCTCTGCTCCTGGGGCGCAGCACACTGAGCTGGTGACCAAGTCCAGGTGTGGTGGAGTACACCTGTAATCTCAGAGCTGGGGAGGCTGAAAACAGGAGGATCACCACTTGTAGTGAGGCTCTGTACCAAATATATAAATGAAAAAACAAACACACCAGTATCTTAGTAGTTATATTAGCTTTCTGCTCTCTGGAGCACAACGCTCAACACTAAACTTATGTGGAGAGGATTCATTCAGCTCATGTTTGGGGGAGCCAGCCCATGGCAGCTGGTTTCAAGACAGAAACATCCTGGCAGAAGAGAAAGGTAGCGCTCAGCTCATGACACCCCTGAAGCAGAGCAAGGGAACAGTGGTGCAGAGGACGAGCTGATGGCCAAGACCTAGATGAGCCTCCCATGTCACGCCTCCATGACCCACCCAGAACACCCAGAGTGTGTACCAATTCCCCCAGGGCGCTGATGCCTCCCCTACGAGCCACACCAGTGTTACATTGCTGCGCTATGATACTGTCTAGGCACTTTATTCACTTTGTCCTACTCACCCTATCCAACCAGGCTCTTTATTTCACAATACAAATGAGCCAGACAATACTTAAATGAAACTAGTTGCTTGAGGCCCAGTATGTCGCTCCTATGTCCTCATATTGAATAAACAAATCCTGTTTCTAGCTCTCCCGTCTGTGGTTCATTAGGACCCACAGATGATAGCCCTTAGGATTCTGTGGTGAAAGTGGTTAAAGATGCTGAGAGTTTGGAGGAAAACTAAGTTACACTAGAAAAAAAGAGAGAGAAAGCTACTACTAGGCTAATTTTCTGTTTATTCAATCCCTAGCGTCTCTAAAATGAAAAGCAGCCCGAGTTTCATAGAGAAACAACGGAAGCAGAGTGAGCCAAGGAAGAAACAAGAAACTGCTGTTGATTGGAAGGTAGGCCCAGAAGGTCCGCCTCCTCCTGTTGCCTGGCAACGAGTGTAAACAGCGCAAGACCATGGCCACTAACTACAGCGCCAACCAGGTAAGTTATTTCTCTTTAACACACTCCTTTAACATTTAATCTTGCCTTCTAGATTTTTTCTTTCGACTGACACCTCCCACCGGACTGTGATCACTGGAGAGACACTAACAGTGCTAATAGTATAATGTTCAAAGTCCCCTGAGACAAGCAAAAGGTATCTCTGGTTTAAATTTGTAGGTTGCAAACCAGAAGTCAGCAATTCTTTCCTGTAACAAGCCAGAGAATAAGCATTTTAGGCTTTGCAGGTCAACTAGCAAAGTCAAAGATATACTTAGATACTTACATGATAGAAATATTTTTGCATAAAACTTTGTCAAAATTCAAAATATGAGCCAGGCACAGTGGTGCACTCCTGTACTCCCAGCACTTGGGAGGCTGAGGCAGGAGGAGGATTGTTGTGAGTTTGAGACCAGCTTGGGCTACAAAGTAAGCTCAAGGCCAGCCTGAACTGCATATTGAGACCCTGCCTCAAAGAGAGAGAGAACCAAAATGCAAAATATAATTATTGAGCACATCTTTTTTTCTAATACTAATGAAAAAAGTAGAATTCTTTAGGGTGAGAAACCACTTTGATTAACTGGAATTCAAAGTTAGTGTATCCTTTCATCAATTTTTTTTTTTTTTTTCGGAACCAGGAATCTAACTGAGGCCCTTGCACTTGCCAGGGAAGTGTTTATTCTACTGAGCCCCCCAAAAATTTTAAGATAATGTTACTATGTAACAATCTAGGATGGTCCTGGACTTGCTATGTAGTCTAGGATAACTTAAAAAATCACAACCTTCAGTCTCTGTGGTGAGATTATAGACATGCGGCACCATGCCCAGCTGAATATATTTAACTCAATAAATGCAAAATGTTTCAACATTCAATCAGTACTATTTACATGATAATCTCACATTTAACATTTGCTTTTTTTTTTTTTTTTGTTCTAAGTCTTAAAAATCTACTGTATTTTATACCGACCAAGCTTCTCAGTTTGGGCTAGGCACATTTCAAGTGCTCAATAGCCACATGTGGCTACTGGCTGCCTGTGGGACAGCATACATCTGAACCAGCTTAGTGGAGGTTTTTGTTGTTGTTTTTGGTGAAGACCAAACCCAGGGCTTCCAGCTTGGTAGGCAAGCCTTTTATCCCTGAGCTAAATCCCCAGCCCACATTTGAACCAGATTACACCCCAGGTATTGTGAGTTGGCATCTACGTGTTTCAGACCATAGGTTTTCAAATCTAAGGATCACTTCCTGAACTGGAGCCTTTGGGACTCACAAGGCTTCTCATCTTTCTTTCCACAGTATGAAAAAGCTTTCTCACCCAAGTATCTGCAGAACTGGTCTCTTGCCAAGCCAACAAAAGAGGTATTCCAAGTTCATCACCTTTACATGGCCAGTTTATGGTTCTTTACACCATATTCTTTATAATTCCCTGCCACTTAACTCCTAGCTTTTTCTAGATGAGTCCATCTTCTTCTCCCCTTACCCTCAGTTCAAGGCCCTCAGATGTCTCTTCCCTCTTTGTTGTTGCTGCTTTCTCCTCTAACTCACAAGCACGTATCTCCCTACCTCCACCCCAGAGCATCTCTTCCTATGAAGGCTACACTCAGATTATCGCCAATGATCGTGGTCATCTGTTGCCTTCTGTGCCCCGTTCCAAGGTGAGATACCTGTCTCTACTCCTATCAACCCAGGTAAAGAACTGATGCACTAACCTAGAAAATCAAAGGCCAATCTAACTCACATGGAAAGGTAATATTCCAAGCTTCAACGGGTTTATCCAACAGGGTAGAGCTGTATTTAGCACACACAGGTCCTTAAACGAATGATCTGAATAAACAAACGCTTTCAGGTGACAATATTTCTGCGGGGCAGGGGGGGGGAAGGACCTCTTTTTTGCATTTATGATATTCTCTTTAACAGTTTACTATAAACCAGTTTCATAGGCCACAAGGAAATATTTATTTTTTGTATTTTTTAGGGAAGGGTCTACAGGTGTTCAGGGTCTCACTACTAGATCAGACTCGCAGTGATCAGCCTGTTTATAGCCTCTCAAGAGCTGGGATTACAAGCGCATGCCACCACTCCCAGTCAAAATTGCAATCTCAGCGCGCCCTGGGAGCAGGAGCAGGGCTGAGAGGGCAGGCCAGAACCCCCAGCCCCTGTGCCTGTTTGTAGGCACTTTAATCCGCTGAGCTATTTGACCCACCCTAGGCCACACGGAAATAAAAGGACTTTGTACAGCCTCACAGGAAACAGGCACGGAGTAGAGGAGGGTAAGTCTAGGGCCTTGGTAGGCACACTCCCTGGGAAGGGGGTCCTGTAAGGAAAACCAATCAGGTGAGACTCCAAGAACCAGCAGCATAACAAAGAAACAGGTCTGTGGCGATGTGGCCCTGGGGAATCTGCCCACACTTCTGTGGAACTACTTCCATAACTGTGGCCTTGCATACCTGGGGAGGGGCTGCAGCCCTGGAGGGACCATGCCCATAGGAGTCCCTCATCCAGGAGGAACTGTGGGCCTCTTATGACACAACTGGCCTTAAGATGTAGAAGTTGAATTGGTTGAGGAGATAAAAAATTGGGGCAACTGCAGAAGGTGGGGGAGATTATGCCTTCAAGTTGTTTCATTACCATGTTTTCCCAAAGGTTTAAGAATGGCAGTGAAGACCAAGAGAGGGACTGCCAACAGGACAGCTACCGCAGGGAGAAACTTCCCTGAAGAATCCCTTTTCCTTTCAGGCAAGTCCTTGGGGCTCCTTTATAGGCACCTGGCAAATGCCTCTGAAGATACCCCCTGCTCGGGTGACCCTGACTGCCCGGACAACTGCTGGTGCTGCCTCCCTCACCAAATGGATACACAAAAATCCTGATTTACTCAAGGCCTGTAATGGGCTGCGTCCTGAAATCTTAGGCAAGGTATCTATTCTCATCTAACCCTAAACCCTACTATCTCATTTCCTTTCAAAAAAAAAAAAAAGTCTAGCCTCCTGCCATCTTTCCCCCAGCAGAACCTCTGAACTAATCCATTTCCTCCTTCCTAATCCCTAACCACTTTCTAAGGTCATAAGGGATGAATGGAGAACCTTTTACTTTCCCCTCCTCCCATCACTGAAAATCTAATCCCAAAGGGAAGCTAGGAGAATCAAATTTAGCTATTTTTATTTGAAAACTGTCCTTTTGTGAAGGTGGAGTTAGGATTATGTGGACTGGGAAGCACCCGGACCTGGCTAAAAACATGTCTCCTCCACTCTGACAGCCCCATGATCCTGAGAGTCAGAAGAGGAAGTCTACCACAAAGACAGTACAACAAGCACCATGTCCAACCATAATTCCAAGCTCCCCGGTGACTAATCTCAACTCCCCAGATGAATCTCAAAGTTCGCACCCCTCTGCAGGTCACACTCCAGGTCCCCAAACCCCATGCAATTCTCCTGAAAGCATGCTGGGAAGCCCTGTGTGCCAGGAAGCAGATCCTAATCTAGCTGAGATCCCAAACTGCAAACCTGAAACTTCTGAAGGATCAAGGGGCCAGAATGAGAAAACCTGTCCAGAGTCTGAATTGAAGTAAACACAATTCCCTGACCAGAATGTGAAACGGAAAAATTATGGAGTAGGAGTAAAGGCAAATTTGGACAATAAATGTTGTTTGTTGAACCTGGCTAATCTGGATTTTTCTCCTCTCTCAACGCAACTGAAGAGGTGTGGGGAAAATAGAGACAGAAACACTATAGTGGTTGGGGTGTAACACATCTCAGCAAAGATTGCGTAGGTTATATTCCAGAAATGACCAAGAGGAAACTGATCACAGCAAAAAGGCAGGACCTTAAAGAATTAGTCCTTTCTATTACCCTTCCATTTTTCATCTTCATGTATGCACTGCACGAATTAAAACTACAGAGACATGTGTGTGCTTGGAGATAGTAGGTGAAAAAAGGATGCAGAGGCTTGGGGTGCAGCTCCATGGTGAAGCACCTGTCTAGAACTTACAAGGTTCTGAGTTTGAACCCTCGCCACACACAACACACACGCAGATACTATTCTTGCCTAAGACTTTATATTTAAGCAAAAGTACATATACTTTCAAAACAAAATATGGAAGTCAACAGAAGAAAATACAGTGATGGTAAGTAGAAATGTAAGGCAGAAAAATACTATGCTCTTGCTCCCTACTCACTTCCCCCTCCGGTTGTGGAATGGTAAAAAGCCATCAAAAAAAAAAAAAAAGGTCAAGATGTCCTCTATTTTCCAGCTCCCACAATATGTTTATCATTGACCCCATTCTGCATTTTCCTGGCACTTAAATTTAATGCCCCTGCCAAGCATTTTCTTAATTTGAATGCCAAACAGTTCCCTTGTGAACATTTGCTGCTCCCTCAAAGGACACAGCAGAGGAGAGGTGAAGACTACAAGACTTGTGAGGACCCACCCAGCAGAAAGGCCACTGTGTGGGATAGGCTGGTAGGCAGCAGGCCCCACCGTCTTAAACAAGGTCTTGCCCACCTCACATCAGCTAATGCCAGTCATCCCTCTCCATGCTGTAGTTAACTAATTGGCCAACAACTCTGAAGGATATAGAGATGGATTTCTTACTCCAGAGTTTGCAAAGATTATTGAGATAGAGTTCCTGCCATGGGATTTAGGGACCCAAAAGCCCGACCTCTGTGGATTATAAAAGCAGTAAGTTTTCTTCTCTTCACCTTGCCTTTTCTGAGGCTTCTCTATATTTTAATCTCTGAAAATTTTTTCCAGTGTGCCAGTTGTAGGACAAACTATTTCCCTCCTGGGAAAGGTCACAGGGTTGAGTTTTGTTACCACCTGAACCATTCTCTTCATTTCTCTAGATTTAAGGAGAGTCAAAGATAAAATGAGTATTTTAATTGTTTCAGAAAAGATGTACATGAACTTGGATTAGAAAACATGATATTAGAAGGGTTCCCCACCCCATAAATGCAAAAACAAAACAAAATGACCAGACAAAAACACCTTAAAATAGTTAATGAAATGTTTTCTGGATCTTCTTCTTCCATCAAAAGCCATGTCTCTTCTTCCTAGGGCACCTGCTTTGAGAACCGATCTTTTATCTCTCTCTAGCTGGGCCAGGACAATTTCCTTCCATCCCCACCTCCCTTCTTTCAGTCACACTGTGTGGGTGCTAAAGACCCTGGACTCTGACCAATGAACAGAACTGTCCTTTAAGCCAGCAACCCACAGGCAGTGGCACCCAAAGCATCACCCCCAGCCTCCATGGCAGAAGCCACAGAGCTGGCATTGTTTCCACTGTCTCAGGAAGAAGGAGCCAAAAGCTGACCCTCAGCACAAATCAAAGCCCAATGTGGACAGAGAATAGGCTTCTAGGCCCAGAGTAGGCAGCAAATTGTGGGCAGGAAAAGGGCGTTTTTACAGCCATTCCATCATGAGAAACAAGGGAAAAACTGGACCCTTTCTATTATTGTGGTTTTACAAGCCAATCTACTGAGCTAAGGGGGATCATCTGCAAACACAGAAGGATCCAAAGAGATCAGGTAACTCTGTTGGCTGGGGTAAGAATGAGGAACAGGAAGGTAAAGCAGTTTGTGACAACTAATTTGTAGGAAGATGATGCTGGGAGCGTCAGCTCTTCACATGGCTGCCAATGCTGCAGAGGACAACACAGTCAGAACCAAGATAGCCACCCCAGACTGGTAGAGCTGCGCAGTCCTCAGGCCTTTTCCCAGGTCCCACATCTAAAGAAAAGGGAAAAAAGAAATTCAGTATCAGACCCTGGTCATTCTCACAGCTCTTGGATCTTAGAATTTCTCCGCCTATTTGAATATGGTCCCCTGTATGCATGATTTTAGAGAAAAGTACTCATATCCTCGAGTCTCACCTTCACCCTTCTCAAAACCCACAATATGGCATCTACCACCCACCCTGCCAGTGATAGAAAATCTAGTCCTATTGTGTGGTGGTGGGGAAATACTCTCCAGAATACCAAACTCTAATACAAAAGCTTCCAGACTAAAAAGATGGAACTTCTTCCTCATGACAAGACATCTAGGTCAGTGTTTGCCCAAAGGGTACTTCCTTCCCCAAAGCCTGGTCCTGTATAATGCTGTAATGCCTCATGGGGGGCAAAGTTCTGTACTCACATAAACTTTGCAAGCATTTAACTGCCAGATTTCTCTAACAATTTACGGATGCACACTTATCTCCAAAAGGGGATGTAATATTCATGATACAGTCACCTTCAGAATTCCTTTTCAAAGGAATACATCTATAGAATATTCTCTCAATTTTGTTTTGACAATGACCCCACTAAGAAATCTCTTTTAAACTGTAACCCCACAGAGATGTATAGTATAGTAAAAATTCATGAAACAATTAACAATATTTACCAATACTAATATGTGCTGCATTCTGTATTTTCTCTTTGTTAGCAACTCACTAAATTGGTTTTCTACCCACAATGTCAAAGCCCACTAATCTAGACTCCCTTGTGCTCTGGGGATATTAGTATATTACAGTGGTACCTAGGTTTACAAATGCTTTTGAGAACAATATGATTTTCAAACAGAACTGTCTGGAAAAATTTTTTGTTAATGAACTCTGCATGTGACAACAACATAGCCGTGGCCACCTTGCCTACAAGTACACAAATGTGGCCAGATTTTCCAGAACCATGGATGAACCGAGGTACCACTGCATACTCTAGGTCACTAAAAGAGCCTCTTATTATAAGAGTAAAGCCTTCCAGTTCCACATTCTCCGCACGGCTGCCTCAACACATACATCACCTATGTAGTACTCTGCATATCAAACTTTAGAGAAAAGCTGTGATGGTGGAGAACAAGGTGAGAAGACATCCTCACCTTGATCCCTAGATCAGATCAGGAATCAAGCATATTCCAGAGCTGATTTGCTCATGAAGGCAGTGTTTTGTAATAAACCGACTCCTGCTGAGTAAAGGTGGTAGGAGGACCGTCTAGAATGCTCCCATGCTTACATCAGTACCATGCCCCAGCCCCCCTTCACGCTGCTGGCCAGGTAACTTCTGAGCTCAGAGGCCAAAACAGACTGTCCCAGGGAAACAGTTAAAGTCTGACACATACCCACAGTCAGTTCTAGTTAGAAGAAAAAAAGAAAGCAGATTTAAGGGCTTAAGAAAAAGGCTTCCATTTCCTCACATATCTTTAAAAAAAGATTATCAGGGGCTGGCCAAATAGCTCAGTGGATTAAAGCACCTGCAATCAGGAGCAGGGGCCAGGAGTTCAATCCCGGGTCAGTAGGCCCTGCCCCCGGGGCACACTGAGACAGAGATTGAGACTGGGTGTGGTGATGCATGCCTGTAATCCCAGCTCTTGGGAGGCTTTAAACAGGCGATTCACTACCAATCTAATCTAGTAGTGAGACCCTGAACACCCTGTAGACTCTTTCCCAAATACAAACAAACAAACAAGAGAGAGAGAGAGAGAGACAGACAGACAGACACAGACAGAGAGACAGAGAGACAGAAAGACAGAAAGAGAGAGATTACCAACATAAACAGGAACTGGGGCAACAAAGCACAGATTGAGGCCTGGGACTTTATTAAACTTCTCCCCCTTCCTCCTGCTATACTGAGACAAAAGCAAACATGGCAAATCTGTGCCTGAGCTAGGATATGAACAGGGAAGCTGATCAGCTGATTTTCTTTAGCAAGCTTTATTCTGTAGAATAAGAAGTCATTAATGGAAATGTTCTCCCTCTCCACTCTCTTCCCCTGAGGGAAGTAAGAAGTCCTTTTAAATCAAAACCAATACCACCTCAGGGAACAACTGATACATGCACTTAATTTAGTAGGCCATTTAGACACTCACTTCTTTTATTTCATTTGGCTGTCTATTGGACCAGACTGAAATCCAGAAAAGTGCCAGTCCCCAAGGTGGTGATACATAAGTTATAAAAATATCAAATTAAGGTAAAAACATGCACTTGACAGATGGCACAGGACCAGGAATAATGGAAAACTAGAAAGAATAAAATTTTAATTGTTTTTTTGGGGGTAGGATA
Organism: Octodon degus; assembly: GCF_000260255.1. Lineage (NCBI taxonomy): Eukaryota > Metazoa > Chordata > Mammalia > Rodentia > Octodontidae > Octodon > Octodon degus. The sequence continues at coordinate 5,461,924 of NW_004524692.1, forward strand.
TAAGGCTAGGGATAGGGCGACCACAAATTATGAAATCCCTAAGTGCTGAAGGACAGACTAATCCTTGACCTGGCACAAGAGACACAGAGACATCAGTTCTGACCTAACATCAACGTCATGCAGGAGGTAACATGGACAGTTTTCAGTCCGCTAAAAGACTCCTTGATCCAAAATTAACACCTGGGATCACTGGAATCCACTTGCTGTGAAAGCTGGCCCTATTCTTGCTAATCAATCAAAAGGAACAGAAATGGTTAACAAAATCTAGTATCAAGGTAACAAAAGTTAAGATATTTGAATCCAGGAAGACTTGCTACTCTGAGTTGAGAAGCATTACATTAAAAGCAGCAGATGTGTGTATGGAGATAATGGCTGCCTCACTCCCGGCTATCTGGAAGAGTGCTGGCAGATAAAAGGTGCCAATTCATATCTGCCTAATAAATATGCCTTCTATACCAGATACTGACATAGTTCCAGTGATTGACTGATTGATTTTTTTTTGTACTGGGAGTCTAACTCAGTTAGACTTCCCAGGCAGGTGCTGTACCACTGGGCTATAAAACCTTGGCCCAGTGATTGCATTCAATAATATTCCTTTTAAGACTGCAAAACTTCTCAATGAGATTGTAAGTATCTGTTTGGCCTATCCCCATTATGGAAGGTAAAGAGAGTCTTCTTTAATTTTCCCTAAAATGACCTTTCATAATAGGTTTTCAACACTACTAACCTTATGAATAGCATTAAGTATTAGTGGTATGGCAGTGATCGTCTTGCTATTACAGACAGGCAAGTTAGACAGAAGACAGTAGGCAGCTAGAGAAGCACTGGGCCAAGACAGGGTGACCAGGCCCAGCTGGATGACCATAGCCTGAGGTCAAGACTCAATAAAAGGGGCTGGGGAGATGGCTCGGTGAAATAAGCGCTTCCCTGGCAAGCGCAAGGATCTGAGTTCAATCCCCGGTTCCGCAAAAAAAAAAAAAAAAAAAGACTCAATAAAAACTAGGGCGACTATTAAATCCAATTGAAGTAATAATTACAGTGGATGGATGACCACTGTGACAAATTCTGCTCCTACCACCCTGAAAAAAGGTTTTTTTCTCCCCACTTTTTAAAAATGTATTTAGTATGTGTTAATGTATCTAGTATATATAGTTTCTCTTCAGATTGTATAAATCTTTCACCTTTCACCTGACCCATTTCTAGTTTAAGTATACTATTACTATACTAAATACATTAAAAAAACTATACTAAATAGTTTTATATATAGTATACACTATAAACACTATCAGTACAAACCTTTCTTCTCAATGAACTAAGAGAAAGTAGCTGTATATAGTATACTTAAGTATACTATACATTTCTAGTTTAGTATGTATTTTACATATAGTATACACCATACTAAATACATTACTACAGATTGGACTTGTAGTGATCCTCCTGTTTTCAGCCTCCCAAGCTCTAGGATTACAAGAGTATGCCACCACGTGCAGTCTCAATTGCAGTCTCGGTGTGCCCTGGGGGAGGGGCTGGCACAGCACAAGGATCAAACCCCAGTCCTTGTGCTTCAGTCTGCTAAGCTATCTGGCCGGCCCTCATTTTTTTTTTTTTTTTAATAAACCACTTAGACAGGAGAGTGGCCAAGACACACCTGCAAACATATACTTGCTACACATGCCTTGACTCTTCATAGGTCCTTTCTTTTCCCCTTTCCCTTCCCTTTCCTTTTATTGATACAGCATCTTACTATACAGTTCAGACTCATAGTGATCCTCCTGTCTCAACTTCCCCAGCAATGGGAGTACTGGCATACTGTGCCCGGCATGCAGGGCAGTGGGGTTGGGGGGTGTTTCCAGGGCCAGTACCAGGGGTTGATCTTGGGATCAATAGTGCCTGCACTTTGCCAGCCAGGCACTTAGGCCACTGCGCTCTCTCTCCAGCTCTGAACCATGTCTTTTTTTTTCCTTTCTTTATTTTTCTTTTTTTTTTTGAGAAGACTCTTGATTCTTGCTACATAGCTCAGGCTAGTTTTGAAATTGTGAGGATCCTCTTGGCTTAGGCTCCAAAGTGCTGGGACTACAGGCATGTGCCAGTACACCTAACCCTTTTTTTTTTTTTGGCAGAACCGGAGATTGAACTTCGGTCCTTGTGCTTGCCAGGCAAATGCTTATTCCACTGAGCTATATATCGCTGGCCCCATCTAACCCTTTTTTAAATTTTATTTATTTTAATGAGGAAAAAAAGATAAAATAGCAATGAAACAGTTTTAAAAACAGGATTTATAATAATACATTGCATACTGTTCTTTGTAGTTAATCAAAGGACAAGATGTAGACATGCTATCTTGTCTAAACACTATCAATACAAACCTTTCTTCTCATTGAACTAAGAGAAAGTAGCTGTATATCTATCCATATATACTTGTATATACATATATATTTTTTAGAGATACAAAATGGTCCTTTATTTACATCCCCTTCTTTTGTTTTGTCAGAGATAAGTGTTCCATTGCTGTTAGAGAAGCTGTATTTGGAGAAGTCTTGAAGTCTTTAAAGGATCTTTTCGTACGTGATGCCAGCTCCAAATATTGTAGCTACTTGAATTTAGCAAAATAACCCAGTATAGACCAATAGTCCATAATAGTAGTGAGTTACTGGCATAATACTCTAGTTTCTCTTCAGATTGTATAAATCTTTCACTTTCACCTGACTCATTTCTAGTTTAAGTAAACTTGTTTTAGTCTGACAGGCTGACCTTACGAACAGCTCTAGGTATTAGTGGTATGCATGTATTTAGCATTTCTGAGTTTGACTCAAGAGAGGTCTGAGCCATAGTCACTGTTCCATATAAAAACTCCTAGACAAAGTCCTCTTGGCAACCTAGTTCTGAGTCCCATCCTGACTATTGGGAGCTACTTTTTTTTTTTTTTTTGGCGGAACCAGGGATTGAACGCAGGCCCTTGCACTTGCCAGGGAAGCACTTATTCTACTGAGCCATCTCCCTGGCCCCTACTTCTCTTTTCTTAATAAATATTTTTCCTGTCTATCTCTCTTGTCCTTGAATTCAATCTTCAATTTTGTGTGACACCAACCCAGATTTCACTGTTACACTGCTACTGCTTCAATCTCCTATGCTAGGCTTACAGGCATAAATCTCTATGTATGATCACCTCTTCCATTCAGAAAATGTGCAAATCCACAATTAACTTACCAAGTGACGGATCCCATTCCAGGTGTGATACATGAGTGGGAAGACTAGTGCAAACTTAGCTGTGTAGATCACTGCTGGCCCCAGACACAAAGACTTCACAAACTCCAAGTAAGACTCAAAGTTCCCAGGGAGCAACAGGGCTGACACACCAAACAGAGAGACCCCTGAGGAGAAAACCAGGTAACTCATTACAAATGCCCTCTAGTTACAAATAACATAATGTACGAAACTGGGTTCTATGAAAGCCTGACACTTCACACTACTCTAAACCTTTCTGAAACAGGCAAGACAGGAACTCATGCTTAAGTTTACTGGTACCTGCTGGAATCTCACTTTGCAATATACCCGATGTCATTCCTCCTTTCAATGTCCTTATGAAAATCTCATTAAAGACAACACAGAAACCCCTTATTTGATAGAAGTCACCCTCTTACTGCACCATCCTCTAGGTAGAAAGATTTTTAAAAATATATTCTGCCCAGGGACAAGAGTGAGAGAATATTTTATATCACTACAATCTCTGTCAATAAAAATTTAGCTCAAAATGAATAAGAAACCTAAGTGTCATAACTAAAAATGGTAAACCCCTAAGAATATAATATAGAATAGTTCTCATGATCTTGGATTAGGCAGTATGGTTTCTCAGTCATGACAATAAAATGAGAGCAACAAAAGAAAAAATAAATTGGGCTTCATTAAAATCAAAAGTTTGTGCTGCACATAATACTTTCAAATAGAAAAGTTATGTAAAAAAGGCAGCCTGCAAGAATGGGAGGTAATATATATGTCACATGTCTGATGAGAGACCTGTGAGTGTGTATGTGAACCTATTCCAGCCCTAGGCAGAGATGAGAGTTGGTTACTCCACAGAACAGTAAGAAAAGTCTTTAAAATGTTAAACAGAGAAAGCAAATATGATGCAGCAATTTCACTACTTGGCAAAAAACCCAGAAAAGCCATATCCATACAAAAAGTTGTATACAGATGTTCATGGCAGCATTACTCACAATGACCCCAAACTGGAAAAATCAAAATGTCTATCAAACGATAAATAGGTAAGTTAAATATGGTACATCCATACAATAGAATGTTATCTGGCCATAAAAACAAAGGGTATGATTTGGGTGAACTCTGAAAACACACTAAATCAAAGAAGTCAGTCACAAATTTGTATCATATAATTCCATACTATAAGAAATGTCAGGGCTGGCCAAATAGCTACGCGGATTAAAGCACCTGCAAGCAGGCCTAGGAGCCAGGGGTTTGATCCCTGGGTGGTACGCGCCTGCAATCCTAGCACTTGGGAGGCTGTAAACAGGCGAATCACTACAAGAGTCTGATCTAGTAGTGAGATCCTGAACACCCTGTTCCCTAAAAATACAAAAATGAAAGCAATGTCCAGGATAGCCTGGAATGGTGGCATATACCTATAATCATATCACTTGGGAGGCTGAGGCAGGACTGCACAAGGCCATTTTGGGCTACATAGTGATAGTGAGTTCAAGGCAAATCTTACCTACATAGTAAGACCCTGTCTCAATAAATAAAACAAACCTCAACAGCAAAAAAACTACCACCACTACCATTTAAAAAATGGCAAGAGTCCAAAATAGAAACTTCTCAAAGGAAGAAATACAAATGACCAACAGATTTATAAAAAATGCTCAGTGGCTGGCCTGATAGCTCAGGGGACTAAAGTGCCTGCTTAGGCAGAGCACAGCAGCTGGGGCTCAACCCCAGCATACTGTGCCAGCCTCACCCACGGGGTGCGCTGAGATGTTGAGACTGGGCATAGTGGTGCACACCTGTAACTTGGGAGGCTGTAAACCAGAGGATCACTATGAGTCCAATCTATGTAGTAAGACCCTGTACTAAAACAGAATCAATACTGTTAATTATTAGGTAAATGCAAATTAAAATTACAATGAGGTATCATTTCACACTTATTAGAATAACTTGTCTAAAAATCATAGTATGTGCTGGTAAGGATGTGGACAAAAGGGAACCATGGTATACAGTTGGAGGGAATGTAAATCAGTACACTCATTATGCAAATCTACATGGAAGGACCATAAAACACTAAAAATAGTAATGTCATCTAGAAATCCACTTCTGCTTATGTACCCAGATAATATGAAATCAGTTTATCCAAGGGATGTTTGCACTCCACAACAGCCAAGTTATACAGCTACCTTAGTAGCCCTCAACAGACAGACAAAGCACATCCAGTGTACACCATAGACACGTGATGGAATACTAAGCAGCCTTTTAAAAGATTCTTAATTTGCAACATAGATACAATTGCAGGACTATATGCTAAGCAAAGTAAGACAGACATGGAAGGACAAATGGTATGTTGAGCCATTTATATGTGAACTCTAAATTCATCAAAGCTGACAACTGAATGCTGGTTTTAGAGATTGGGCTGTAAGGGGCAGAGGAAGATAAGGAAATCTCAGAAGGAATAAGTTGTGTGTGTATGTTTTTGAGATTAACTACACAGTGTCATCTATGTAACTCATAACAGCTAAGTATGGAAGTGCATGCCTGTAATCCCAGTTACTTACGAGGCTGATGCAGGACCACAGACAAGCTCAAGGCCAGCACAGACAAGATTGTGAGCCCCTATCTCAATATAAAATTTTTTTTTTCAGAACCAGGGTTTGAACTCAGGCCCTTGCACTTGCCAGGGAAGTGCTTATTCCACTGAGCCATCTCCCCGGCCCCTAATACAAAAATTTTTAAAACTACTGGGTTCAAAACCTAGTACTACAGTGTGTGTGTGCACGCACGCACATGGGCACATACGGACACTCATCTGTGTATAGTTAATAATAGTATATTGTACATTTCAAAATTGCTAAGTAAATTTCTCTTTTTTTTGCAGTACCAGGGATCAAACTGGGGACTATGCACTTGGCCAGGCAAGCACTTTGTTAAGTAAAATATTTTAAGTAAATTTCAAATGTACTCACCACAAAAAATAATACTTAAGGCAATTAGTATGTTAGCTTGACTTGCCTATTCCACAATGTGTTCATAAATCATAACATCCCTTTTTTTTTTTTGGTACTGGGGATTGAACTCAGGACCTTATCCTTGCTAAGCAGGTGCTTATGCCACTGAGCTATCTCTCCAATCCCATAATATCACTTTTTTTTTTATACAATTTATTTTTATTTTATTTATTTATTTTTTTTAAACATTTATTTATTTGTGTGTGGCCAGCACACCCCACCAGGGGGCGGGGCTGGCTGGCATGTGGTGCTGGGGGATTGAACCACGGTTCCTGTGTTTTGCCAAGCTTGTTCCAAGTAGGTGCTTTAGACCACTGAGCCATCTCACCAGCCCCCATAATATCACTTTGAACTCCATAAATATATACAATTATAAACTATCAATTTATAAATTTTTTAAAGTTTAAAAAAAGTATTTAAAATTTTACCAAGGAAATTCAAAGTGATGAGGCTTGGAATTGTGATTTTTTTTTTTTTTTTAATGTATTTAGTACAAGGTCTACAGGGTCTCACTACACAGATCAGACTTGTAGTGATCCTCCTGTTTTCAGCCTCCCAAGCGCTGGGATTACAGGTACATACCATCACACCCAGTCTCAGTCTTCGTCTCTGTCTCAGAGCACCCCACATGGCACACTGGAGAAAGAACCTCGGTCCCTGAGCCTGCCTAAGCAGGTGCTTTAGTCCACTGAGCTATGTGGCCAGCCCTGCAATTTTTATCTAAGAAAGCTTACAGGGGATTTTTGCTGTTTTTGAGACAGGATCTTGCTATGTAGGTCAGGCTTGCCTTAAACTCAACTAAGTAGCCCAGGCTGACCTCAAACTTTCAGGGACCCTCCTGCCTCAGCCTCCCAAATGCTGGGATTGCAGGCACACATCTCCATGCCCAGCTAGCTCATCGTTAGTATATGACATTATTCTTTATTCTGTTCTTAAAACAAAATGACACATGTTAACATGAGAAGGTTGATCTTTACAGTATCTATAAAAGGAAGATACATCAGAAAAAAATAGGTAATATATTCTTAGTGTTGCTCAAAGGAAAACATCCCATATCAGAGCCAGCAAGTATACATAGCAGGAATGTTGAGGGTAAACAGATATACAGGACCAACGGCATGGTTTCCCACACACATTTGCCTGTAGGAAGACAACACATACTTTTGGAAACAGTACTGAGTAATTTTCTCCCTGTAAGTTTTCTGTTTGCTTTGAAGTACCTGGGATTGAACTAGACCTCACCCATGCCAAGTACTTACTGGGTTCCATCCCCAGCTTTCTCCCACAGACACTCTGGTATTAAGAAAAAAGGACCCAGGTAAAAGGAAGCACATGTTAAATGAAAAACTGCTCTGGTATCCCAAAGAATACCTTTTTAAAAAAAGATTACCACTGTCGATAAAGGTAGAAGTTTTAAGTCTTTCCTGCCTTAAACCTGAAGTCACGACTGGCGGTACTCAACCTAAAACATGTTTAGCCATGCAGTTGATTCCTAATGTTTGTTTCTTTTCAGTGTTTTTTGTTTCTGTATTTTGTTTTATTCTAGTACCAGGAATTGAACATGCACTGTTATGTCTCAGTCCTTTTAAACATTTTTATTTTATTCTGAGATAGGGTCTCACTAAGTTGTCCAGGCTGTGTTTCAACTTGTGATCCTCCTGTCTGAGTCTCCCAGAGTGCTAGGATTATAAGCGTGCACTACAATGCCCTGCTAATGAAGCACTACTTATACATACAATTCTATCGAAAGTGGAAAAGTCAGGCATAGCACATGCTCATAGTCCCAGTACTCTGAGGCAGAAGGCTCTTAAGTCTGAGCATAGCTGGAAATTTTTAGGTTTTTACAAAAACAAACATTGGAATAATCAGCTCTAAGAATGACATTTTGCTCTAGATTAGTTTTTGATACACTAATCTAACTTTATGTATATGCCATATTTTGTTTCTCCTGCAACCAGCTCCTACTAATTTACATTCAAAACCCTTTAACACTTTCCCTTCTTTTTTTGGCCAGCCTTTAATTTTATTTTGAAGAGTAAAAACAAAAGCAAGAACAAAAATGAGAAACAAAGACGGAAATAGGGTAACATACAATAATACATATATTACAGATTTCCACAACAAGAGTAGCTGATTAACGATGGTTGATGTATTATCTGTTTTTGTCATCAAATTTGTTGCTCAGATTAACAGATATAGCTATGCAAGATTGGACATATGATTGAATATTACCATTTGCTTTCAAGAAACCTTAAATTTTCTGTTATTGTCCCTCTTTTTATTTTCTTCTCTTACCTTTTTATTTATTTATTTTTTTGCTTGTCTGTCTATGAATAAAGTTTGGGTTTTTTTGTTTGTTTTCATCTAACACTTTCTTGAGCCACCTAGGAGTCAACATACAGGAAATCCTGAAAGCAAACACTGGCTCAGCTTACAAAAAAGTAAAGGAAAGAACAAAATTACATTTAGTTGGATTTATTTATTTACTTATTCATGTGAGTCTTGCTGTGCAGTTCAGGCTGACTTGGAACTCACTACGTAACCTTGGCTGCCCTTGGATTCATATGGATCCTCCTACCTCAGACTCCTGGAACTCTGAGATTACAGGCATGTGTTATCAGTTTAGAATTACATTTATATGACTGAGGACACAGCTCAGTAGCACAAGCACCTGCTTGGCAAACGTGAGGTCCTCTGATTCCTGGTACCCTCTCCCTGAAAAATAACTACATTAATACTGCTAAGAACATAAATTGAGCCTTGCCTTATCACTTAAGTATTGTACTAAGTATACTTAGATAAACTTGCTTGTGAGCCCCAGTTTCATCTGCTGTTAAATGGGATATCCTCATTTTTAAGACTATTTATAATGGCTAAAAAACTATGTCAATGTTTAATAAGTAATGGCTATAGTCCTGACACTATTATTATGGGGAACTTTCCCAGAATGTCTTAATTCTCTGCAATGTTTTTGTTGTCAGAAAATATGTCTTTCAGACAATGTTTCTGGGAAGTCAAGGAGATTTGGGATCATTACACAAATTCCAACACAAATACAATTAGAAGAGAGATCACATTGGCTGGCTGCCTATTTTTTCAAATAAGGCTCACCTCTTCAAAAAAATGACTTCAATCAAAAGTTACTTTACCCAAACTTTCCTCATCATGTCAAAAAAATATGTAAGAAGAAATGCTATGAGATTTACTAAATCCTCCTCTAATGTCCAGTACACACAGAATTAGGAAATAGCTCCTACTCTTAGAACCCAAGTGCCAGAGGAGACTCATTTAATAGCTAAACAGTTTTAAATGGGAAAAACAAAGTCACTGAGACTGTCCCATATCATCACTTAGAAAAATTACATGGTGCTTTTGCTTGGGTGCCAGGACCAGCTCCTGCTGACTCCACTGTAGCTAGATGCTATATATGGATCTGTGTATGTTGTCAGCAAGCCCTAGGGCCTCTTCCAAAGCCATCGAGAGCTCTTTCAGACACTTCTTCCTAGCAAGCCACTGAAAATGAAATGAAAACATCCACAAGAGTCTTGGTGAAACCGATGATTAACACTCAGGTTGACAGCAGCTGACTGCTCTTCCATCTGAAGTGCTGTCACACTAATCTCACCACAATGTGTTCTGCCCGCCTGCTTCCCTGCAAGCTCTCTCTCCGTCGCAAAGTATTCATGTGCTGAGATGAAGCACAGTGTTTCTGAGCAGCATTTTGTCTTCTGATAATAATCAATTTTTCCAAGGCATTCCCTCTTAGTAATACATGGACTAAAAGCAGTCATGAGGTACAAAGGGTTTAGGATGAGATTTTTTTTTTTTTTTTTTCCAGAACCAGGGATTGAACTCAGGCCCTTGCACTTGCAGGGAAGTGCTTATTCCACTGAGCCATCTCCCCAGCCCCTAGGATGAGATTTTTAACTAAAAGTGCTTGACATTTTCTCAGAAATACATGATTAACTATTCCAATGAATAACAAAAATAACAATCACACCACGCCTGTATTAGGAACTTTAAATTCTCACTATCATAACTAGGCATTACCGTAAGAAGAAAAAGAAATGATATAGCAGACTGAAAGCAGCTCACCTGTATAGAGCAGCCGAAGCTGGAAATTGGTCACATGTGTGGGGGGCAAGGCAAGGCTGGAGCACCTAAAGCAATCAAGCTACTTCAGTCCTGAGAAAACATACTGCCTGAGACAATCTCAGTTATTAGTCACTAGGCAATCCTATGTGGCAGGATACTTTATCAAATGTATAAATAAATGCCCCTATGGTAGTTATTCAGTTCCTTTCCTCCCAGCAGAGCTCCACTTGACCTCAGCTTTTATCTCTTGTCTTGATTTCTTCATCCTCTCATGTTTTTCCCTAAGAACACTGAGAGCTGTGCGGGATGCAGCAAGCGCTTTCTCAAGATCTTTCAAGGGATTCCAAAGATGACAAGAATTCTTGCTGCCTTTTCTAGTCAATGACCTTGTTATGGTTTGTGTCCAGGTGTCCCCCCCAAGGCCTCATGCAGTCTTGGGCAGCTTCTGGAGTTTGTGATTGATTACTGTGGGTGTGGATGCTGCACCTGCCCTGAGGCAGGTAATCTGCATTACAATAGAAGGTGGGAAGAGAAGCTAGCTGCTTGAGCAGCTGCTACCTCTTAGCTCTTGCTCTTTGCCTCTGCCATGAAAGGTTGCTCTCTGCCCTGTGCCACTCTGCCTTGGAGCCAGCCGAGTATGGACTGAAACCTCCAGTAACTGTGAGCTAAATAAACCTTTCCTTCCTTCAATTTGGGTGTCAGGTATTCGTCCCAGTAACGAGAGAAGAATAAGTGAGACAGACCTATATGCTCTTCAGTCTTGTCTAAATTGAGACTAAAGTATATAAAATAGACAACCCTGACTAATAGGTAGTTAGGGTATTTCTACAAATGACCAAAATCCACGGGCATGGAAGCCAGTTTTTAAATTGGCACACTGAAAAATTTTATAAAAATAGCAAATCAGAGCAAATGGAGAAATAATTTTGAGAAAAATGTCATCCACACCAAATGAAAATCACCTACATGTCGCAACAATACACTTTTCTACTGAGCAGGAAATCTGTCTTCCAGGTTCAGTGTTTCTCTCCTCTAGAATTAAGAATAAATACTCTCACCACCTAGCTCCTTGGTCTTCATTTGTTTTCTTTTTCTGTGCTTCTGACTACCTAGTCCTCTGTCACTCCCTTTTTGCCCCTCCCAATAGGCAGGCCCAACACAAATGCAAATACCTATAAGAGCTACACAAAGCCTACAAGTGGAGCTGCAGGTGGCACACACCTGTTATCTCAGTACTCAAGAGGCTGAGGCAGGAGGATCAATGCAAGTTCAAAGCCAGCCTAGGCTAAATAGTCAGCTCAAGGCCAGCCTGCATTACAAAGCAAGAACCTGTCTCAGAATTTCAAAAGACAAAACAAAAAACTAAATGTCTACAATTAAGGAAACACAGACTAATAGGGCTCAGAAAGAACTATAAGGGATGGATAAATATGACCCACCTAAAAATTCAAATTCTACTTTTTCTTTAAAAAAAAAAAAAAAAAAAAAAAAAAAAAGTCATGTTAATCTTAGTTAACACAGGGGCCGGAGAGATGGCTCAGTAGAATAAGCACTTGCCTGGCAAGCACAAGGTTCTCAGTTCAATCCCTAGTACCACCAAAAAAAATCTTAATTAACACATAGTAAATGTATGTTTATGGGGTACAATGTGATGTTTCAGTACACGCATATATAGTAGATAAAAATCAAAGCAATTAGCATCATTTTTTTCAGTGAAAATATTCAAAACTCTTCCAACTATTTTGAAATACATAACACCTTATTTGTAATTATAATTCATCTTAACCCAAAACTTTGGCACTCTTGGAATAAAACATTTGAGAAACACTTCATGACACTGGTTTGGGCAAGAATTTTTTGGGTAACACCTTAAAAGCACAGGGAATAAAAGCAAGATATAAATGGGATTATAATTTTTTTTTAAAGTGTCTGCAACATCCAAGTGAGCAATTAACAGAGTAAAGAGACAACCTACAGAATGGGGGAAAATACTTGCAAACTATGTCATTAAGCAAGTTTATATATAAGGAACTCAACAGCAAGAAAACAAGTAACTGGATTTAAAAATAGGCACAGAACTGAAATTCTATTTCTTTTAGTCACAGGACAACCAAACAAAATACATCTGTTAACCAAATATGGCCCACAGGGTGCCAGTTTATACCCTAAAATAGACTATAATTCTACCAACTAGATTTCTGTCTTATTTAATTTTAATCATATTCTGGTCCTCTGTCTCTAGCATACTTACTAGGTCATCTTGGTTTACTTTAGTTAGCTTTGAGTCAGAAGTGTACACAAAAATATACATATTTAACATATACATCTTAAGTTGGGAACTTTGCTTGAGGTTTTCAGCTACACTGTAATACTCAGTGACATAGTCTTAAACTTTTATTTCAACAGACAGCAAAAATAGATTGTGTAAGAATTTATATTAGTTTTATGATTTCTAAATTTTAACTGTTGTTCCCAGGATGAGCAAAAAAGTATTATATATAATGTAGACCAAAAAACAAAACAAAACAAAACAAAACCAAACAAACAAACAAAAAACAAAATTCTGAGGCTCAAGGTAGCCAAATGGCTTGCCTAAGATCTGATAAATACTCAGTAACAGAGCTGGAACTGAAACTTGGATTTGTCCCATTCTAAAGATTCTTTTTTCCCTTTCTCTATACTGCCTTACTGGATTCCTCAAGTATAATGGACTACATCATAGAGTCAGTAATGAATGTCCCACCTCACAAGACCAGAAGAAAAAAGGCTGTTTCAGAGATCATTACTTTATAAATATGTTAAGTCCTTCAGCTTTTTTAGAAAAAAGGTTGACTGCTTGAGTAGCAGTTTACCTATGAATTGAGGAAATTTCTTCTTAGGAGTTATGATTCTCTAACCTGTTTTTAATAACTACTCTTAACATTTATCCTCAAATATTTTTTATAACTATTCAAATTAAGACAGTATCTTAGATCTTCTTCTGGTTCCAGGCCCTTGGTATCCAAGGTTTACAAAGCAGTTATGGCCAAGTCTAAGGACCACACCACATACAACCAGTCCCGAAAATGGCACAGAAATGGCATCAAGAAACCTCAGTCATGAAGATATGAATCTCTGAAGGAGGTACATCCCAAGTTCTTTAAGAACATGTATTTTGCCAAGAAGCACAACAAGAAGGGCTTTAAGAAGATGCAAGCAAACAATGCCAAGGCCATGAGTGCATGTGCCGAGGCTATCAAGGCCCTTGTCAAGTCCAAGGAGGTCAAGCCCAAGATCATTCCAAAGGGAGAAAACTGCAGGCTCGCTCAACTTGCCTATATTGCCCACCCCAAGCTTGGGAAGTGTATGCATGCCTGCACTGCCAAGGGTCACAGGCCTTGCCGGCCAAAGGCCCAGGTTCTAGCCAAGGCCCAAGCTCCCAAAGGTGCCAGGCCCCCATGAAGGCTCCACAGTAAAAGCCTCTTATCTGCTGATGTAAAAACAGAAGGACTGGTGTGACCTCTGGGGTGCCATGGGTGGGGGTGTGGGGGGGGTGCCTCCTGTGCTCTTTGTACAAATAAACCCGAGGCAGGAAAAAAAAAAAAAAAGACAGTATCTTAGGGCCGGCCAGATAGTTCAGTAGACTAAAGCACCTGCTTAGGCAGAGCACAGAAGCCAGGGTTCAATCCCCAGCATGCCATGCCGGCCCCGCCCACAGGGCATGCTGAGATGGCAATTGTGACTAGGTGTGGTGGCATGTGCTTGTAATCCCAGCACTTGGGAAGCTGAAAACAGAAGAACTGCTATGAGTCTGATCTACATAGTGAGACCCTGTAGACTCTACTAAAACAAAAAAACAAACCTATCTTGATGTGTAGCTCACTCAGGCTGGCCTTGAACTTGTGACAATTCTCCTTGTTTCAGCCTCCCCAGTGCTGAGATTACAGGTGTGTGCCACCACACCCAACAGTAATAATGAACTAAATGTTGAAACTTGCTCTATCAGTTCAATGCAAACAGGTTAAAAGCCAAGAACCACACATGGATTCCCAGGCCACATCAATCATCTTTTAAATTTTTTATTAATCTTCATTATACTTGAATACTGTCATCCCTCTACCAAACAAAGGAATGACAGCACAGGACTTCCCATCCTTAGCTATCAATAATACTATCTCTGTGTGCATATACTGTATGAACACTGTACACATATATACATATGTTTGTGTATACACTATTCACATACTGTATCATAAATAGGAGAGACTCAGCTTAAGGTAAGTCCTACCAATGCCTTAGCAGCAGCTCTCTAAATACAGGATTCCTACCTTAGAGCCACTTGCCTTGCTGATAAGCACTTCAAAAAAAAAAGCACTTTATAAACCAGGGATATAGCTTAGTGGCATAAGTGCCTGCCTGTCAAGTGCAAGGTCCCGAGTTTAATTTCCAGTACAAAAACAAAAACAAAAAAACACTTTACAGAGGCCTAGAAGCGGCCCTGAAGGATATTAAAAACAAAACAAAAAACCTGAAACAAGGGTACTTTTCCAATACTACCACCACTTCACCAAAGCAAATTAAGAAAAATCCCTTTCCTGCCCTTAACTCTAATGGCATCAAATTTCTGAAGCACTATCAGGTTACACACTAGGACCTGAAGGCTGCCATTTGCTGTACATTGTACAAGCAGGTCATCTCCTTGCAAGCTGGTAATAATGCCTGGGATGTGATGAATAAAACTTGGGCTTTGCTCCCAGCCTGAAGTATGAAGAGACAGAAGAACACAGAGCTTCCATAACATAAAGAAAATAAAGCTTCTGTCTCTTGGGTATATCACTTCATACAGAGTTTAGGAAAGGTCATTTCCTGACATTCCCTAGGCTAGAGAAAAGTCTGTACACATGACACAGATTTATATGGTGTTCCAGACCTAAGGCCATTTCCCCAGGACTGGCAGCTCCAAGCAGAAAGCTTGAATACTTGCTAACAGCTCATCTGAGCCTTTCTTTTAGAAAGCACTCTACCACTCTTGGTTTGCATTTGTTCCTTTGTAGATATGTAAAAACTGGATTGCCTTTGTTAGGACACAGCACTGGTCCTTAGGCGTCCCAGAGACAGGGAACAAACTCAAGGTTTACCTATGCAGTGCTCTAATGCATCATAACCTCTTCTTGCTTCCTCTAAATAAAGTAGCTCTTAGCTAAGCCAGCAATCATGTAACACAAGAATATCTGTGTTGAATGAAGTATAATACAGTTGTTTTTGTTTTTTTTTTAACATTTTCTGGTTTATTATAAATAATACCATAAAAGACACATGAATAGCCATATGAAAAGGTGCATATGCAACGGTTAGATTGGTTCCAAGCCTGGGAGCTTCTGGCCCTATGGAGTTGGGGACACGTGGATGTGTTCATCGCCCCAGAAATTAGTTATATAGCTATTAAAGGTCAGCATGGAGGGAAGCAACATAAGCTACCTCCAGAACTAGAACCTGTAAACTGGTTACACATGGAGCAGAAATGTAGACAATATGGCTAGGGGTGTAGTTCAGCATGTTAGAGCACTCGTCTAACATGTGCAAAAGGGGCTTGCCGGTTAGCTCAGTTGTCGAAGTGCCTGCCTGGGCAAACCCAGTCAGGCTTGTGGGACCATGGTTGGAACCCCAGCTCCACATGCCACACCAACCCACTGTTAAGGCAGTCTGAG
>NW_004524692.1:5478029-5487447 GCF_000260255.1 Octodon degus
TATATATTATATATATATATGTATATATTATATATATGTATATATTATATATATATATTATATATACATATGTGTATATATATATATATATATGCTTAACATGTGCAAGGCCCTAGGTCTCATTTACAGCACAACAAAAGAAATTTAGGAAGCAAACACATAAAAATGTGTATTAACAGTATAGGAGACTAGTATTCATTTGCAAGTATTTACTAAATAACTACTGCTATTTTAGGCACCATGCTACATTGATAAACATACAGACAGACATAGTCTGAGTCTTCATAGAACATATACAATCCAGTAAGAAAAAATGATAATGAGCAAATAAATTGCAACTCTGATTAAGTATTACGAAAGAAAAAACTACAATTCTTTGAAAGTATGTATTTAAGAGAACCTAATCTACTTTTTGCTTTTGGTGAAGGTGAGGGTACAACACATGCTGCAAGCTAGAAAACAAAACTAAAAAAGCAAAACATGTATCTATGTTTCCAGCACTAATCAAAGAAATACAAGCATTCTACTGGTGCTCTTGTATATTCCTACTGTGCAAAGGTTCATCAGCTCCCAGAAACCTGATGGTAAGTTGCACTCCATCTGAGACCTTCCTACCTAAAAAGTTATGTACCATCTATCTAAGCACATTATACAATTCACTCTGTGGCTGTATTTCATATTATATGAGTGAATAAAATAAGTATTAAACTTGCAGTGCTCCTGCCTCAAGTGCATGATTTTGCACCAAGATTTTGAGATGAGTTAGTGTGTTAGTCTTCTGGAGCCTGGTAATTCCAGGTGACAAAGAATAGACGCTAAAATTGAGGTTCTAAAAGAATTTCAGAAGGCTGATGACTGATCATGGACAACCTTTTATCACAAAGCTCACCCATCTTGATTTACATTTCAATCTCTGCTCTATGATTTTAATCAATATAACATCAGAAAATACTAGAAAATGAGTTTAAGATCTGCTATGAAAAGAATCCAAGGGGCCAACCACATAGCTCAGTGGATTAAAGCGCCTGCTTAGGCAGACACAGGGACCAGAGTTAGATCCCTGGGATGCTGTGCCAGCTCCACCCCAGCCCCCAGCTGAGACAGCAACTGAGACTAGGCGTGGTGGCACATGCCTGTAATCCCTGCTCTTGGGAGGCTGAAAACAGGCGGACTGCTAGGAGTCCAATCTGTTTAGTGAGACCCTGTACTAAATACATTTAAAAAAAGAAAAGAATCTGAAATAATAGCAATTCATAATCAGTTGTTAATGGAATGAAGTTTAAAGGGTCTCATCATTCTCTCTATATTAAGCTGCTGAACTACCAAGGGGGGCAATGACAAAAGTCAGAGACAGCAGTTCTTTGAAGAAGTGTGTGTGTGTGTGTGTGTGTATTAAAATATACATACTGGGGCTGGTGAGATGGCTCAGTGGTCTAAAGCACCTCCTTACAACAAGCTTAGCAAAGCACAGGGACCGCGGTTCAATCCCCCAGCACCACATGCCAGCCAGCCCTGCCCCCCTGGTGGGCTGGGCTGGCCACACACACACACACACAAATAAATAAATTTTTTTTAATTAAAAAAAAAAAAATACATACCTCCACTCAAGGCCATACCAGTGCCGCGATGGCAAATGGACATCACCATGGGAAGAGACCAACTACAAAGAAACATAAGATAATTTTATTTTACTTATTTTCTTGAGACAGAATCACACTGGGTATTTCAGGGTGGCCTTGAACTCACTATGTAGCCCAGGCTGGCCTCAAACTCATGGCAATCTTCCTGCATCAGCCTCCCAAGTGCTGAGATTATAAGCACACACCACCATGCCCAGCTCACAGATACTTTTTTTAAAAAGAAAAGATGCCAGGTGTAGTGGCACATGTCTGCAACCCTAGCTATTTGAGAGGCTTGAGGCAGGAGCACTGCAAGTTTAAGCTAGGCTGGGTAACTTTTTTTTTTTTGCAGAACCGGGTATTGAACTCAGGCCCTTGTGCTTGCCAGGCAAGTGCTTATTCTACTGAGCCATCTCCCTGGCCCCAGGCTAGGTAACTTAAAGAGACCCTATTTCAAAAATTTTAAAAAGGGTGGAATATGTAGCTCAGTGGTAGAGTGCCCCTTGGTTCCTTTCACAGCACCACATACACAAAAAGATAACCCTATACTAGAGAATCATCTTGGAAAAAACAAAAACAAAAAATACTGAAATAAGCAGGGTTTTTTGTTTTTTGTTTTGTTTCTTTTTTCTTTTGAGACAGGCTCATACTATATAGTTCAGGCTGGCCTTCAACTCATTATGCAGTCCAAGCTGGACTCAAACTCACAGCAATACTCCTGTCTCAACCTTTCAAGTGCTGGAATTGTAGTTGTATACCACCACACACAACCTATTTAATATTACTGTATTTCTACTTTCTAATTAGAAATAAGAAAACTGAGTTGGGCATGGTGGCTCACATCTATCATCCCAGCACTCAAGAGACTGAGGTAGGAGGATTACTTCTGAGTTCAAGGCCAGCCTGCACTACACAGCAACACCGTCTCAAAAAAGAAAAATGAAAAAAAGCAATACAAAACAAAAATCAGAAAAGATTGTCAAGAGAGAGAAACAGAGACAGAGACAGAGAAACAGAGAGACAGAGAGAAAACTGGGCTAGTGTAGCTCAGCGGTACAGTATTTATATATCCTGTATGAGGCACTACAAAAATCTAAGAAAACACTGATTTATTAAGAAGCATCTTTCCCTTTTTACTAAACTGTATTATGGTTAGAACTGAAAAAAACTCCTTTTACAAAGAAAAACATGAGTCACCATGTTGACACCAATGTCAGTATGTACAATTAGAAAGTAATCACCAAAATACAAAACCCAGGTTCTTCTGTTTTTCGGTCATAATAATGAAGTAGAAGAAAATCTGGTAAGTTTTACTTATCCAGTTTAACAGAAACATATGGTCATTCTTAACTCTTCCTTTTTTTTTTTTTTTTTTTTTAATTTTAGGGAAGGGTCTACAGGGTGTTCAGGGTCTCACTACTAGATCGGACTCATAGTGATCCGCCTGTTTACAGCCTCCCAGAAGCTGGGACTACAGGCGGGCACCACCACACCCAGCCTCAATTGCTGGCTCAGCGTGCCCCTGGGGCAAGGTGGGCATAGCAGGCCCAGAATCGAACCCCCAGCCCCTGGGCCTGTTTGCAGGCGCTTTAATCTGCTGAGCAATTTGGTTGGCCCTTAACTCTTCTTTATATTCTTCTAAATAACCATAGTTATCACACCACTGTCCCCCAATAAATTACCCAACCCTCAATTTTACATTTAAGTTTGCTGGACTTTATGTATATTACTTGATCCATGATAGTTCTGAAATATATCATATCCCTTTTTAAAGCATGAATCATAAATCTGACAAAGCATTTCCATAGAAGGACAACCAACATGCTATTCTCATGCTCAAGACAGCCCATGCTCGGGGCTGGGGATTTGGCTCAGCAGTGGAATGCTTGCCTAGCAAGCTGGAAGCCCTGGGTTCAGTCCTCAGCACCAAAAACAAACAAACCAAAAAAACCTCCCTTAAAAAACAATTCAACCAAAAAAATACAGTAAAATTGAAAAAGACCAAAAACAAACAAGGCAACTCAAGCCAGCACATGCTCATGGTGAGTCAAATAGAAAGAACAGGAATCTTTGGAGAAAGCTGACATACATTTGGAATGTTAGCAGAGAGGGAATACAGAACACAGTCATACCACATACTTAGTATTGTGAAGCAAAGTAACTTTAGGTTGAAAAGACCTCAAAAGGTTCTATCCAGGTAATAAAAATAGTCATGGCCATCATCCTAGCACTCAGGAGGCTGAAGCAGAAAGAATGCCAGTTTGAGACCAGTCTACAATACCAAGTAAATCCAAGGCCAGCCTGGACTACTACACAACAAGACCCTGTATTTTTTTAAAAAAGTAGTAATGTTCAAAGAAACTGAAAGAATTGGCTAGTCACTACTTTGATGAATTAATTTTCACGGGACAAATGTAAAATGTGGAATGACATCACCAAGGACAAACAAAACAATGGCACAATCTGATAAGAATGGAGAGTAAAACCCAGAAAGAGCTGAGACTTGCAAAACTGTCAAGGACAACAAAAAAGGGCTTTTAAAATTGTATTCAGGGAAAAGAGAGCCTCCTAATTAGGACAGACAATTTCATGTTAACTGGTAACAATGTGTGAAATAGACTGCTCAAGTATTTTATCAGAGATGATTACCACACTGAAAAAGAAAAACTACTGATTGGAAAGAACTGAAACCCTAAAGAGATGGGACATTGAAAGACACTGCTTTGCATTCTGAATGCATTTAGGGCTCCTAAAACAGTTAAATCCCATAACTAAAAAATATAGCTGAGGAACCAGGGAGATGGCTCAGTAGAATAATTGCTTCCCTGGCGAGTGCAAGGGCCTGAGTTCAATCCCCGGTTCTGCCAAAAAAAAAAAAAAAAAAAAAAGAAAGAAAGAACAGAAAAATATAGCTGAATCTAAATGTTACCCTCAATTAAAAACGTGGTTAAACACCAAAACTTGGTTAGTCCAGTACTGAGTAAGTGAAGCATATTTTATCTTCCAAATATAACCAAACATTTTTTCTAGTACCACATAATCTTTGAGAATCTTAGGCTGGCCAGATAGCTCAGTGGACTAAAGCGCCTGCTTAAGCAGAGCATGGCGGCTGGGGTTCGATCCCTGGCATGCTGAGCCAGCCCCGCCCCCAGTATGCACTGAGATGGCAATTGAGACAGGGCATGGTGGTGCACGCCTGTAATCCCAGCTCTTGGGAGGCTGAAAACAGGAGGATCACTTAGAGTCCAATCTGTGTAGTGAGACCCTACAAAACCTGCCCTAAATACATTTTTTTAGAGAGAGAGAGAGAGAGAGAGAGAGAGAGAGAGAGAGAGAGAGAGAGAGGAAGAATCTTATCATTTCTTACCAGTCAAGTTTTTAGCCTCTTGGGCTCAAGCAAGACTTCATGCCTCAGGAAACAATGCAGCAGAAATTAGGATGCAAGACTTTCAGATTTCCCTTCCTCCCAAATGCTGTCAGGAAGCCCAAAGCAGTCTATGCATAGTTTACTTGGAAAAGTAAAGAAAATCGGGCCCTCTGGACAGTAAGGCCAATAGGTAAGCAACTGATCTTTGGAATAATTTAACCTCCAGCTTTTCTAATTTGCAGCAGAGGCCCCAGATACTATGAAACAGAGACAAGTCATCTCTACTATTCCCTGTGTGAACATTAGGTTAAGAGTCTACTATAGGAAATCAAGACTTTTAATTCACTTACACAAGAGACAAGTACTAACAAGTTCACTTTTTTGGAATATACTGAGAACCCTCTGAAAAGAAGTTACAGCTAATTTATCTTTCATGTCTGACTCCTAAAGAGAACCAAGCACACTGGAGGGCATCAAAAACTAGTGGCATAAACTGCATTAACTTCATTTCCTTCTTTTTGTTAATGGAGTATTAACAAAAGGAATACTAGATTCAGAGAATATAAACATTTTAGCAAGTATTTTAACAACTGTGCTCCAAACAATGGTATCAAGAAAGCAAAAGAAAATTAAAAAAAAAGAAAGTAAAGGCATTTCTCTAGAGAAAATAAACAGATGGTCAATAAGTCCATGGAAAGATGCCCAGCATCACCGATCATTTACTTCCATGCCTTTCCAAAGAGCTCTGAAAGTCAGGAAAAAAGCGTGATTTCATGTATCTCAGACACCTTTCCCTAACATATCACTCAGGAAAGATTTCTGTGTTCTCTATTTCTTTTTTTCCACAAATGCATCTAGCATCCCATAATTAGAAGAGCTAACTACATAGTGAAAAGACTCACCTCAATAGCCTCCTGCCATTTTTTACATCACTTGGGGGGCTTTAACTACATATTTAGAATAGTTAAGGAAGTTTTTCATCATTACAATCTTCTCCCAAACTACGTATTCCTTTTAGAAAAGTTTCACTATAAAGTACCACAAGACTACTTGTTAGTCTCCTTCTATTTTGGTAGAAAGTCTAGTTTCTGCAATCAGAACTATTCCTGGAATCTGGGTTAGAAAAGCCCCAAAGGGTTGTGGTATTTGTGGAGGTGGTTAAAATATGGCCTGCCTCCCTGGCAGAAACTCAAGGAAAGAGGGTAGATGAGCTCAAGATGCTTTGCTGGGTTAACCTGAGGGAAAAAAGCAGCAGATTTTCACCTACTTTTCTCAGACTCCCCAGCCAAAAGAGGCATCAATGCCACTTTTGCAGACAAGAGACAAACACAATGTGTGTGCATGTGTGTGTGTGTGTATGATTATGTACACACATCTGGGGGTGACTGCAAACCCAGGAGGTACGACTAAAAACTATTAAATGTTTAAATTTTTAAAATTTCATTACAGTAAAAGATTACAATGTCATTAATCCCCCTCAAAATCTTCCTCTTCACTCAAAACAGACTTATCCCATTGTTCTTGCCACTTTCCAAAGCTGTTCTGGAAGTCCTCTTCTGTGACTATGTTTAATTGTGCTGCTGTGGCTTGACTTTCTGGATCAATTCAAAATACATTTACCTTTCACGGTCATTTTGACATTGGGGAAGAGCCAGAAGTCGCACAGGGCTAGACCCAGGGCTAGATAAGGACATACTGTTTTTATATGGCAGAAATTGCTAATAAGGAGTGCTCCAAAGATATGGTGACTGTTTAAAATGAAAAATGTATAATAAAAACCACATTGCCATTAATCCCCTCAAAATACTCCTCCTCTTTCAAACACTTATCCCATCATTTTTGGCAATGTCTTTTACTATAGTAGTTTTGAGGTTTTTTTAAATCTAAACATCCAACATGTTTTTCCATCACCCTTTGTACATCTTAGCTATATCCACTGATTGGGCCCAGATGCTCATTTCACGTGAGCTGTCTTAAAGAAATACTGGACAAGTCTGGGAAACCCTAAACATCCAAATAAATAATGAGAATAACAGAGTATAACCCATTAGGCAAAATATGAATTGTTCAATCCAAACTAATAAATCAAGATTTACCCGGCAGAAATGAATAAATCAGCTGGGTGTGATGGCACATACCTGTAACTCCAGTACTTAGACTGAAACAGGAGGATCATTGTGAGTTCAAGACCAGCCTGGAGGCTGGAGAGATAGCTTGGCAGTCTAACATAGGTTGCCAGCCTGGCAAGTACAAGGTCCTGAGTTCCATCACTAGTGCTGCATGCTGTGCCAGCCCTGGAACCCCAGGTGCACAATGCTGTCCCTGAAGCCAGAAGTGGCAGCACACATCTGTAATTCCAGTTCTGGGGAGGCTGAAACAACATGATCACTATGAGTCTGAGCTGTGTAGCGAGATCTTGCACCAAATTAATTAATTTTTTAAAAAGACCAGACTGGACTACAGAATGAGCTTTAGGCCAGCCTGAACTGAGTAGAAAGACCTTGTCTCAAAAAGACCAAAAAAAAAAAAAAAAAAAGAAAAAAAAGAAATCAATCAATCAATCATAACACATGTATGCTGTAATCCCAGCACTCAGGAGGCTGAGGCAAGAGGAATGCTTCAAATTCAAGGTCATACAGCTTGGGTTACACAGTGAATTCAAAGTTAGCCTGGACTACATAGTGAAACCCTATTCCTCCCACCATGCCCACCAAAAAAGGAAAGAAAAAAATCTAGGAGATACATGGAGTTGTGGGAAAAAAAAAAAAATCACAATTCAGCAATCATCGTAGTAGTCAATAAGGCACGTAATATCAACAAATGCCAGTGGGTAAATGACGAAAATCAGAGCATTAGAGCTGCAAAGCCATTTTCCACAAAATACGGATGAACCATTAGATAATTTAAGAGTGAGAAATCCAACACACAAATCTTAACCAGTGATAAAAGTTCACACCACCAGGAACTGATAAAATCTCACGTAACTCCTGATACAATGCACTGAGCAGAGTACAGCATCACTTTAGGGGTTCTGTTGCCCAAAATGCATAAATCACACACACACACACACACACACACACACACACACAAATCAAACTCTAACTGAGGAACTAAAAACACCACTGTCATAAAAGGAAAGACTAAAACACTTCCATACTACAGAGATGTGACAACTAAACAATACAAATTTTGGATTTGATCTTAAGACAAATAATATAATGGACATCACCAGGCAACTGGGAAAATCTGCATCTAAACCTAAAGCTTAGATGGTAGTACTGAGTGAATGTTAATTTCTAATTGTCATGGTTGTACTGTGTAGTTTATTTATTTGTTTGTCTGTCTGCTTGTATTTGGTACAGGAACTCACTACACAGCTCAGGCTCCCCAGCACTGAGATTACAGGTGTGCACCACTGGGCCCAGGCCCAGTCGCCAGCTTGGCACGCCAGGGGCAGGGCCAGCATAGCATGTGGTACTGGGGATCAAACCTGGTTCCTAATGCTTGCCTAGGCAAGCACTTAGACCATCAAGCTATCTCCATGGCCTCAACAGTGTTTTTAAATTGAGGAAAAGGCTGGGAAGATAGCTTGGCAGCCTAAGCGCCTGTCTGGCAAGCACAAGAACCTGATTTTGATCCCCAGTACCACCCGCTGTGTGGGCCCCAGAAACCCGGGTGCACCGTGTCAGCCACCAAAACCAGGCCTAATGGTGCACACCTATAATCCCAGCACAGGGGAGGCTAAGACAGCAGGATCACTATGAGTCTAAGCTGCATAGTGAGACCCTGTACCTAATTAATTAATCAAAGAAAGAAAATTAAATTGGGCATGGTGGTATATGTTGATACATAGCTATAATCCCAGCACAGTGAAAGGCTGAGGCAGAATTCCAAGTTCAAGCCCAGCATGGGCAACTTAGCAAGATCCTATCTCAAAGTAATAAATAAAAAGGGATTGGGCTGGAAAGATAGCTTAGTGGACTAAAGCGCCTACTTAGGCAAGCACAGGGACAATTCGATCCCCAGCACCACATGCCATCCCAGCACCAGGGCAGACTGAGCTGGCCACAGAGTCCAGGGGCCACAGAGTCTTGGCATGGTGGCACACGCCTCTAATCCATCACTGGGGAGGCTAAAAACAGGAGGATCACTATAAATCCGAGCTGTGTAGTAGTGAGACCCTGTGTAACAACCAAACACATTTAAAGGGGAAAAAAAAAAAAAGGCTGGCGACACAGCTCGGTGCAAAAAGGCTGTGGGTTCAATCTCCAATAAAACACACATACATATACATATACATATACATATACATATACATATACATAAGGAAATAACACACTCAAGTTCTTTTTTTTTTTTGTGCTTTAAACAATTTATTTAACTGAAATGGACTTAAGTTTGTTTCTGAAGTGACTTCCATTTATTTTGTTTT
>NW_004524692.1:5489402-5490701 GCF_000260255.1 Octodon degus
CATTTTGGCAAATTACTGGAAGATGGCGGTTCCGGCCAAAAGGCCACACTCAAGTTCTAATAAGCAAAATTACAACCCCACTAACAAAATTCATTACTATTCCAATTATCTAGATGGTTCCAGTGTAATCACAAGGCTCTTTAAAAGTGGAAGAGGCTGGCAAAAGACAGAAGAAGAAAGGTAATAACAGAAGTGGGGTCAGCATGCTAAGATTAGGTAAGCTGATCAGTTACTGCAGGCTGTAAAGATGGAAGGAAACCACAAGTCATGAAATTTGAGCAGCCTTTACAAGTTCACTTACAAGCAAGGGACTAGATTTTTCCCTGCATCCTCCTGAAAAGAACACAGCCTTACCAGTGTCTTGGTTTTAGCCCAGGGAGGTCTGTGCTAAACTTCCTACCTATAAAACTGTGAGAAAGTAAGTCTGTACTAACAGTTTTGTTTTGTGACCTGAAGCCAGGTCCTCATATACATTAGGCAAGGACTCTACCCCTGAGCTAAGCCCCAAAAAATCTGTGTTGTTTTTAAGTCAGTGCAAATGTGGAGTCATCCCTTGGTATCCATACTGGTTCTAGGGCCCTTTTCCGGGATACCAAAAATCTATGGATGCTCAAATTCCTTACAAAATGGCACAGTATTTGCATATAGTCTACATGCATCGCTTGGTTACTGAAAACACCTCATACAAGTAAACATTATATATAGTTGTTATACTATATTAAGGGATAGAGAAAAATTATGTGTTCAGTACAGATGCAGTTTTCTTTCTTTTTATAGTGCTACAACTTTATATACACTAGACACTTGCTCTACCACCAAGTTACAGTCCAAACCCAGGTAATTTGTTTCTTCTCTCCATCCCTCTTGTGCTATAGATTGAACCCAAAGCCTCTGCACTGAGCTACATCCCCAGCCCTTTTTATTTTGAGGTAGAGTATTAATAAGTTATCTAGGCTGGCCTTGAACTTGGCATTCTCCTGCCTCAGCCTCTCATTGTGTTGGGCTTGTACCATACTGAAAAGTAACTTCTTCCTTAAATTTTAGACAGAGGGCTCGCAGGTTAGCACAGCTATTTAAGCACCTGCTCGGGCAAACCCAGTCAGGCTCAGAGGACTGAGGTTTGACCCCAGCTCCACATGCCTTACCAGACCTGCCCTCAAGGCAGCCTGAGCCAGAAAAAAAAAAATCCTTTTTAAATTTCACAGATGGGGGCCAGGAAGATGGCTCAGTAGAATAAGCGCTTCACTGGCAAGCACAAGAACCTGAGTTCAATCCCCAGTGCCACAAAAAAAAAAAAAA
>NW_004524692.1:5491154-5529247 GCF_000260255.1 Octodon degus
TTTATTTATTTATTTATTTATTTGTACTGGGTCTCACTATGAAGGTTGGACTCAGGGTGATCCTCCTGTTTTCAGCCTCCCCAGCAGCTGGTATTACAGGCATATACCACTATGCCTGGATTCCATCACCAGCTCAGCACGCCCCAGGGATGGGGCCAGCATGGCATGTGGTACCAGAGCTTGAACCCCAGTCCCTGTGCTTGCCTAAGCAGGTGCTTAGTCCACTGAGCTATCTCATGGGCCCTTATAATCTGTTCTTAAAGTCATTCAGATATGTTAAAAAGCTGGCAATCTACATAAAGGTAGATGAGAACTCTATTTCTGCAACTTCAATGTAAATCTGATACTGTTAGAAAACTATTTTAACTAATATAACATTTGACTTACCAAAATTTCCTAAATTAGTTTTGTAATATAGATTAAGAGTAAAGACAGAATTTAGTCTTCTGCATATGAAAAAGGCCTAAGATAACCTCATGTTCTCTCCCTCTACTCTGAAGGGTTCAACTCATTTATACAGCTATACAACTGCTGTTGAAGAAAATATCAGGGAGACTGAGGACCAACCTCTCAAATTTTACCTATTATCCCTAGCTTCTCTGGTGCAAGCTCTTACCTGTAGATAGTGACATGGGGAGATACAGGACGGTTTGAACCTGTGTTCTTATTCCAGAACCGCTCCATCTCTTCTTTGGCTGTGGTTCCCAAAGGAACAGCACTAAAAGAAAACCAGGTTTTAAAAAGGATTAAAAGTAAGCTTGGTTTAATATTTTATGTAACAAAAGTTTATTTTTTTAAAGGCAAAGTGAGCTAGACAAGCCTCTCAATGTAGGAAAACATTCAAACATGCTCCTCTGATTGCCTTATCTTTATGCTGAGTTTGATTTAATTAATAACCCAGACTACAGTTGGGCATGGTGGTGCCTTCCTATAATCCTAGGATTTGGGGGTTTTTTTGTTTGTTTTTGGCAGAACCAGGAATTGAACTCAGGTCCTTGCATTTGCCAGGCAAGTGCTTATTCTACTGAGCTATCTCCCCGGCCCCTAGTTTTTTTGGGTTGTTGTTGTTGTTGTTGTTGTTTGGTGGGACTGAACTCAGTCCCTTGTGCTTGCCAGACAAGCATTTATTCTACTGAGTCATCTCCCTGGCCCTAAACTGGCCCTAGTGAAATTAGGGCCAGCCTACAATTGGTACTATAGGGGTGACTCAGTAGAGTGCTTAGGTTTCATTCCCAGCACTATAAATGAATGAATGAAATAATTTAGGGGAAAACCCTTCAACTGCCCAGTGAAATTATATCCGAGGATAACTCTTCTTTCTAATTCTCACTAATGGATAGGACTAACAATGAAAGCTCAACTTCTATAGGTCAAGGGTAAAATTTTAACTCTATCTGAACAAACACAGGTCTCTGGTGCTATCTCATCATTTATTACCATGTGTATTCTTCTGTCTTTCTAAGGACAAATCAAGGTCTGAGAGGCTGGAGATTTATCACAGTGGCATAGTGCCTGCCTGCAAGCATGAAATCCTGAATATAATTCCCATTACTCCCCTCAAAAATAAAATAAAATAAAATAAGATCTGCTAAACTTAAAAGACTTTCATGGCTAAATGAACAGTCTTGAAGCCATACTTTTTTTTTTTTTTTTAGAGCAGGGTCTACAGGGTCTCACTAGACAGATTTGACTTGTAGTGATTCTCATGTTTTCAGCCTCCCAAGCATTGAGACTACAGGTGTGTGCCACCATGTCCAGTCTCAATCGCCATCTCAGTGAACCTCAGGGGTAGGGCCAGCACAGCACACCCAGGGATCAAACCCGGTCCCTGTGCCTGCTTAGGCAGGTGCATCTGGCCAGCCCTTGAGGTCATACTTTCAAATGAAATATACTGGACACACATGTACAAACACTGCATTGTCTCTCTGATATGACAAACTGAAAATGTAAAGAACCAAATGCATAATAGATATTGTGCAATAAGAAAGTGTTCAAAAAGAAAGAGGAACTGGGGGTAGGTAAAGAAAAAGAAAATGAGAAAAAAAAAATAAAATGGAAACAAAGCTTTCCAAATAAGAAAAGAAACAGGCATTGAAGGGAGGGGAGAAGAATGGGGGAAAAAGAGGCATGAAGATATATCATGTAGGAGGCTGGGGAGATAGCTCAGTAGAATAAGCGCTTGCCTGGCAAGCACAAGGGCCTGAGTTCAATCCCTGGTTCGGCCAAAAAAAAAAAAAAAGATACATCATGTACAGTTACAAATTTCCTATGATGAATGTGATCATTACGTATACGTAAATTGTACCAATAAACTTAATTTAAAAAATTCAAGATCTGCATCCAACACTGAAGAGTTTCTTGAATGTTTTCTGTTTTTGTTCTTTTGAGACACAGTCTCACTATGTAGTTCAGGCTAGGCTTGAACTATGTAGCCAAGGTGGACGTTGAAGTCAGTGATCCTCCTACTTCAGCCTCCCAAGTGCTGGGATTATAGGTATGTGCCACCATGTCTAGCTCTTAGGCTCTCTTATCAGTGGCTAAAATGAAAGCAACCATTACAGTGTTATACTCAAGAATTTATTATGTGTTTATATTAATTATTCAAGGGCTGGGGGTGTGGGTTAGTGGTATAGTGCTTGCCTAGCATGTGCCAGGAAGGCCCTGGGTTCAATCCTCAGAACATCAAAAAGACACACAAAGACACACACACACACACTCACACACAGAATTCCACTAAAACATGACTGTACTCCCCTAACGAAAGTACCTCAAGGGCAAGGCAGCTTGGTGGCTGAATGCATATTCAGCATGTACAAAGCCTTTATATCAGTGGCCAGCACCACTAAATAAATAAGCACAAGAGGTAAACATCGTAATTTTATGGTAGGAAAAAACTATTTATTCAAATAATCAAAGTTAAAAATAATAAAGAGACAAAGAGCATCATCTGGACCCTGATATGATATACTATAATAATGTTTTTAATCCTTAGAAAACAGCTACACAAACTCAATTTGTAAAACACTACAAAACAACTGGCCTATATTATTCAAAATATCAGTGTCCTAAAAGACAGATAAAGACTAAGTCACAGGTCCAGACTAAAAAATACAGCTAGGGATGGTAACACACTTCTGTAATCCCAGCATTCTGGAGGGCTAAGGCAAAAGGAACACATGTTTGAGCCTAGGCAACTTATCAAGACTCTGCCTTAAATTTTTTTTTTTTTTTTTTTTAAATGGAATATAGCTCGGCTCAGTGTGCAGGTCCTGGTTCAATCCTCAATAGCACAAAAACCAAACATACAAACAAACAGTACCAAATTATAGAAATATGACAACTAAGTATATTTGTGAGCCTAATTAGATTGTGGATGGAAGAAAGGAGATTGTATTTCTATAAAATATATTATTTGGGACAAAGAAATTCTCAAAATCAACTACATACCAGGTAAGAGTTTGTTAAAAAGAAGTTTGCTAATATTTAAATTTCTGAACTTGATAATTATGCTTTAAAATTATACTGCATTATGTGATTATTTTTAGGAGATTTAGCAGTAAAAGATCATGATTTGTACAAGCTACTCTCAAAGAACTTAGTGAATATAATAGCAAGTACATATTAGGCTAAGCCACACTACATTGTCCAATATTCAACCAAATTTGGCCTACAAAAACAACAATTTCATACAGTACAACCAACAGTGTGCTAAGTACACAGCAAAATGTTAATAATTGATGAATCTGGGTAAAAGATACATAGAATTTTTTTTCCAGGGCCGGGGAGATGGCTCAGTAGAATAAGTGCTTCCCTGGCAAGCGCAAGAGCCTGAGTTCAATCCCCGGTTCCGCAAAAAAAAAAAAGAATTTTTTTTCACAGAACTTTATCAGTAGTTCTTACATCTTCTCTGAAAGTATAAAATGTTTCCAAAATAAAAAGTTCAAGAAAAAAACTTAAAGGTAATTTGTTAAGGTCAATAAACTAGGAGTGAATATCAAGCAGAAAGAAATACATTTAAACCTAAGCCCTAAAACAGCCTAAAATTAGAGGGTTAAAAAAAAAAAAAAACCAGGGGGCCTGCTGGTTAGCTCAGGTGTTTAAGCACCTGCTCATGCAAAACACAGGCACAGGATACTACAGTTCAATCCCCACCTCCACCTACCTGACCAGACTACCCCCTTCTGGCAGCCTGGGCCACCAAATAAAAAACACTGGGGCCCAACCAAATAGCTTGGTGGATTAAAGCAGGTGCAGGGGCCAGGACTTTGATCCCCTGGCCTGCCTTGCCAGCCCCCCCCTCCCCCAGGGTGCATTGAGACAGCAATTGAGATTGGGCGTGGTGGCCCATGCCTGTAATCCCACCTCTTAGGAGGCTGTAAACAGGTGGATCACTACGAGTCTGATCTAGGAGTGAGACCCTGAACACCCTGGAGACCATTCCCTAAAATAAAAATAAATAAATAAAAATTAAAAGGGAAAAGAAATAGATGAGAATTAGGTATCAAAGTAAGAATCAAGAACCCAGAGCAAATTGATAGGGACAAACAGAAAAAAAAAAAAAAAAAAAAAAAAATGTTCAAAGAAGAAAATTTTTAAAAGATCAAATAAGTACCCTTCTTTCCTAGACCAGACAGAAAAAGTGGGGGCTACTGTGTAGCTCAATGGTAGAACATTTGCCAACTATCTACAAATCCTCCAACCTAAATTAACAATCTATTGCTCTTCCCTAAAAAAACCAAGTTAAATAATAACAGTATCCACAGACTTAGAAACTTACTTTCTGATAAAGAGCCGAGGACTCAGGTGGGAACGGAGGCAATGACGGCCAGCATGTCTGAAAGGTAAGAGCAAAGAATCAATACATATTCAAAGACAACCTCAGTATATCAAATTTGCCATTTTTTTTTAGTATATTGGATTTAGGCTTACAGGAATAGATTTAAAATGATGGCTGACTCTGTAGCTCAGTGTACAGTGCTTGCTTTGCATGAATGAGGCCTAGGGTTTAATTCCCAAAACTGTCAAAAACAAAAACAAAACCAAAAACAAAACACAAACTGAAAACAAACAAAAACCAAAGTACAGCACTGATGACAGCAAAGATGTAGTTTAGCTACAGCAGGGACCTGCTGTAAACAGATTAAAATTTGTAGAACAAGGGATCTGCAGAAGGAGGGTTCTATTACTATGCCAGGTAATTTCAGGAACCACCAGCAGGTCCAGACAACATGAATGAACTTGAAGTCAAAAAGTCTCTATGTAATAGTACAAGGAATTTTTTATACTCCCATGAAAAGGTATGTAAAGAGGCTATGTAAATTTTCTACTTAAAAAAAGTTGGTATTTCTGACATGTACATGTTAGTGCCAGAATTTGTTCGTTTTGTTTTGTTTTTTTGAGACAGGGTCTAGCTATGTAGGTCAACCTGGCCTTTCCTTGAATTATGTAGCCCAGGCTGCTCTCAAACTCACTGCAATTCTTCTGACTCAGCCTCTACTTTTGAAGTCAAAAAGTGACATGTAACAAGGCATTTTATTAAGGTTAATTAAACTGACCCAAAATTTATGTTGTATGAAGAAAAACATAAAGCCTTAAGTCATGTCATTATATCAAATCCTTCTAAAATTAATGAAGGTTATCACAGTGATGGTTTAAAAGTAACAAAACTTTGTTGATTCTACAAAAGTTTACTGTACATCCATCATGTATCAGCAAAAACTATAGGAACACAGTCTCATGTTGATACAATTATCTTCTAAACAGCTCATAAGCTGGGTGTGTAGCATGAGCCTGCCACAAGTTTGATGCCAATCTGTGCTCAAAACCAGGCTGAAATACATCCCAATACCCTGTCTCAAAAAAAGTTAACTAAATAAATAAGCAAGCAAGCACAAGATATCCCTTGTATCACTGATACTCAATATTTCAAGAGTCATATACTTTACAACAATTTGAAAGGAAAAATCCAACCAACACTGCCTTCAAAATCCAGTTTTGCCTTCTTTCCAGCTTTGGAAGGCAAGAGGTGAATACAGACATTGTATACCCAAGATTCCCAGAAAGAAGTGGGAACAAATCTCTTTAATCAACTGAATTGTCTCTGAAGTTGCAGGGGATGCATTCCTCACACCAGGCTAGGCCCAGTTACTCAGCTACCCAGCAAGAGTTTGTAGATGTGGGTTGGAATCTATGGAAAATTCTGTCTAGTGCTATTGTTTTCCAGACAAGTATCAATGTAAGCTTTCCACAGACCCTTACAGAAACGAGTTGCACAAACCCTACAACCTTATTTGAAATATAAAAAAAGGAAATATCTACTCTTTTCCTGGTTAAAATTGAGTTCTGAGATTTTACTTTTTTCAGTAAGGAATTGTACTTAAAATGTTATGACCTATAATATTCAAATGTTGGAACTAAACAAAAAAGGGAATACAGATGAATGTCCATTTTGTATCTGTGTGTTCAAAGTGGCTAGGACAGATATATAGTTACATTCTCTTAATGAATAGAGGGATTTGTTGTAATAGTATTTGTAAATAGATATCATGTCCACATCTTGTACAGCAAATAACCACTAGGAAGAGAGTATGCAATGTGTTAACTATTGAAACTGTCATACCAATTTGATTTGAAACTGTCTCATTGCTATTTGTCTCTCAATAAAATTATGGGAAAAAAAGAATGTTATGGCTAGATAGTAATTTTTTTTGTCTCTGTGCAATCCAAACACTTTAATTCTTTGTGTGCCCCACGTTGGCCTCAAACTCTCAGAATCTCCTGCATCAGTATACTAAATTCTTGGATTATAAGTGTGTCACTGCACCCAGTCTTTTGGGTTTTGTTTTTTTGCTGGTTCTTTTTGTTGCTTATTTATTTTCCCTATCCTCTCTACCTTCTCCTTCCATCTCCTTCTTTAAACTCGGAACCTATAATTTCCAGTTAGCACTGTCCCTTTCATCATTTCTTAATTTTAGTATTTTACCTTTCAAAATGTATTATGTCTCCCCCAAACTGTCTAATCATTTTCATCATTTTGGATTAGGACAGCTATAGTATTAGGAAAGAACACTGGAAAGTAAAAATAAAGACCACAATAAAGTCTTAGACCTGCATGAATTGTATAACTTGAGGGAGTCACTAAACTTCAGCTTTTCCATACATAAAATGAGACTAAGGTATGCCTTATTGGTATAGGGAGGATTAATATGAAAATGCACAGGATCACATTACATGTAAGATACTACTATGTATGAATCTCCCTAGGGCCTTTAGAATTCACATCACATTCTTCTTTAAACCCTCAGAACATATTCATCTGCAGAAAATGGATTTGACTTTTGGGGTGGGGGGAAAGTCATTCAAGCCAAGTCTAGCCGGGGAGATGGCTCAGTAGAATAAGTGCTTCCCTGGCAAGCACAAGAGCCTGAGTTCAATCCCTGGTTCCACAAAAAAAAAAAAAAAAAAAAAAAAAAAACCCAAGTCTACATGTCTACATGACCAAATTAAATACTATTTTTAGTCCAAAACAAGATGCTACTATAATATAAATGAGTTTGCTCACATGACTGCTAAATTTAACCAATGACATCCCAAAAGTTTCATAAATGTCTGAGTCAAAACAAGAATATATAACCTTGAATGACACGCTGAAGAGGAATCATTTATAGACAGAGCATGCATTTGCATGCTTATGCTCATTGTTCTGATGGAAATTGTTTGAAAAGATCCTTCAAAATCAAACTCCTGGGCTGGAGAGATGGCTCAGTGGTCTAAAGCACCTACTTAGAACAAGCTTAGCAAAGCATCAGGGACCGCGGTTCAATCCCCCAGCACCACATGCCAGCCAGCCCCGCCCCCTGGTGGGCTGAGCTGGCCACACACACACACACCTCTCTCTCTCTCTCTCTCTCTCTCTCAAATAAATAAAAAAAAAATTTAAAAAAAAAATCAAACTCCTGATGTCCAACTCACCATTTTTTTCAGTGTAACTTGCTGTGTCTGCCATGCTTCCCACTTGTTCATATCTTTGTATCAGCAGTATGTTGTTTAATAATTCACCTAGTTATCTGTCCTGCTAGACTTTGAGCTTGAGGGTAGGACTGGAACACTGCATTTACAATGCCTATAATAATGTCTGACACACAGAAGAGGTTGCAAAATGATAATGAATGAGTATGAGTTTTTTATTTTTTGAGACAGGTTCTCACTATGTAGTTCAGGCTGTCCTCGAACTCACTATGTGGTTCAGGCTGGCCTCAAGTTCAGTGATCCTCCTGCCTCAGCCTCCTGAGTACTGGGACTATGGGCATGTACCCTAAGCCTAGCGAGTATGGGTTTTTGCTTTGTTTTGGTGCTGGGGATCAAATCCAAAGCTTCTTACATGTTGAGCAAGGCTCTACTCTGAGCTTATTTTATGTGTTATCCTTGCACAGGGGCCATGCTAATCTTCTCTGTATCATTCCAATTTTAGTATATGCGCTGTTGAAGCAAGCACTCTGAGCTTGAGGGTAACTGAGTAATTGAGTTTAATTTCACTTTTCAGAGGTATTTATAATAGTTTACATTATTATAAGATAGTTAACTGTTGGTGACTTTGTGCTTTGACAGTACATACATTCTTAGAAGCCCTGCTGTCCCTTGCTTTGTTATTCCTTCTTGACTTTGGCAAGCCATTCCTTGATAAAGCACCAAGGGAGTTTGTGTAACCTGGCTGCTGTTCATCCCTGGCTGGTCACTGAGCTGCTTAAGGAACATACAAAATACAGAGCACTATTCAAAAGCCATGATACACAAGCTCTGGTAACTAATAATTTTTTAATTAGCAAATCATTAAAAGTGTTTAACCAGGAGGCTAGTTTAGGGAGATATTGGTCACAGTATATATTCCAGTTAAACACAAGGATTAGCTCAAGCAGGCTATTGTACACCATGGCTTTGGTTTTTGTTTTTTGAGATTATGCCTCTGCTACATAGTTGAGGGTAGCTTTGAATTTACTATGTAGCCCAGGCTGGCCTTTAACTTTTGGCAATCCTCCTGCCCCAACCTTCTGAGTGCTGGGATTACAGGTGTATGCCACCACACCCAGCTGGTGATTTTCAATTTTTAATGACTACATAAATCATAAAAATTATACATATTAATGGGATATCATGTAATGTTTCAGTATACACATATTGTGCAGTGTTTCATAATAGTGAAACAATATTACATATGAGAGAATTCAAGTGTTCTCAAGACCCCAAAAAATAAGTATGGGGATAACACTTAGAAGCAACTGTATACCTACTTTGAAACAGCATGTTGTAAACAATATATATAATTTTTGTCAGTTACAATTAAATACTTTTTACAAAGACCCACTATTTCTCTTAAATGGTCCTAATTATTATATTTTCAACTCAGAAATAAAGCAACCACATTCATAGCATCAAAGACCTTGACTTATTCAAAACAAGTGAAATTCATGACATTAAAACTATACTTCTAAAAAAAAAAAAAAAAACTATACTTTTTTTTTTTTTTTTTTTTGCAGAACTGAGGATTGAACTCAGGCCCCTGCGCTTGCCAGGGAAGCGCTTACTCTACTGAGCCATTTCCCCGGCAAAACTATACTTCTTAAAAGGTCTTTTTTTCTTTCATCTTTTTGAGAAAGGGTTTTACAATGCAGTTCAGGCTGGAAAGAACTGACTTTGTAGTCCAGGCTGGCTTCAAAATTGCAAGCATTCTCCTGCCTTGGCCTCCTGACTATTGGGGTTACAGGCACATGCCACCACATTGGGCCACAAGATATTTCTGTAAAACCCTTATAAAAAGACAGACCCTTCCCGTGAAAACTTCAGATAACCACTAAGGAAAAATGAGTCTTTACTTGGCACTGAGTCCTAGTGTGGACAGTGCTACACAACTCAAGGTGATAATATCTTGATACCCCTAATGGCTGGCCACAAGGGATTAGTCCCAGGACCCTCCTTCCCCCCACAGATAGCAAAATCTATGGATGCTAAACTCCCTTCTATAAACTAGAGCAGTGTTTACATTTACAAAGGTTGATTTTAAAAATATGGTATGTTTAATTTTTTTTTTAAAAAATTTGTTACAGGGCCGGGGAAATGGCTCATTACAATAAGCGCTTGACTGGCAATCGCAAGGATCTGAGTTCAATCCCCAGTTCCGCAAAAAAAAAAAAAATTGTTACATTAGGGCCAGCAAGATAGCTCAACAGACTAAGCACATGCTTAGGGCAAGCGCAGGGGCCAGGGTTCGATCCCCAGCACCATATGCCACATTGGTCTCACCACCAGACATGCTGAGCTGGCCACTGAGGCCTAGCATGGTGGCGCATGTGCCCGTAATCCCAGCGCTGGAGAGGCTGAAAACAGGAGGATCACTATGAGTCCAAACTGCATAGTGAGACCTTGTACCAAATACGTTTAAAGGGCTCGTGAGATAGCTCAGTGGTCTAAAACGCCTGCTTAGGCAAGCTTAGGCAGGCAAAGGAGACCTCAGTTCAAGCCCTGCACCACATGCCTGGCTACCCCGCCCCCAGGTGGGCTGAGCTGCCACAAAAAAATTTTTTTTGAAATTGTTAACATAAAAGACACATGGCCAGGGGCTGGTGAGATGGCTCAGTGGTCTAATGCACCTACTTAGAGCAAGCTTTAGCAAAACCCAGAGACCACGGTTCGATCCCCCAGCACCATATGCCGGCCAGCCCGCCCCCTGGTGGACTGAGTTGGCCACACACACACACAAATAAATAAAATTTTAAAAAAAAATTAAAAAAAAAAAAAAAAGACACATGGCCATTAATGCCCCTCAAAATATCCCCCCCCCCTTTTTTTTTTTGAAAGAAAAGGTTTATTTAGCTCAATTTGTGGAAGTTTCAGTCAATACTCAGCTGGCTCTAATGCAGAGCAGCACATGGCAGAAAACAACAGTTGGGGGGGGGGGACAGCAAAGAGCCTCCCCTTCATTTCTAACACACTGTTTTTTCCACTTTCTGAAGCAGTTCTGGAGTCCTCTTTTGCTTAAGACATATTATCAAAAATACAGCAAATGCTGCTCTTCAACGCTATCTGATGAAAAACCAACTTCATAAAGATAATACCGTGCATCCTTATCTATCAGAGACTTCTGTCTCTTCCCCAAATTCAAAATAACCACAAAAGGTAAATGTTTTTAATCAAGTCAGGTCATCAAGGCAGCCATAACACTGCAACTAAAGATATTTTGTAATGCAACTAAGGATACTTTTTTTTTTTTTTACAGAACCAGGGATTGAACTCAGACCTTTGCACTTGCCAGGCAAGTGCTTATTCTACTGAGCCATCTCCCCTGCACCCTAAGGATACTTTTGGAAGTGCTTCAGAAAGTGGCAGAAACAACTGGGTGTGTTTAAAGTAAAGTTAAAGATTTTGAGATGGGTTAATGGCATGTGTCTTTAAATGCCTCTAATACTTTTAAATATTTGCTGTATTTTTCAATGATTATCACACATACTTTAATTATCAGTGATTATAATACAACGTAAGTGCTTGTATACAGTTGTTATACCATATTATTCAAAGAATGACAGGGGAAAAAGTCTACACATACAGTGCGGATACAACCAATTACAGGTCTAACTACACAGTACACAAATGAGGTGAAGCAAATAATTCTCCAACAATATGGTGCTGGAGACTAAGGCTCTGTGAAACAGTGGGAGACTACAGAGGGTATAGCAACATTTTCTTGGACTTAGTGTAATGCTTAGCTGGTAGCAAATTCAAGTTTTGCTTTTTGGAACTTATTTTTCAAGTATTTCCATCTGAGGTGGGCTGAATTCATAGAGCAGAGGAGCAACTGTATAATGATCTTCATCTTCTAAACACTGATCCTCAAACTCATAAAACAGAACTAACCAAGCATGGTGGTACACACCTGTATGCCCAGCCTTGAAGCAAGAGAATCACAAGTTTGAGGCCAGGACAGGCAAATCTGCAACTTAGATCCTGTCTCAAAATTTATAAAATTGAAAAAGGGCTGGGATATAGCTTAGTGCAATAACTCTGTGTTCGATCCTCAGTCCCACAAAAATGCGGATAAAAGAAAAAAAGAACATTTGGAACCCATGTTTCAAGCTAAATGTTACTTCCTCTAAAAAGCCCCAAATATCTACCAAATATAAGTCAAAGAACAGAAATATATTCAATTATGATAAAATCATCAGAAATTTAAGGAGGCAGGTCTGGCAAAAATGGCCTCAGTACATCTTAGAAAAAAAGATATATCTGTATCTTTATAGAAGGATGAAGGAGGAAGAGAAAATGAAGGATTAAGATCACTGTTTTCAACTCCAAGAAAAATCATTTTTTCACTGAGAAAAACTAAACAAAGTCCTTCTATTTTTATACTGTGCAACTAAACTGGGAAGAGAAATGAAAAGACATTTAGAGAAATCAAGGACTGAAATCTCAACAGCACTGAGTCTAACTTTCCATAACAAATAGTTTCCAAAAATAGGGCTGGCACAAAACTATGCTGGGATGTGTACCAGGATTGTGGAAAGGCGCTAATCGTTAGGACTAGAAAGGCTGAGAAGAAAATGAGACCTAGAGAGTTCAGCACGACAGGAAGGAAATCCAGGCTATTTCTCTGGACATTGAATTGAATTTTTCAAAGCAGGCGAGACACAAACTCCACGGTTCTCTAACCCCAGGTACAAAGACAAAAATGAATTAACTGCGCCAGGCATGGTGGTACACACCTGTAAACCCAGCACCTGGAAGGCTAAGGCAGGGGGATCGTCACGAGTTTGAGGTCAGCCTGAGCTACAAAGTGAGCTCAAGACCGAACTGAACTGCATAGCAAGACCCTGTCTCAAAAAGAACAAAGAATTAACTGGGGAGCAGCAGGGGACCAACTGACAGCTGAAATATGGTGGGAATCGAGATTTCCTTCACCCCCGACCAGTACTCAGTTAGGAACCTCACAGGCCCCACTCACTACCAGTAGCAGCTAGCTTTTGCAAAAACAAGGCAAAGCCCACAAGATACTCCTCCACCCCCCGGCCCACAAACCCTGGCGCAAGTCCTAAATATGACCTTCAAGTTGTGTCCAAGGGTCAGCTAGCTAACCGCGAGATTAGAACAACTTTTACAGAGCTCGGCTCTGGGTGCGACCACAGGAGCAATTTGGCGGAGAAGGCTCAGAAGTGGTTGAGGCAGGAAAGGAGCCAACCGCGCCACCTCGGAGTACGGAATAAGTGACCTCGAAACCCTGCGGAATCGCACGGCAGCGGCTGGGGGAGAGGAGGGGCTCCTAGGATCCCAGAGCGCGGGCCTGATCACCCACGGGTTCTTTCCTTGCCGGAGCACAGGATAAAACACTGTCGGCAAGACGTGTGAGACCAATTCAGGACTCCCAAAGGTTGCGGGCACCGACTCCCAGCCCCGAATTAAAGTCACCTCAACAAGAGCGCCGCCATCTTGGTTTCCGGCCTGGACGGAAGTGACGTAGGACGCCGCGGCCGAAGGGCAGGAGGGGCGGGAGCGGTAGGACAGTCACGTGACGGCGCTGAGCGCTTTAAAAGGCTGAGCTTCTCTTCGGTTGGCCCCTCCTCTTCGGCTAATAATTTTCTTGCGGGTGTTGCTTACCTCCGCAGGTTTTTGCTGGTGTTTGCCAGGAATATTGCAAATACATCTCTCGCTTGAACTCTGCGATATAAGTTTTATCCACGTACACATTCATTTTGTATTGCTCTACCAAGCAGCGCCTTTTCCCAGGATCGTTCAGTAAGGGCTTCCCAGTCCCAGTTTCGCTCCCTATCTCTCCTAGATCGTCCCGAAAATGTCCCGTTGCCTGGTTGGGACACCCTTCCTTTCTACCGTGCAGCTTCAGCCAGAAAGAGATAACACGCGCTAAGATCCAATTTCGGGGGGTGAGGCAGGGCAGTGACCTCCATTCCCAAGAGCAAGGAACCGCCTCTTAGCACCAAGGTTAGGTCCCACCATTCCTGGGCTTGAGCTGCTGCGTGAGCTAGACGCCCACCCACCGAAGACAGCGCTCCTTTGTTTCATGTTTCAACCCTATGTGGGCGACACCCACAATCAAAAGAACCTGGGGTGTGGGGGAGAACCCGCTTTGATTTATATAAACAGTTATGGGGGAACTATATATAAATAGTTTTGAGGAACACAAGGAGACAAATCAATTGCAGAGCGCTTGAAACAGGAGAAAAAAAGACAAGTGGAAAACGAATAAAACAATACAGAAGTCCTTGACTCTTTGGGGAGGTGGGAGGAGGGGAGAGGAGTAAAGGGGACAGCCCAGAGCAACTCCTATTCAACAATGAAACATACTCAGTTACATTAATATTCGGATCTCATTTATATTTAGCAGCCCTGTATTTTTCCTATCAGGATTTAAATAGCACGAATTCAATTCTTTTCATATTAAGTGAATAAAGTTATTTTGCATTTCTATAATGCTTGACGTAGACAGCATTTTCATGGGCTTTAGGATTGGAAAGGACCTTTCAGGCTCCCCAGTCCAACCCGTTATCCAATGCATGAATCGCCTCGGCAGTGTTCCTTGAAAATTCAAGACTGCTCCAGCACATTTTATGATTGGACACCTAAAACAACAACAAAACTTTTAAACAACTTAATCATTAGAAATTAGTTGTTCTACTACTATGGAACTTCCAGCCCTTGATTTTCCTTTGGCCCTCTGGAGCTATCATGGATCCAAAGATGCAGGCAAAGATATTGTTCTTGAGAAAGAAATAGGAAGCTGAGTAACCCCAGCTACATGGGAGGCTGAGACAGGACTGCAAATTCCAGGCCAATTTGAACAACTTAGTGAGACATTGTGTCAAAATAAAAACATTTAAAAGATCTGAGAATGTAGCTTAGTGATAGAGTACTTGCTTAAACTTCTGGTCTACATAGAAAGACCTTGTCTAAAAACAAACTCAGTTCTGGACATGCAGACATTCCAAACTTCATTCCCAAATCTTCAGAAGCTGCTTACAATGTACCAAATCCACTCTCTTTCATCTGTAATTGAAGGCCCCATACAAACTGGCCTCTAGAGGAAGAGAAAATCTGGACACACAAATATAGAAGAAATACACAGGGAGAAACTGGAGTGATACAACTATTTGTCAAGGAAGGCAGAGATTACCAGCAACTGACAAGCGCTATGAAAAGCAAAAGATTCCTTTTCTTTTTTGGTACTGTGAATCAAACTCACGACCTCATGCTTGCCAGGTAGGCACTGTGCAGCTGAGCTATATCCTTGGCCCAAGAAATCCTCCTTAAAGCCTTCAAAGGGAACAGGACCCATTTTGGTTTGAAAAAAAATTTTTTTAATGTGTTTAGTACAGGGTCTACAGTGTCTCACTACACAGATCAAACTCGTAGTGATCCTCCTGTTTTCAGCCTGACAAGCACTGGGATTACAGGCACGTGCCACCATGTCTCAATCGAAGTCCCAGCACGCCTGGGGCAGGGCCAGCACGGCCTAAACAGGTGCTTTAGTCCACTGAGCTATCTGGCCGGCTCTACAGGACCCACTTTGATATTGAACTTTCTGTCTCCACAATTATGAAAGAATAAACACCTGTTGCTTTAAGTGAGCAAGTTGTGGTAATTCGCTACAGCAGCACTAGGAGCTCGTGCACAAGGTCTAAGGATATAATAAGAAATAGGACAATAACTCTTAGGAAAGATGCAGAAGTTCTAAAGCAAATATTAAACTTCTACCTCTCCAAAAAAAAAAAAAAGCAAATTCAATTTAGTAAGGAATTAAAAAAATACATCATAACTAAATTTATTCTACAATATGTGTAAGAATAGTTTGAATGTTGCAAAGTGTATTTAATTCAGCATATCTGTAATTTAAGGAGAAAAACTCATTATGTAAACTGATGTAAATTAAGTACTTGATAAAATTCAAAACACATTAATAAAAATGCTCAAGAAAAAAAACTGGCCTCAACTATTCTATTCAGATTTGTTTCCACCTATGCCTCTTCAAGTTTCCTGAAATCAAATCAAATTGGATAGCACAAAAGCTGCCCTAAATATGCCCAGTGCCTACTGAGTATCTGTATGGATGCACACACACTCAAATATTCTTTCCTCTTCATTCTTCCTATTTCTTTTATCTGTCACCCCCTGTACCCAATCATTCTTTCCAAAATGTCACAAATCCTTTAATGTTGGACCATATCTAACACTGCTTTCTAGACATGACTACCCATTCTTCTGTACTTCATTTACTAGAGTTTTTTTTTTTTTTTTTCTTTTGCAGTACCAGGGCTCTGCACATACTGGGCAAACTCTACCACTGAACTACACTCACTTTGGCCCTGAACTTCATTTATTAAATGAAAGGGTTTTTTTTTCTTGATCTCTCATGTAAATTAAACTTCTTGAGTCATCCTCTGTTGTACTCCCAACATTTTGTTCATTACTAAAGCAAGCATCATAGTTTATTATAGGCGGGTTGCTGATGGGTTTATCATTTGATTTCTCCCCTCTACCTTCTCCAACTAGTTTTGAACTTTCAGGAAGGACTTTTCTTTTATTCTATTACTTGCATTCCCACACTTGAGATATAGCTGATGTGCAACACAATTTTGTTGCTTTGGTCCAAACTGCAATGAACTTAAAACTGCAGCATGAGCCATTGGAGGACTTCCTAACAAAGAGGGAAAGTTCTAGGGTTTCTTTCCTAAATTTTTCTAGTGGAGAAAAACTTCCGTCTTGGAAGAACCTCCCAGGATGCGGGAAGATGGAGGGAGAGTTCCAATAGACCCAGTTGTCTTAAGAAGTCTGTACCGCAGCTCATTGTAATCAAGCCAACAGGGAATGATCTATTTCCAGGGTTCTGCAGCATAAACCTGCTAGCGCTCTGGGGGAGTCCCTCAGAGGTAAGGAGTCTAGGGCAGAATCTCTTTCCATGGATTTAGATTTCTCTGCCTATCTGTCCCTCAGAGAAGTGTGTCTGTGTCCCTGTTTCTGTCCCTTTTCTTTACCACCCCCCAACATTCCAGCCTAGGGCAGGGGGAGGCCAGCAGACACAAAGCCCTCTGTGTATGGGGTGGTATTTGTCCCCCCACCCCTCCACCCAGAGTATACAATGCCCCTTCTGCTCCCTGCACTCTGCTGTGCTCCCCACCACCTCTCAACTGCACATGCCAGGCTGTAATTGGTTACTGGCTCAGGACAGCCCCCTCATACTGATGCCCCAGGGGATTTTAAGGAGGTTCCAGGAACCTCCCGCTCAGTTCCTTGTCCCCCACTCTCTCGACCCCACAGATGCTCCGGGCCCCGGCCCCTGCCCCAGCTATGGCTCCTGGGGTCCCCTGGAAAAGCCCCAGCCCTGTCTTGGCTGTGCTGCTCTTCTCTTCCTTGGGTA
The DNA here is from genome assembly GCF_000260255.1 of Octodon degus. Classification (NCBI taxonomy): domain Eukaryota; kingdom Metazoa; phylum Chordata; class Mammalia; order Rodentia; family Octodontidae; genus Octodon; species Octodon degus. The sequence goes on from NW_004524692.1 coordinate 5,508,565, forward strand.
AGTGGAGCCACTGCAGCCTGGGAACCCTGTTTCTCAGGTGCTTCATTGCCCTCCTCACGGCCAAGATCCAGTATACAAGAGCAGTAAGGCATTGTTCATCCAGGGGAAAAGAAGTCACTTGGAAAGAAGGGGGAAAGGTGCTGTGTGAAGCAAGGTGGTGAAAGAGAGCTTCCCTGAGTGGGCATGGCTGGAGCATTATGGGAAGCCAGGGCGATGCCCTCAAGGTCATGCCAAAAGCCAGCAGAAAGTAGGGTGAGAACATGGGGCAGAGGAGCATCAGACACCAAGTTCTGCTCTCCACTGAACCCTAAATAGCGTAGGAGGAATCCAACCTCAATTTCCCAGAAAAGTCAAGGAGTATGACAGAAGGAGGGAGCCCAAGTTTGGTGGGCTTAGCTCCCCCAGACTCTTTACTTCTTGGTGCTTACTATGTGGATGAATGGAAATGAAAGGAGGTTCTGTGAGATTCCAGGATCTTGTCTTGTAAAAGCTATCTTGTTCCATCCACGGAATGGCTTAACTTCCTTGCCCTCTGGCAGATGCTGGGTGAGCAAGAGAAGGCCAAAGCAGGGTTAGCTGAATAGGTCCTTTCCTCTGCCAAGCTGCCCTGCCTTCTAGTGTGCCAATGGGTGAGCAGTAGGCAAGTGGGTGTGGGAGTGGAGGATTGGAAGGGGAGGGGGACTGGTCAGGGAACGTAAGATTCTCACTGTCAGCAACTTGAGTCACAACCCAGAACCTACACAGTTTGGGGCTATATTGGGCTATTCTGGGACACCCCAAGAAAATGTTAAGGATAGGGGTAGGCATCTTGGCATATAAGGAGGAGACAGTTCTATCTCAATACCTGGCCCACTCTTAGAACCACTTAGCAAAGCTGAGAAGGGCAGTGGCTGTTATCATGACAGGAGGAATAGAAGGATGTTGGATCCCCTGAATAACATCCCTCAGCATGTAGGGGAAGGGGAGAGTCCCAAGAAGGCAGTAAGGTCGAAGGCCCAGGAGGTGAATAAATGATATCTCATGCTGAGGTGGGAGACTCGGGGCAGTGGGAGTGCGGGCAGGGTTGGCATGAGCCCCCAGTGTTGCTCAGACAATGGGATTTTGTTTGGGTGCCTTCTGCTCTGTAGAACAAAAGGGCCTACAGTTGCCCCCATCCAGGGCCAGCCCACACACAGTCTCCCAGGAATGGCCTTCCTTGTGAGTGTGGGTGTGTCTTGGGCATGGACAGAACAGCTGAGAGGAGGGTGAGAATGGCTCCCATGCATCATGATCTGAGCTGTAGGCTGGGGCTCTTGCTCTGCACCCAAATTCCCCTGACAGGGGATAAGATTCTTCCTACCCTGGATCTCCCAGCAAGAGCAAGCAGTCTAGCAAACAGGTATTCAACAGCCAGGACAGCTGTGTAAGGGAAGAAGATATATGTTCTCTAGTTATCTTCATTTCTTTTCTGTAAGAAATCTGAGTTTGCTTGCTGTGAAGTACTATACAACCATTAAAAATAAGACAGATGTATCATACATGTTCTTAAGCCAAAAGAAAAAAATTTTAAAGTAGAATATAATGCATTGTATATTTTTTAAATGGCTCTAAAGACTACCCATTTGTTTTAAGTACAAGTATATCTTGACTTTATTAAGTTTATGTTGATTCTGAGACAAAAGAAAATCATATATTAAATTGGTAACTGTGGTTCTATGTAGGAGGGGACTACAGGAAACAAATTGGCTGGGGTATGAGTGTCATAAGAGACTTAAGCTTTATCTTTATTGCTTGAATAGTACATAAGAAGAATTTGATATATATTACCTGAATAATTTATAAAATTTAAAAATGCTTCATCTAAGGGATCGCTTAAGGGCTAGATGATCGCTCAAAGAAAGTGAGACTTGGAGATGACCCAAGCTCTGGAAGTCTGCAGGAGTACCTGGTACTGCTGATGTCATTCCCCTCCACACAGGGTGAGACCTTGGACAGGCAGGCACAGCACTTGCCCTCATCCACTCAGTTGGCCCCGAGAGGTGGGCCTCAGAACCAGTTGTCTTCACTATGAGCTCCAGCTGGGGACTGAGCCTCACCTGACTGTTGATCTCTCACCCTCCAAAGCCCTGCCTTGGCCCACGTGGATGTCTGATTGCCCCTCTGTACTTGCAGTGCTGTCCCCAGCCCGGGCCATTGTGGTTTACACGGACAGGGAGGTCCATGGTGCTGTGGGATCCCAGGTGACCCTGCACTGCTCCTTCTGGTCCAGTGAGTGGGTCTCAGATGACATCTCTTTCACCTGGCGTTACCAGCCTGAAGGGGGCCGAGATGCCATTTCGGTGAGTGCCTATGGGAATCCTGGGGTTTGATGACAGAAAAGTGCCTCCAAGAATAGAAAAGAGAATTTGGGCTAAAGATGGGCAAATTCTTCAAGAGCCATAACCCCCAACTCTGGCAAGTTAAGTAGCAATCTTTGTCACACTGACTAGAACCTGTCTCCCCAGCCCCACCTCACCACGCCAGGAACCCTTACCCTGAGGCCAGATCCCTGACTTCAACTGCTTTCCCTCTTCCTCACAGATCTTCCACTATGCCAAAGGACAGCCATACATTGACGAGGTGGGGGCCTTCAAAGAGCGCATCCAGTGGGTCGGGGATCCTCGATGGAAGGATGGCTCCATTGTCATACACAACCTAGACTACAGTGACAATGGCACTTTCACATGTGATGTCAAAAACCCGCCAGACATAGTGGGCAAGACCTCTCAGGTCACGCTCTATGTCTTTGAAAAAGGTGTGAGAAGCAGCAGGGTACTGGGGAACCCGGGAAGCAGTTCGGGGCGGGTCAACAGGCTGGGGGAAGAGAGAAAGCCCAGCCCGAGGATGTTAGGGTGGGGTGAGGGGGCTAGGCCGAAGGCAGCCTTGCACGCACTCCTACTGCCCTAACCGCGGCGCAGGTCCCTGCTCATCCCTCCCACTCCTCCTCCCCTGCTAGTGCCGACCAGGTACGGAGTGGTGCTGGGAGCCGTGATCGGGGGCGTCCTCGGGGTGGTGCTGTTGCTGCTGCTGCTTTTCTACCTGGTCCGGTACTGCTGGCTGCGCAGGCAGGCGGCCCTGCAGAGGCGGCTCAGGTAAGGGGCGGAGCCTGACTCCCCACCCTCCGTCCTTACCCCCCCACCAGGGTGGAGACTGCTCCAATGGGTGGTGGGAGGGACAAAGTCACCCGGAAGAAACGTCCGAGGGGCGGTGGATCTGGAGAGGCTAGACTCACGGCGTCCCTTTGTCGCGCAGTGCCATGGAGAAGGGCAAGTTGCACAAGTCTGCAAAGGACTCGTCGAAGCGTGGGCGGCAGGTTAGCAGGACTTGGGGACGAGCTGGGAAGAACCCGGGGAGCCTGCGGGCCGCAGCGAAGGGCGGGCCGGGAACCCGGGATCCCCACCAAGCCGAGGCCTGAGGTGTGCACTCCTCCCCTCAGACGCCCGTGCTGTACGCCATGCTGGACCACAGCAGAAGCACCAAAGCTGCCAGCGAGAAGAAGTCCAAAGGGCTTGGGGATTCTCGCAAGGATAAGAAATAGCGGTTAGCGGGCCGGGCAGGGGGTCGGGGGTCAGGGGCGGAGCCCTCCAAAGGCGCTCAGGTGGTGGTCATCGAGATGGAGCTACGGAAGGATGAGCAGAGCTCGGAGCTCCGGCCTGCTGTCAAGTCCCCCAGCAAAACCAGCCTCAAGAACGCCCTCAAAAACATGATGGGCCTGGACTCGGACAAGTGATCACCAGCCCCAGGCCCTGCCAGAGCAGGGGGACCTAGGCTCCTCTCATCCCCCGTCTAGGTGCTTTCCTCCCTTGCTCCACAGCCCCTGCCCTGCCCTCACTTCCTTTGAGATGTAAGTTTCATTCCAAAATTCATTCCCAAGCACTTGTATTCTCCCCCATTTCACACCCTGGGTTTCTAGGAGCCCAGAGCTAATCGTACCCTGTACCTGCCCAAAGGACTGCGTGTTTGGTGCCTGTCTCTCTGGCACCAAGAAGAAAGGGACCTTGACAGCCGTTGTCTGAACTGCAGGCCACCTGGCCTTCCCATCCCTTGCACCACAGCCTGACCCCTCTGGCTCCACCCCTCCCCTTCCCTCCCCTCCCCCCTCTTCCCCTCTCCTCCCCTCCCCTACTCTCCCCCTCCATCAGGTGGCCCAACTGTGCATTTATGTTCCCACTAACACCCAGGTCACACAGATCATACTCTCTTTCAGGGTTTATTTAGGTTATTGATTATTTTTTATTTTTTAATCCATTCTTTGTTTGTTTGTGTACCTGTGCCCATGCTCTGCCCTGACCCCCATGACTGAGGACCAATGACGTCATGTGGCTTTTGCAGTCTCCCTCCTATAAAGTCCTTCATGGAGAGCCAATCCCAAAACAAGAGCCCCCCACCCTCAGCCCTCAGCTGCAAGTTGGATGCCCCACCCTCCCACCCACCCACCACTGGAGTGCAGTTCTGAAACTCAAGATCCTGAGAAAAGAGAGAAGCAATGGATCCTCACAGATCCAGGGTGAAGCAGAGGGCAAATAAGCCTCCAAAAAATGGCTTTAAACAACCAAACAGAAGGCAGGAAAAACAAATGAGAAATAAGGGGCAAAGGAAGAGACTGCACTCCTAGCCACAGGGGATTCTTAGGAATTTTTCTACATTCTGTATATTTCTTCTCAAACCTCCAAATGTCCTTAAATGTTTAATAAACACTGACCTTTCCAGAAGCAGCTGTCTCTGTCTTACATTTCCTAGTTCTCCAGGGAACAGTCCCCAACCCTTCTCTTATCCTTGGCCTCCCAGACTGCCTCCTCATCCACTGGTTTCTGCTGTTAAGTTTGTTTTGAGGATATGAACTGATATGAGCAGAGAGAAGGAACTCTGCCATAGCCTTACCAGATGTGTGCATGCATTCAGGAAATTGCCAGTGAGCTCGCGCTCTGTGCTAACCTGTCAGGCTCTGTTTTTACTAGAGTGAAAACTATCATTCTCTATCAAGGTATGAATTCTAAAACATCCCAGGCATTCACTAACTGCATGACCCATGGTAGTAAAATTTGGGCAAGCTTCATGCATTTGTCAACAATGAGACCACGATACCTGCTCTATTTAACTCCCAGAGTTTTTGTAATAATTAAATGAGATCCTATGTATGGAAATCTTTGTAAACTATAAGTCAGTACACAACTAAGATATTACAGGTCAGTTCCTTGAAAGAAACTATGTACTTTTTTTTTTAAGGTATTTGGTACAGGATCTCACCATGCAGCTTCAACTCACAGTGATCCTTCTGTTTTCAGACTCCTGTGCTGGGATTACAGGCGTGCACCTCCTTACCCGGTCTCGGTGGTGGCTCAGCACGCCCAGGGGTGGGGCTGGTATGGCATGTGGTGCCCAGGATCGAACCCCAGTCCCTGCACTTGCCTAAGCAGGTGCTTAGTCTGCTGAGCTATCCTGCTGGCCCTATAAATTTATTTTTATTAATGTATGTTTACAATAGATAAAGATGTTTCTAATTCTTGTTTAAGGGCTGGGGAGATGGCTCAGTAGAATAAGTGCTTGCCTGGCAAGCACAAGGGCCTAACTAAATTCATCCCCGGTTCCTCAAAAAAAAAAAAAAAAAAAAAATCTTGCTTAAAGGAATACACTTTAGGCCAGGCATGGTGATGCATGCCTGTAGTCCCAGTACTTGAAGGCTAAGGCGAGAGGATTGTTTGAGTTTGAGGCCAGCCTGGGCTACAAAGTGAGCTCAGAGCCACCCTGAACTGCATAGCAAGACCCTATCTCAAAAAGATTTTTAAAAAAGGAGTGCACCTTATTTTAAAGTACATGTATCATTGTTTCATCCACCCCTCTACAAACATACAACTTTGATTTGTTGGTAAACTTTCATTTATTTTAAAAGTTATTATTACATATTTTTTGAGACAAGTTCTTACTATATAGTCCTGTCTGTCCTCAAATTCATGAAAATCCTCCTGTCTCAGCTTCCCAAATACTGGGATTACAGGTGTGCATCACCATGGCTGGCTTTTGGTACACTATTTTAGATACACTATTTTAGGTGGTAGGTACATCAGCTAATTATTTGATATGCAATGTACATATATCATTAGTGCTTCCATTTATTTATTTTTATGTATTTAGTACAGGGTCTCACTACACAGGTAAGACATAGTGATCCTCCTGTTTTCAGCCTCCCAAGCGTTGGGATTACAGGGGCACTCCACCACTCCCACTCTCATTTGCTGTCTCAGTGCACCCTGGGGGCAGGGCCGGCATAGCGAGTGTGTGCTCCCCCCTCCCCCACTCCCCTCTGAGCTGTCTGGCTGGCCCTCTCTTGCTTCTTTTAAAAGAAAATTGATGTGACTTAATTTTATTATAAAAACAAGTAGACGCTAGAGAATTTTTTGAGGAGTAAGATAGGAACCTAAGGCACAACTCAATAAAGTTGGGGCTGACTGAGTGAAAGCTTTTGTATTGGTTAAGGTACTATCCTGCCAATTAGTTAGGAGATAACTGCAGCTGGGCAACTGGGTACCTTGCTTAAACCTTCTGGCCTTTTATCAGAATCAAAGGAGGGGCCAGCAAGATAGCTCAGTGGTCTAATGCACCTACTTAGGCAGGCACAGGGGGTCGAAGTTCAAACCCCTGCACTGCTGTGTTACTTCAGTGGTATGTCAAATCTCAAGTTGTCTCATTCAATTACACTTTTGTTTAAAAAATGATCGGCACTGGCTCTGACCACCTCCGTTTAGCCAGTGGATTGAATACGGTGTCTGCAGTTCCACAAAGGTTGATGGTACCGTGGAACAGCATTTTGCAGCTCTTGGGTGGGGAATCATGGTTATTTTACAGTTGCTTCTCCAAATCCCACATCGTAGCTGAGTGATTTCCTCTATGCCGGTATAATGTTAAAAGCCCAAAATTAAAGGCAGAAAGGCTTATCTGGCTCACGGTTTGTAGAGGTTTTATTCCATAGCTGTGTCCTCCAGCATGCGCCTTCATCTGTCTTTTTTCTCTTTTCTTCAGCCCAAGCTCAAGCTACAGAGCCAATTTTTCCTTTACCCTTCACTTATACTTTTTCAATTAAACCTTGTTACTGTTTAAAAAAAAAAAAAAAGGAAAACAAATTTAAATAAAAAAGAGTTAGGGATGTAGCTCAGAACAAAGGCCCTGAATTAGATCTCTAGTACTACAAAAATAAAGCAACCCCCAGGGTGGGTTGAGCAGGCCACAAAAATAAAGTAATTAAATTAAAATAATAAAATGCTTATTTATTTATTTATTTATTTTTTGAGACAGGGTCTTGCTCTGTAGTCCAGGCTGGTCTTGAATTTACCATGTAGCAGCCTAGGCTGACTTCAAACTCATGGTGAGCCTCCTGCCTCAGCTTTCTGAGTGCTGCTAGGATTACAGGTTTGTGCTACCATACTGGGTCAAAATGCTGCTTTAACAATATGATGTGCTTCACATTCATTGGTATGTCTCTGGACTCTGTGTTGTTTTATTATTTTTTTTTTTTCGTGCAGGGTCTCACTGTACAGCTCGGACTCATAGTAATGCTCCTGTTTTTAGCCTCCCTAATGCTGGAATTACAGGCGTGCACCACCATGCCCAGACTCCATGGCCAGCTCAGTGCAAGAGGGGGGGTGTGGCATATAGTGCCAGGGATTGAACCCCAGCCCCTGCACTTGGGGTTCAATAGTAAACCTTGCTATTGTTAAAAAAGAAAGAAAGAAAGAAGAAAGAAAGAAAAATTTTAAAAGTAGAAAGGAGTTAGGGATGTATCTCAGAACAACGGCCTTGAATTAGATCCCCAGTACTACATAAAATAAACAAAACAAAATAAAACAAACAAACAAACAAAAACTATAGGAGAGCTAGGGTATAGCTGAGCCAGTGGTAGTGCTCTTGTCTAGCCTCTTAGTCCACTGAGCTATCTCGCCAGCCCCTGTGCTGTTTTACTTGAACAAATACCTAAATATGTTTGTATCAAACACATTACAATACATATACAGTAAGTTTTAATATGTGGCAGGGCAATCTTATTGTTTTTTCATTCAAAATGTTCCCAGAAGTTCTTGTATATTTACTTATCAATACAGACTTTAAAATAGGGCCAATTCTAAAAGTAGCCCATTGGCAATCCCAGTGGAATGTTTTAAATATACCTATTATTGGTGGAGGAAAGTTTTATTCTATTAAGATTGCCTTTATGGAATAGATCATTTTTAATTTACTCAGATTGTCACTTTTGGTACACATTATAATTTTCTTCATATATGTTATGTACTTTTCATTAATTTTTGCCTGGGTTGTTTTTATTGTCAACAATGGGCTCTCTCTTCAATTCTAATTATGTCTACATTTATTGTTACAGATTACAATATATTCATCTTATAATCACAACCAATGATTTTCTAGTTGAGGCTTTTGGATTTCCTAAGGATGCATCACAGGAATTTTTTTTTTTTGAACCAGGGACTGAACTCAGACCCTTGTACTTGCCAGAGAAGCGCTTATTCCACTGAGCTATCTGCCCCACCCATGTTTTGTTTTTTAACAAGGGATCGAACTTGGGACCTTGCACTTGTCAAGTAAGTGCTTAAGCCACTGAGCTATCTCCCCAGCAGGATGCATTACAGTATCTGAAAATAAAAATAATTTTCTATAAGATATATAGAAGTTGGATTTTGTTCTTAGCTTATTATACTAGCAAAATTCTTCAAAAACAATGTTGAATTTATTTATTTATTTATTTATTTATTTATTTATTTAAACTCAGGCCCTTGCACTTGCCAGGGAAGCGCTTATTCCACTGAGCCATCTCCCCACCACAATGTTGAATATTACTGATGACAATGAATGTACCTGTCTTGGTGTCTATTTGAATGACAATGACTACATCTTGCAGGGCTAGCATGGCTTGTGGTGCTGGGATCCAACTGCAGTCCCTACGCACTTGCCTAAGTTTGCCTATGCAGGCGCTTTACACTGCTGAGCTATCTTGCCAGGCCCAATAAACATATTAATTCAGTGGTAAACAAATTAACTATTCTCCAATTCTTGGACTTAACCTATCTTCTTGTCTCAGTCTCCCAAGTAGTTGGGACTGTAGGCGCACACCATCACACCTGACCCAAATGGATTAGTTAATACATTATTACCCCAGTTGACTTATATACATGGAGGAAAACAATAAGATTTTTGTGTTCCCTTTGACAGTACATATATCAAAATTAGACATATACATATATATAATCTACATGTAAATATATACAAATATTGAAAAGAATTAAGAATATTTGTGTAGGGTCTGGGAGATGGCTCAGTGGAATAAGCACTTCTCTGGTAAGCGCAAGGGCCTGAGTTCAATCCCCAGTTCCGCCAAAAAAAAAAAAAAGAAGAAGAATATTTGTGTAATCTTAAAATAGAAAAGGCCTTTAAGCAAGACAGGAAATCTAGAAATCACAAAGAAAATAGTTAAAGTCTTTAACCTCTGTAGTGGCAGAATATATTATAATCAAAACCAAAGACAATTGGTAATGATGGAGAAAACAATACATATGAAATATCTCCTGCACATACTGTGTGTGCTAGTATCTCCTGCATTCCCACCTCCAGCCACTGCTGCCCTTCTCTGCTTCCCCGTCCATCAAGACTCCTTGAAGATGGCAGGGTACCACCCTCCTACCTCCTCCTTCCCTTTAGTCCTCTCCCATCATGCCTCACTCCCCTTCACTCTACAAAAACTGCTCCTGTCAAGGGCACTGCTGATGTCCATCCTGCCAAATGCAACGGTCACTTCTGAGTCTTTTGTGTTCTCTTAGTCATACATATTCCACATTGTCCACAACTTCCTTTCTCTGAGAACAGTATTTCTGCTTCCTTAAGACACCATAGCTGTTTTATTGTCCCACCTACTCTAGAAAAGCATGAATTAACTTTAAGGTAGGGATTGCAAAAACCTGGAGTCCACCTTTTGTCTTTGTGTTTCTTAATTCAAGTTAGTGCCATAAATGTCCCTCCTAGCCTACCATAACCTGGAGGCCAGGTGTGATGGTGTGATGGCCCATGCCTGGAATCCCAGCATTGGGAGGCTGAGGCAGGAGGATCACTGAGAGTTCAAGACCAGCCTGGGTTACAAAGTGAGCTCAAGGCCAGACTGAACTGCATGGTAAGACCCTATCTCAAGAAGACAAAAATAAATGAAATGAAATGAACCAGCTAGGAATGGTGGCTCACTCCTTGAGTTCCAGCAATCTGGAAGACTGAGGCTGGGTGATTACAAGTTGGAGCCCAGCCTAGGAAGTTAAGCAAGACTCTGACTCAAAATAAAAAATAAAAAAGGACTGGGATAGAACTCAATCTGAAGGCCCAGGGTAGAATCCCCATTAGTGCAACAAGAACAGGACACACTTGGCTTCATGGATGTCTACTATGCTTTTCTTTTCCTGTTGGTGCTAGGAACCTGGGGCCTCATGTGTGCTAGGCATGGGTTTTATCACTGAGTTATACCTCAACTCTGATCAGGGTTTTTTACCTGATGGTGTGGCCCAAACTTCATTTTGTGCATACAGGTAATGTGTGGATTGAAGCCAAAGCCTTCACACTCAGCTGCATTTCCAGCCCCCACCACTTTTTGAGACATAGTCTCACCAAGTTGCTAAATTTCCCAGGCTGGGCTTGGAATGTTAATCCTTCTACCTCAGCTTTCCAGAGTGTTGGTTTTATGGGCACGTGCCACCATGCTTGGCTCAAAAGTTCCATTTCTCTTGCTACTTTTTTTTTTTTTATATATCAGGGATTAAACTCAGGACCTTACACTTGCCAGGCAAGCACTAATGCTGCTGAGCTATATCCCCAGCCAAAAGTTCCATTTCTGACCAGAGGTTTGATTTCTCAGTTGTCTTGACATATTTCAGTTACTGTTACACATGGAAGTACTAAGTAAACACTCAAGAGCCTGATTTGAACACTATACAGTATATACATCTATCTAAATATCACAACTCCTAAGTGTATATAATTTTTGTGCCAATTAGAAGTCATAAGTAAATGAGAAAAGAAAAATACCCTTTCCTTAAAAAAAAAAAAAAAGCAAAGCCTGAAGTTTGGGGTGGAGATGTAGTTTATTTATTTATCTTTTTTCTTCAGTATTATAGGGAAGGTCTACAGGGTGTTCAGGGACTCACCACTAGATCTGACTCATAGTGATCCTCCTGTTTACAGCCCCCCAAGTGCTGGGATTACAGGTGTGCACCCCCACACCCAGTCTCAATCATTGTCTCAGCAAGCCCGCAGGGCTGGCACGGCAGGCCCAGAAATCAAATCCCTGGTCCCTGCACCTGCTTGCAGTCGCTTTAATCTATTGAGCTATTTTGCCGGCCCTGGGAATGTGGTTTAGTAGTACAGCACTTGTCTCAAATGCCCAAGGCCCAGGATTCAATCTCCAGCACTGCCAAAAAACCAAAAACAAAAAACTTAAAGTTTGAAGGGAGTTATTTAACCTCTTTGAGTCCCTCCATAGCTATAAAACATGAATGCTAATACACATTTGTTAATGATCATCTAAGAAAATACTGAATGTCAAATGATTAAATTGTTGTTAAAATAAAGAGTTATTCTTCTGAATAGGTCTGATTTTTTAAAATAGCTTTTACTAATATACCTTCCATTAAAATCGCCTTGGGGTCATCAAGAATATTTTAAGCAGGTTTGTCTTATAGATCTGAAGCCCTCCTAAGAGTCACCATGTAGTTTAGTGGACTTTTCTCTTAGAAGAATAAAATTAACAAACACGACTACCTGAAAGAATACCAAAATCTATGTGCCATCCTCCTTTTCAGAACATAAGTCTCATTAAGTTGCTATCTTGCCCAGGCTGGGCTCCAACTTGGGTCCTCTGGCCTCAGAGAGAGTACTGCGATTACAAGCATGCTCCAGGGCCTTCGTACTAAGCCACATCCCCAGCCCATTTTGAATTTTTATTTTATTTTATTTTTATTTCAAGATAAGGTCTAGCTAAGTCACTAAGTTGCCTAAACTGGGCTTGAACTTGCATTCCTCTGCTTCAGCATTTCAGTGAGTGGGATTAAAGATGTGAGCCAACATACCCAGCTCCTCTGCTTTTTGTTCTTGTTACTTTGTTTTTTGAGACAGGGTCTCATTATGTAGTTCAGGCTGGCCTTGAACTCACTATGTAGTCCAGACGGAATATTGTAGAGCCTTCTGGCTCCTGGACACTGAATGCCAGGACTCTCCAACATCACCTCCATATGTCCATGACAATACACACACACACACACACACAGAATGACTAACACCCCAATACCCCTATATATTCCCAAAATATCCCCTAGAGGGCAGTACTGCCCCCCATTGAGAACTGACTTTAGGGAGCAAATGATGAGGCCTGAGGTTCTACCAAGATGTAGAAAAGGGAGTTTTGCCTCCGAAGGATTATCCCCATTCACAGTGTAGCCTGTCCATGCTTCTTTCTCTCTCAACATGCACACCATTGCTGCCTCCCAAATTCAAGCCACTTTTCACTTCAGAGAGCCTGGTCACAGGCTGCCTGGAGCAATAGGGAGCCGCTATGATACAGGGGAATGAAACTCCCAACCTGAAAGATATGTGCGATGAGTTCGAGTTCTCTTAACATGAAGAATGAATTTTAAGAACGATGGAGGTTAAGAGCAAAATATATTTATTGGGGAAAAAAAAAACTTCTGTCTGAGAGAGGGACTGAAGGGGATCCGAGTGGGTTGCCAAGAAACCTGTCTTTTCTAGAGATTTTTATAGAGCTAAACCACGAGGTGAGGCAGGTCTAAGGTGGAAAACATGGGAACTTGCTAGATCGGCATGAGGTGAGACAAAACTATGGTCAACCAAGAAGATTACAAGCACAATTGCTCAGGTAGAAGTGATTAAGTTGGAATCAAAAGGGGAAGCGAATCACGTAGCAAGCAGACATGAATATACAACAGGGGCTTTTCCTGTAGGAGGCTAGGTTAGGAACTCTTCCTGGCTTTCTCAAGGTGATAGAGACCTATCTAGAATACCAACCCCTGATATTTATCTTTAGAGAGGTAGGCATTTGTTTGATCTTTTGTCTTAAGATCTGGCCCACAGTGTCTGTCTCTCCCACAGTTGCAAGGTCTTGTCTTCTAAACTGGCTCCTTCAGAGGGCCTAACCCTGTCTGACCACCTATAATATTTCTATCTAACTCGGCTGCCTACAATAACAAGATAAAGAGATCAAGACACTGGTACAATTCTAAGGGGAATCCACTAGAGTAGGCAGATCAGGCCAGCATCTGTGCCTCCCGTAGAAGGATGAGAGAGGGTCCAGAGTTGAAGTGTCTGGGCTATGAGGGACCAAATCGGGATGCCTGAGACTAGGTGAAGCATGCTCTGTTCCTCTGTGCTATCAGGAAGGTTGACAACATCCTTAACAAGCAGTCTGGATGCCCTTCAACTGATCCAGAGCCTTCTCAAAGTAGTAGAAAAGGGTCAGATTATGGAGCCAGGCCACTTGAGTCCTGGTCTTGGTATAACTACTCACTTGCTTTGGAAATGTTTAATACCTCTGTGTCTTGGTTTCTTTGGTTGTATAATGAGGATAATAATAGTACCTAAATCATGAGTTGGTACATGAGAAAGGGCTTGGAACAGAATCTGTCACACAGTACATTACTATCCCTATTACTGTGATCACCAGTCATGTTTTATAGGTTTTATAGGTAGCATGAGGCTAGAGAATCACTCCAATTCAAGGGATGAGCATCCCTGAGGATCTTAACTACAAAGAAGATTAAATCAATAGTTATGTGAAGGTAAGGAAGTTCTCAAGTTCCCCAAAAGAAGATGAGAGCTTTACCTCACCCTGTGAGGTAGGTTCATTGACTCATGTGAGAGAAAAAGAATTTCAACTCAGGTATGGTGGTTTATGCCTGTAATCCCAGCACACTGGGAGCCTAAGGCAGAGGGCTGTAAATTGGAGCCTACCCTGGACAATTTAGTAAGACGGCCCTCACTCAGTCGCTAAATAGTTTTATAAGTATAAGGGTGGGTGAGGGAGTGTGTAGCTCAGTGCAAAAGCCCTGAGTTCGATCTCTAGTAGTACTGCAACAACAAAGAAAGAAAGAAAGAAAGAAAGAAAGAAAGAAAGAAAGAAAGAAAGAAAGAAAGAAAAGAAAAGAAAAAAAGGAAGAAAGGAAGAAAAAGAACTTCAGGACATGTTCCTGTGAGGCATAGGCAGACTACTCAGGCAGAATCAGAAAGCATGGGTGAATAGAGAAAGGGCTCCACATGAAGAGGTTCAGACCACCCTCCTTATAAAAGACAGGCCAGCCTTTAAGAAGAGATTAGCTGAGGTGGAAAAAGTTCCAGTGATCATCACCTCAGTTTTGATTTCCTGAGCTCTGTGTGTGTGTGTATGGGGGAGTCCTCTGGGGGGATCCTATGGTGTGAGGGGCACTTGGAGTCCCATGAGAGGACGATGGTTTCTGGGGATGGGCAGCCTTGGTTCCTCTCATGGGGTAATTGCTCCCATTTAGGGGAGGCGATCTTATCATGGGCTGGGCTATGTCCCTCTGCGTTTCCTGGAACCCGAGGTGATTACAAGTTTAAGACAGAGGTTGGAGGCTTTTAGGCATGGCTCAAGGGGAGTCTGCAACTGGACCATAATAAAAAGCTGGCATTTGGATGTTCCTGCAAATCCTGAAAATTACTTTAGGTTACTCTTCTCTTGGCACCTCAGTCTTGAAGGGAGTTGAGATGGACCAGGTAAACATAGGGCTCGTAAACCTTGCATTGTGAACACTGCTCAAGTGATTAGGGTGCCTCTATGCAGAGCTGAGCAGAAGTCTGCTTAAAATCAAAGTTTCAAGGAACTAAAAGAGATATAAAATGAGGACAGAGACACCAAGCCTTGTCCTGCTACTAGTTACCTCTGGGGCACCTGCAATCTAGAGCCTGTAGGTCCTTGTCACCATCCATTCTTCAGTCTTGAGGGAATTAAAGAATCGGTCAATTTGGCTTTGTAAGTGTCCTGCACAGCCAGCGACCTAGCGTATGAGAAGAGGACTAGCTGAGTCTCAAGTTTCTGGGGTGCCTGGTCACAATGCTAAGGGCACAAGGGTATGGAGTGCAGATACGGATCACCTTGAGTAGCTGCGGTCATCCTTCAAACTGTGTGCTAGTGGGGTGAGTCTTGTCAGATAGCAGACTGACTGCCAGAGAAACCGACTTTATAATGAAAGGATTGGCATGTTCAGCCTCATCCCTTGATATCCAGCAGAGGAGAACTGGAGACTGATTTAATCGCTAATGCCCAGCAACTGCACAAATCATACTTATGTAATGAAGTCTCCGTAAAAACCCTAAACAGTGAAGTGCAGGGTTGTGGCAGCCTCCAGGTTGGTGAAGACACCAAGCATCTGGGAGGTTGCCATGCCCTGAGATGGCTCAGAGGCGCCACACACCACGTCAATGGAAGATATGCATATCTACCATTTGGTCATTCCTGAGCAGTACCATAACTTACTGTAGTAACAAGCACAGTGCTTTTCTGGGTTCTGCAAGCCTCAGGAAAATCACTAGAGAGGAAAGAAATCACACAGCAGGCTACACAGCAAAACATGTAGCCCAATTGTGGAGCCCCATTGTGAAGCCCCAGTCACAATGCGGGACTTGCACCTGGCATTACATCCCAGTACTTAGAGCCATATGTGAACAGGATGTACAATTGATGTCTGGAACTTTTTATTGTGAGGGAAAAACTCACAGACTTGGTGTCAGAATTGTTAAGTAGCTTTTTTTTCTTTTGAGCTTTCATCCTCTACTGTCTTTTCTGCTTGTCTCTTCTGCTAAGTCATCTATCACAGCATTCACCAATTCCCCAAAGATTTGTAGCTTTTGTTCCACACAATAAAGCATGCAATAAAAACTCCTCAGTGATTATTACTCAAGGATCATTTCTTCACCAATAGGGAAAGGGACAGGAAAGAGAAGCTGGGTTCTGGAGCCCCAGACAAGAAACCCCAGCTGAAGCACAGGGCCCTAAGAAGTCACAGGCAGGCCAGAGAGACAAGGCCTTGTTTGAGTACTCATGATAGGATTAAGTCTGCAAGAGAAAACTGCTTATAGAATCTTTGCTGATGGGGGCCTGCGGGTTAGCTGGGGGCCTGCGGGTTAGCTCAGTTGTTTCAGTGCCTGCTCATGCAAACACAATCAGGCCCTGAGGTTTGATCTCCAGCTCCACATGCCTTACCAGATATGCCCTTAAGGCAGCCTGAGCCAGGAAGAAAAAAAAAAAAATCCTGGAATCTTTGCTGAGAACTACCATTAATTCAATAAAAGATGCCTAAGTCTCCCTTTCTGGTCAGACCATCTTCCTTAAAGCAATGAGTATGTGTTTGCTACCATGCTGTTTATTGAAAAATATGTATGAGGGGGGCCTGCCCATTAGCTTAGGTATTTAAGAGCCTGCAGAAACAAAGCAGTCAGGCTCTGGATGCTGTGGTTTGATCCCCTCATCCTCAAGCCAAACCAGACCTGCCCTGAAGGCATCCTGGAGGGGGGACAAAAAAATGTATGAGAACAGGGCTGGTGAGATGGTTCAGTGTTTTAAAGCACCTACTTAGAACAAGCTCAGCAAAGCACAGGGCCGCGGTTCAACCCCCAGCACCACATGCCAGCCAGCCCCGCCCCCTGGTGGGCTGAGCTGGCTACACACACACACGCGCACACACACACACACACACACACACACAAATAAATTAAAAAATAAATAAAAATTTAAAAAAAAATGTATGAGAACAAGTACTATAGACTGATTGGAGCAAAGGACAGTGAAGGAAAAAGTCACCTCGGCAATATTTTCCCAATGGGGGGGGGGGCACTGGGAAGATGGCTCAGTAGAATAAGCACTTGCCTGGCAAGCACACCGGCCTGAGTTCAATCCCTTGTTCCGCCAAAAAAAAAAAAAAAAAGTTCCAGATCTGTGTGACACGGAACAAATGGGCAATATCCTGCACTCATGAAAGTCTAGAGAAGAGGGACTGGTAGCCAAAAATACCACCTGTGCCTTAGTACCTGGCAGCTCTCAAAAGTCTATATCAATAGCAAAAGGAAGCACCAGTCAGTTCTTGGCTCATCCATGCAATAGAGGAACAGGGAGCACCCTATTTCCACAGGACATGATGGACACATGCCGGTGTGTCAATACTGTTATTATCCTTTCATTTGTCTACAAGGCTAGGCTATCACCTGTGCCCAAACTGTTATGGTAAAACTTTCTTCTTTTCTCCAACATCACGAGGAGCAACCTCCTTTCACATCGGGCTTTTGGATGAATGACTGCTCAGGTTTTCTCTTCTTTATTTTTTCAGGTTTTCTAATGTCCCATAGTTGTAGGCTTGCTACACATGAATAAACTTTGGGATACAGGTTGCCTTCCAGATTTGTTGTCCCTCGTTTCTCATTCATAGTTGTTATATGATTTTGACTTTTGTATTGTGGAATCAAGAAGGGAACGGTAAATAGCAAGAAACAATAAGCCAAGGAAGTGGAACAGTTCTTTCCTGAAGCTGGGAAGAGAATGCGTTGTTTAAATTTTTAGTTTTGTGATGCTCGGCTGTAATCCTAGCATTCAAGAGGCTGAAGCAGAAGGAGTGCCACAAGTTCAACGTCAGCCTGAAACACATAGCCAGACCCTGTCTCAAACTAAGAGACCACAAACAAAATAAAAAAGTTCTGGTTTTATAGGATGAAAAGCATCATGGAGCTGGATAGTGGTGATGGTGAACATCATAAATAGATGTGATAATACACTACATAAAATTGGCTATCGCCAGGTATGGTGGCGGCTCACACTTGTAATCCCAGAACATGAGAGGCTGAAGCAGAAGGAATGCAAATTAGAGGTCAGCCTGGGAAATTTAGCAACTTCACAAGACCCCATTTCTTTCTTTTTTTTTTTTTTTTTTTTTTTTTTGTACCAGGGATTGAACTCAGGATCTTGCGCTTGTCAGGCAAGCACTTATTCTTCTGAGCTATTTCCCCAGCCCAAGACCCCATTAAAAAAAAAAAAAAAATGTATCATTGGGCTGGGGATATAGCTCAGGGTAAAGTCCCTTGGTTCATTTCCCAGTACAAAAGATAATTTCCCTACTGGCTTCAATGTATAGTAAGTTTCTTTGCAAGCCATCATTTTATTTAATTTGAGGCTGAAAATCTTCAGTGTAACGGTGGTGATCCCTAGTGACTCGAATGATTGTCTCCTTCCTTCCAGTTTGACAACTGGGTGGGGTAGAGAATGGAGGAGGAACCACAGGGGAGGAAGGAAGATAGATCATTTGGGGGTGGGGATCCAGAAGGCCAGGCTTATTTTCAAAAGGAGTGTACCAAGTGTGTTGTCAGCTGCAGGAGAGCGGGAGAGGAGCTTGGCTGCAGGTGTGGTCCGGGGGTGGCAGTGGCAGCAGATACACAATGTGGGCGGTGCGTTAAGGTGAGGGCAAGGTCGGGAGAAGGCAGGCAGAGCTGGCTTTAGCCTGAGATTTGTTCATGCAGAGCTAGCTTCCTCTGCCTCTATGTAATCCGAGCCGTTGTTCTGACCATCCAAAAAAACACTAGTAGAGGTTCAATGACCCCATTTGAGGGGTTTTTATTGTTATAATTATTAAACATGCTAAAATCACAGAGTAGCTATTCCATTTCTGCCCCCACAGTGGGACAGGAGGGAACTACTGGGTTCACTTGGCTTGTGCAGCCTTGGTGGGGAGGGCTACAGTTGGGGGTTAGAGCTAGGCAGGTTAGCAAAGCCCCAAGAATCCTTCCTGTACTATGCTTTCACAGGCCGTAACCCATGGCTTTAGGGATCTCCCCATTCTTGACTTTTCTTTCTTCCCTAAATCCCCCCATACCTCCTTTCCCTGCTTGTGGTCCCTGGAGCCTGTCCTGCCTTGGTTCACTACGGTCATAGACTGGAGGATGAAGGAAAGTTTCCTCTCCTCCCTAGGTGGGAGCTAAGCTGCTCAGCATGCAATAACTGGTAAGCTGCTTGATTTAGGTCTGTCTGGGGCAAAGGAGGCTCCAGTCCCCACTGCGACTTTGATCCTAAGAAGTTGGAGGTGGTAGTGCAGAAGGATCTGAAAGGGAAAGAATGTCACATGAAGTGTGAATGTTGGAACGGGCAGACAGTGCCTCTGCTCCACTCTCAGGCACCCTACTCCAAAGGTTTCCCGCTTTCCTACATTGCTGTTGGTGATAGTGGGGACCTGTCAACCTCAAAGCCTCTTGTGCTCCCCCACACACACAGAGCCGGCCTAGGTACTTAGCCCAAGGAGACACTGGTTCACCCTTAGGGAAACAGCTTCTAACTGAAGTCTTCATCTTCTCCACCTTCCTTGTGCCTCTACTGCTGTGACGGCTTCAGAGTGCCAGAGAAAAGAACATAGAAAGGCTGACTGTGCCTCAGTGAGAGGCTAGAGGGACAAAGAGCCAAGACACATGGGAGTCAGGGATGTGGAGAAGGGGAGAGAAGGTAGCAGTGCGAGGGGCAAGGCTGGCCATTCAGGAGCTGGGGTCCTTTTTCCTTTTCTGGAATCGCCGGAACTTGCCCTGAATAGCAAGCGCAGCCTTCTCTGTCTCTGGGGCCGTCAGATCGATATCAATCTCCTCTTCCTCCTCAGCCTTCTTGGCATTGCCAGTCTTCCCTGTGGATGGGTGGATACAACAGATAAGTCAACCTGCCCCCTCAACCCCTGTTCCAGCCCCAGACACAATGGTGAATGTTTATTTTGTACTGGATTCTGGGAGGGGGCCCTCCAGTCTTTGCTAGGACTATGAGTGCCTGATAATTCTTCTAGAACTTTGAATCACAGTACCTAGGCTGGGAACTAGCTACAGTTACCTCAGGAGGTTTTGCTATTTTGACAAATGTCTTCTATTATCATTTATTCTTAAATCCTACAGTACAGTTCAAATCTCAAAACATACTGACCTTTCCCAGCTTTCCACTGATTTCTGATGAAGACAATAACTGGGATTTTCTGATGAGTTTCTTTTTATCATTGTACTGGCTTTCCCCAACCACTCCAGACTTACTAGCTTCTAAAATAAAAGAGGAGCCGGGGAGATGGCTCAGTGGAATAAGCACCTCCCTGGCAAGTGCAAGGGCCTGAGTTCAATCCCCAGTTCCACCTAAAATAAAAGAGGAAACCATGAAGGGTTTATGTCTTAAGAAAAGGTAGAAAGAAGCTTATGGGAGTCTTATTCCTCTGATGTCTGACTTTTGGAGATTATAGATTTACATTCCTGTCTTCATGCCCCTAATTTCCTAGGCTCTACAAACGGCCTCCCCCAACCCTACTCACCTTTTTCCTCTGGGCCAGATGCTTGGTTGGTTGCTGGGGATGTTTTCGTGTTAAGCTGGAAGGAAAAAAATGAGAGTATTAGATATTCACAGGAGTAGCAAGGAGTCCTCCCCTTGGGTGCACATGCTGCCGTATGATTAGGTACATTCCTTTAGTCTTTTGAAGAAGTGAGTCTTGAGATCACGAAGAGAAGTCATCAAAAATCATTTAGGGGCTGGTGAGATGGCTCAGTGGTCTAAAGCACCTACTTAAAACAAGCTAAGCAAAGCACAGGGACCGCGGTTCAATCCCCCAGC
>NW_004524692.1:5529502-5534103 GCF_000260255.1 Octodon degus
ATGTGGTGCTGGGGGATTGAACCGCGGTCCCTGATGCTTTGCCAAGCTTGTTCTAAGTAGGTGCCTTAGACCACTGAGCCATCTCTCCAGCCCCCTCAACTAAATTTTTTTAATGTATTTGGTACAGGGTCTTGATACCCAGATTAGACTCATAATGATCCTCCTGTTTTCAGCCTCCATAGTGCTGGGATTACAGGTATGTGCCACCACACTTGGACTTGGTCGCTGGCTCAGCATGCCCAGGGGTGGGGCTGGCATGGTGTGTGGTACAAGGGATGAACCCCGGTCCCTGTGCTTGCCTAGACAGGTGCTTAGTCTGCTGAGCTATCTCACTGGCCCTTATTCAATAAATACTGGTGCAAGGGAAATCGGAAAAGACAAAACAAATAAATCTGGTCTTTGTGGAACTTATTCTAGTATATTCTCAGACAAACAAGTAAATAACATGACTTTAATGTTAGGTACTGATACTTGCTATGGAGACAAGGCAGAGAAGGGAGACAGTAAGTGTAGGAGTGAAAACAGAGGAATTGAGCTTTCCATAGTTGTCAGGAAAAGCCTGTTTTTTTTTTTTTTAAATTATTATTGTTTTGTTTTGTTTTGTTTTAGGAAAAGCTTATCTGAAAGGTGGTGTTTGAGTAAAGAACTGAAGGAGTTGAAGAAGTAAAACTGTGACGAGCACCTCCGAGGGCCATGGGTGAATACATGATTAGCTTGTTTGAGGAACATGATGCAATTAATAGCTGGAGGAGAGGAGAGGAAAGAAGAAGAAGGGAGGGGAGGGGAAGATGCATGCAAGGGAGATCAGAGCTAATGAGGGGTAGGGCAGATTTGCTATACACTACAAGGGTGTGTAGAAGCAGCAAAAGGTTCATTCAACAAGTATATCAGGGCCTAATATATTCCATTCTAAGCACTAAGCATACAACCAGAAGAAAAAAAAATACCTGTACTCATTAGGCAAATTAATGACATGTTATGAAAGAAAATAAAACCAAGTAGTCTTGGAACATGTCTCTGAAGATAGATGTTTGAGTAGAGGCTTTAGTCACCTATAAGAGTGAGTCATGTAAATATCTATGTGAAGAAATTCATGGGCTGATAAGACAGCAGGAAGGAGAAAGTCCCCGAGGCAGGAATGTGCCTAGTATGTTTATGGAACAGTAAGAAACCATCATGGTTAATTAGGGTAAACCGAAATGCATATGTTGCAGGGTAATAATAAGCTTCTCTTCTGGAGGGTTAACAACCTAAGTTTGCAGATCAAAAATTAGAGAAAAGAAAGGGCTGCAAGGTCAGACAACATTTTGGTCCGAGCCTTTCAAGGTCAGTGAAGACTCAGGACATAGGAGAACATGTACTGTAACATCATGTAACTCAGTTATGCCCCAAATTTTCTGATTAAGAAGATTATGGAGCCACAGAGGAATGTGATTGATGATGTATAGTGTGCCTGGGGAGAGTCACATGGAGAGAAAACTTTCTCTCAGGCTTTCACAGAGAGCAAATTGGTCAAGCAATGGCCATGACTCATCCACATGGCTGACACTGACAAAGGATCTACAAAGTGCAGTACAGGGTTACAGGATAAATCCTGAGAAGACATGAATGACTTATCAGATACAAAAGTTACATTTCTTGTTATATACATCTTGTTTTGCCTTGGTCTTAGCCATCCAGCAGAAAAGTATAAAAACGAGGTATATAAAGTAAAGCCATATTAATATGCTGAGCTATGAAAGGCTCAAGTCAACAACTTCTGCAGATAACCCACTACTATTGTGGACTGCTGGACTGTGTTCGATTGTTTTGCTGAATTCATGCACCTATAGTATTTAGATGCCAATGGAATACCCAGCTCTGACAGGACTAAACAAAAAAAAGGGGATACAAAGGAAGGACCATTTTGTATTTGTATATACAGAATAGTTAGGATAGATATACAGCTACTTTTGCTTAATTCAATGAGAAGAAAGATGTGTACTAATAGTGTTTGGACAGGATATCCTGTCTGCTTCTTGCACTATGGATAACCACTAAGAAGATAACAATGTACAATGTGTTAATTATTGAAACTGTCCTATTAATCAGCTTTGAAACTGTCTCATTGATATTTGTTTCTCAATAAAATAACAAAAAAAAAAACCCCAAAAAATTAGCTTCACTAAAATAAAAAGGAAAAGAAAAAAGAAACCATCATGGCTGGAACTGAGCAAGACAGAGATAAACAATGACATCGGGAAGGTAGCCAGAATATATCCTTGATCTAGGGTGAAGAGTGCATTTTTGTCAGCTTGACAGAAAGTCATTAGCAGTTTGATTGCAGACAAAGACAGGCTCCGACATGTTTTTCAAGGATTTCTGTGATTGATGAGTGCAGAATAAAGTATACAGGGACAAGAAAGAAACCATGGGAGGGGCCGGGGAGATGGCTCAGTAGAATAACTGCTTTCCTGGCAAGCGCAAGGACCTGAGTTCAATTCCTGCTTCCGCCAAAGAAAGAAAGAAAGAAACCAGGGGAAACAATTAGGAGTATCTTGCATGATACCAACTAGGATGGCTAGGATCTGAAGTACTCAGACTTCAGAAAAGTTTCATGGTAAAATAAGCTGGATCTACTGGCACATTTTTTGCTTCAGAAAGCCATAGGAAAGGATAGTGAAGAACTAGAAAGAAGCTGGGAGTGAATGCTGGTGCATGGGGGGGTGTCTGTTAAGAAAGAAGACAGAGACTGGGCGTGGTGATGCACATCTGCAATCCCAGCACTGGGGAGGCTGAAAACAGGAGGATCACTATGAGTTGAGCTGTGTAGTGAGACCCTGTATGAAAGACATTTTTAAAAAAGAAAAGATTTGGTATATTTGAATGCTGATGGAAATGATTTAGTAGGGAAGGAAAAAATTGATCATGGAACAGAGAGAGAATAATTCCCCAAGGAATGTCTTGGTTGAGCAAGAGGAAGTGGGCCTCATGCATAAGCAGAGGGGTTGGCCTTAGACAGACATGGAGAAGGATTGTCTACAGTATAAGAATGAAAGTACAGAATGGATGGAAGACAGTGGCAGGTTCTATGGGCATGCATAGAAGTTCTCTTCTAATTATGTTTTCTCAGGGAAGGATGGACTCTTGTCCACTGAGAGTGAAGAAGGGACAAGAGGAGTTAAGGACTGGGGGGGGGGGACTTTGAGTGAAATAATCATCTAAGGCAAAGTGTGAATGTTGGAGAAAGAGTGGGATTAGCTGACAACAAAAAGGGACCCCTTAGGGTAAATGGCCATGGATTTACATTTATTTATTTATTTATTTATTTATGTTTTGCAGTACGGGGGATTGAACTCAGCACCCTGCACTTGCCAAGCAAGTGCTTATTCTACTGAGCTATCTCACCAGCCCTTACGGCTGTGGATTTAAAGGACAACCAGGGGCCGGGAAGATGGTTCAGTGGAATAAGCGCTTCCCTGGCAAGTGCAAGGGCCTGAGTTCAATCCCTAGTTCCACAAAAAGAAGTAAAGGACAACCAGTTAAGATATTGCTCTTAGCTTCCATGGTAAGTGAGTCAATTCACAAGCAATATTCACTGAGCATTTATTCTGTGACAAACATTACCCAATTTAATGCTCT
This sequence comes from Octodon degus, assembly GCF_000260255.1. NCBI lineage: Eukaryota > Metazoa > Chordata > Mammalia > Rodentia > Octodontidae > Octodon > Octodon degus. The sequence goes on from NW_004524692.1 coordinate 5,533,124, forward strand.
GAAATCCCTGAAGTGTCACCCTCCTTTATAGTTGAGGAAATAGGCTTAGAGATATATTAAGGATCAAGCCACACAAGTAGAAAACAGTGGCCCTGGCTTCAGAACGTAGGCAGGCTGCCACAGCGCTCTTACACCGTCAGTTTGAACCCCCTCTGCAAAGCCAAGCACAGCCGTATTGTCACAGAAAAGCAAAAGCATCAACAAGTACTGATCCTAAATGGAAAGCATATGGGTATGTGTTGAACTATTTTTTCAATTCTAGTAAAATTTTCTAGTAAGGAAGAAATAAGAATAAAATGCTATTTTTAAAAGGCTGATAGCATGGTGTATTTGACACCATGAATATACACAAAAATAATCCTGAAAATCTATGGAATTCCTGCTAATCTGTTTGACAGGAAAAAAAGCTTCCCTATAAAGAAGGATTATTTCTTTTTTCTTGTTTGCTTGCTTTTTTTTATATATTGGAGATTGAACACAGAGCCTTTGCACTGAGCTACCTCCCTACTACATAGAAATGTGCCAGGTTATTAACCAGGTACAGTGGCACATGCCTGTAATCCTAGCTACCTGAGAGGCTATGGCAGGCGAACTGCAAATACAAGGCTAGCCAACTTATCAAGACCCTCTTCCTTCCTTCCTTCCTTCCTTGCTTGCTTGCTTCCTTGCTTCCTTCCCTCCTTCCCTCCCTTCTTTCTTCCTTCCTTTTCTTCCTTCTCTTTTCCTTCCTTTCTTTCTTCCTAGCTACCTTTTGATCTATCTATGTACCAACCATCTGCACATTTTCTGAAATCTGGAAGAACATACACAAAAATAATCCTGAAAATCTATGGAATTCCTGCTAATCTCTCTTTGACAGAAAAAAGCTTTCATATAAAGGATTATCTTTTTCTCGCTTGTTTGCTTTTTAAAAAAAAATTTTATACTGGGGATTGAACACAGAGCCTTTGCACTGAGCTACCTCCCCAGCTTTTTATTTA
>NW_004524692.1:5534253-5553387 GCF_000260255.1 Octodon degus
GGGGATTGAACTTAGGACCTTGCACTTGCCAGACAAGTGCTTATTCTACTGAGCTACCTCCCTGACCCAACCAGGCTGGTCTTGAACTTACAACAAACCTCCTGTCTCAGCCTTCTATGTGCTGGAATTATAGGCATGGACCACTGCACCCAGTGCTTTTTATTTTTATTTTGAATAAAGTCTTGCTAAGCCAGCTGGGCTCAAATTTGATTCTTCTGTCTCAGTTTCCCCCGAATGCTAGGATTACAGGTGTGCACCATACATGGCTAGGATTATTCCTAAGACTCTTTGCAGACTGGTCCAATTATTTTTTTTCTTCCTATGATCTCCTTGAGATGATTTATATTATTTTACTTTACTTTATTTTATTTTATTGACTATGTAATCCAGGCTGGCCTTGAGTTTGCAGTAATCCACCTGATTCAACCTCTCAGATGTTGGGATTATAGGCCTGTGTCACCATGCCTGGCTTATAGGGGTCAATTATTTTTACTTTTCACACATGATTGATATAATAGACCAGTAGTTACAGAGATGAAACTTTGTGCTATAGCATTCTGTCATCATTAAGAGGTTTGTCCACATTGCAAAAATGCAACATGACTGAGGTGTGCAGTAACAGGATACCAGTCAACTATCTCACAAGAGAGTCAGGATTTAAGAGGCAACTTCTACTCCTCCAGAGGCAAAGGCAAGGGGAGGATCATAAGTTTGAGTCGAGACTGGGCAACTTCAGTGAGACTATCTCAAAACAAAAAGTGTTGGGGATGGAGCATGTGTGAAGACTTGAGTTCAATCCCTAGTTCCACAAGGGGGGGAAAGAGCCCAAAACTGTAATCTTATGACCTCTGGCTTCAAATCTGACCTTTGTCTAGTGTCAGCAAAGCCCCAGCCCTGATCCTTGTTTTAACCATCATGCTTCTGCCTGTCTCTAAGCCTGCTCCTGAATCCATCAATTCTCCCTCACCCCACCTGTTGCCCTTTGAAAGAAAATCCGGACCCCATTCTAAATATTTTCCTCCACCCCCTCTCACTTTGCATATCAGTGAACCTCAAAACTCTAAACAGGAGCATGTGTCAGGACACCACAGAGGACTGCCACATTCCCTCTGTCCTGCCAGCTGGCCATTTCCTCAGCTTTTCCTGAGATTACTGATCCTGGAATGGAACAACGAGCCAGCTGCCACCTGGCTCCCCAGGAGTTTGCAGCTCCGCTTAGTTTACATTTATTAAAGTTCATAATCTAACAGTCCAGATCTCCATGGAGGGAGGCCAGAAGAGGGTGCTGCTGCAGGGAGAAGAAAACCCCTGATACGACACCCCGTGAAATCTCCCTCACACCTCCCGTTGGAAAGTAGTGTGCTAGAGATTCTTTCTGCCTCCTACCCTCCTCCCTCCATGCTCCCTGGCCAGTTCTCAAAATAGCCAGCGTGGACACTGGATTTCCGGATTTGGATGTTTGTGACCTGCTGAGATTGGGGGTAGGGACAGTTAGGTGACAAGTGGTTGGCGCCCATCCTCTATGTGGTGCTCAGTCTTTCACTGATCACTAACCTCTGCCTCAACCCTCTTGTTTATTTCTCAGGAACTTAGATGAACCGGGGTCCTCTGCAATGCCCACCTGCAAGCCAGCAGGCCCTCACAGTTCCAGCAGGCACAGAGGCCCACACACCCTCTAGAGTGCCTCTTACAAAAAACTCACACCTGGAGGAGCGGTGCTTCACTCCCAAGGGCTGTAACTCGTGGGCATTGCTCAGCCTGTCTTGCAGCCCTTCCGCTTGGCAGGTGCGGATCACAAACCCCTCGAGTGCTCTTCTCCTCCTCTCCATGCTGCACTTTTCTGACCAGAAATAACAACAGTGACATGGTTCAGCAAACCCTTCTTGTGGGATCCAACTAGGGGAACTGGAAAAAGCCAAGGACTACAGACCATTACCTTGCCTCATTTCATATTAATAATCCCCTATCTAACACTATGTGCTGGTGACCTTTCTTTTTTTTTTTTTTTTTAAATGTATTTAGTATAGGGTCAACAGGGTCTCACTACACAGATTGGACTCCTAGTGATCTTCCTGTTTCCAGCCTCCCAAAAGTGCTGGGATTACAGGTGTGTATCACTACACCCGGTCTCATTCACTGTCTCAGCATGCCTTGGGGGTGGGGCCAAGGCAGCACATGGGGGGGATCGAATTTCTGTCCCTGCATTTGCCTAAGTAGGCACTTTAATCCATTGAGCTATCTGGCCTGGCCTATGTGCTGGTGACTTTTCTTTTTTTCTTTTTTTTTTTTTTTGTATTTTAGGGAAGGGTCTACAGGGTGTTCAGGGTCTCATTACTAGATCAGACTCATAATGATCTACTGTACTAGTCTCAATTGCTGTCTCAGCACACCCTGGGGATGGGGTTGGCACAGCAGCCTGGGGATCGAACCCCCAGCCCCTGCACCTGCTTGCAGGCGCATTAGTCCGCTGAGCTATTTGACCAGCCCTGGTGATTTTTCTTTTTCTTTCTTTCTTTCTTTTTTTTTTTTTTATAGTTGAGATGCTTTCTCTTATTTTTTTCCCATAATTTTATTGAGAAACAAATAGCAATGAGACAGTTTCAAATCAAATTGGTAGAACATGCTTTACCTTGGTCTTAACCATCCAGCAGAAAAGTATAAAAATGAAGTATAAGAAGTAAAGCCATGCTGTTATGTTGAGCTGAAGGGGACTCAGGTCAACAATTTCTGACATTGCCAGTCAAGCAGAAGACCCAATACTATTATGGACTATTGGACTCTTTTAGAATATTTTGCTGAGTTAACACACCTATAATATTCAAATGATGGAACTAAACAAAAAAGGGGATACAGATGAATGTCCATTTTGTATCCGTGTATTCAAAATGGTTAGGATAGATATATAGTTACATTCTCTTAATGAATAGAGGGATTTGTTGTAATAGTGTTTGTAAATAGGATGTCATGTCCACATCTTGTACAGCAATTAACCACTAGGAAGGATGTATACAATGTGTTAATTATTGAAACTGTCCTATCAATTTGGTTTGAAATTGTCTCATTGCTATTTGTTTCTCAATAAAATTATGGAAATAAATAAATAAAAAGAAAAAAAAACAAATTGTTAGGACAGTTTCAATAATTAACACATTGTATACTCTCTTCCTAGTGGTTAATTGCTATACAAGATGTGGACATGACATCCTATTTACAAACACTATTACAACAAATCCCTCTATTCATTAAGAGAATGTAACTATATATCTATCCTAACCATTTTGAATACACGGATACAAAATGGACATTCATCTGTATCCCCTTTTTTGTTTAGTTCCATCATTTGAATATTATAGGTGTGTTAACTCAGCAAAATATTCTAAAAGAGTCCAATAGTCCATAATAGTATTGGGTCTTCTGCTTGACTGACAATGTCAGAAATTGTTGACCTGAGTCCCCTACAGCTCAACATAACAAGCCCTTGTGATTTTTCTATGCAATTAAAAAACACACATTGCATCAGAACAGCCCTATATGGGGCTGGCCAAATAGCTCAGTAGATTAAAACAGGTACAGGGACCAGGGATTCAATCCCTGGGCCTACCATGCCAGCCTCGCACCCGGTGCATGCTGAGATGGCAATTGAGACTAGTACAGTGAATCACTACAAGTCTGATCTAGTAGTGAGACCCTGAATACCCTGTGGACCCTTCCCTAAAATACAAAAAAAAAAAAAAAAAAAAAAAAAGAACAGCTCTACAAAATTCGGTATTGCTGGGCTGGGGAGGTAGCTCAGTACTCTAAGTGCCTGCCTGGCAAGCACAAGGACCTGGGTTCAACCCCTGGTACCACATGCCAGGCATAGTGGTGCACATCTATAATCCCAGCGCTGGGGAGGTTGAGACAGGAGAATCACTATAAATCCAAGCTGCATAGAAAGACCCTGTTCCAAATAAATAAAGTTTTTTTTAAAAAAAATTAGTATTGTTATTATTCTCATTTTACAGAGCAGAAAACTGAGGTCAGCTGTTTTCCTACCTAAGGACATAGAGCTAAGAATTCATAAAACCAGTGTTCAAAAGCTGAATTATCTGGCTCTAGAGTCGAGGCCTCTGAACACCGTGTTACACTTGCCCCATTGTCCAGCCAGGAAACAAGGCGTGTAGATGCGCACCCCTGGACACGTCCAGCATGAGGTGCGCTTGTGTGCACAAAGTCCCCCCAGCAGCTCCATCCCAAGGTACAAAAGGCATCCTCAGCAACCATGGTTTCACTGGATGCTCAGGCAGTCAGGTCACTCCGCCCACACTCGACAGCACTTGTTTCACGTCCACTCCCCAGAGAATGCAGGGAGCAGGCTCCTGTCCTTCTCTAATGAAGCCATCTTATAGCTCATGGGGGGGACACTATCCCAGACCACACCTGCTGACTCAGGTCCCCGCTCTGCTAGCTGACCTGACCACTGGTCTCTGGCCTTCATCCCATGCTTGCTCTGTGGGTGTCCTTCCCCACAGTGGGCTGACCTCCGGGGAACCACCACAGCATAAGTGTTCACTCTTTACCTCCAGGGCCACATCCAAGCCCTTCTGAGGGGTCATTCCATGTGGAGGATCATCTCATTCACTTCCATCCCCAGTGGCTCCCTGGCATACACTCAAGTCTATTATCCCAAGTTGCCAGCAAGCTTGGCGTTCGGTTCAGTTCAGCCTCACTGCCCATACGGGACTAAATGGTTTTCACTTCTCAATACCTACAGAACGCTAATTAGCTACTGCGAGGCCCATCTCCGGTTGCGTTTCCCTGGAGGGCCCTAGTTTCTTTCCTTGCCTACCTTCCTGCATCCTTTTCCTCCTCACCCATGGGCCTGATTCACAACAATGTTCCATTCCATCATCTTGGCAGCGGCTGCCCATTCCCCAGGAGTGCTCTACGACTCTTCAGTTTCCTGTGCAGCTCAGCTTGTAGACGCTCCCCTCCCATGGGGCAAGAAGAGACACCGAGGTCTGCTGGTTTAGTTTAGGACTTTGTCTTCAGTCTTGAGGTTTGAATCACCTTGGGAATGCTGAGCTACATTTCTAGTTCTTTTAGTTTTGTTTGAGACTTGCTAAATTGCCCAAGCTGAGCTGGGCTCAGTGGTGCACAGCTGTAATCTCAGTTCTCTAGAGGCTGAGGCAGGAAGATCAGGTCTGAGGCACCCTAGGCTACATGGTCAGATCCAAGCCAGCCTGAACTACATAGCAAGACTTGTCTCCCCCGCAAAAAAAAAATTTCCCCAGCTGGCCTTGAACTTGTGATCCTTCCTCCTTTGCCTCCCCAGAATCTGAGACTACTGGAATGGCCCCAGTCATTTTTCTTTAGTCTTTGGGACTGCAGAGAGGGACATGACACAGCAACGTCTACTCTTTCTCTAGTAGTTTCCCCAAGAGTGTCAGTTGTTTCTGTCTCCTCTCACTTCCAGCAAAGGAAACACCACACACTCCTCCTGACCACTTCCTCTGTATAACTGTCATAGGCTCTCAAGGTTTAGGACTACTCTTTGTGGTTCTCTCTTCCTAGATAATTTCACCTGTTCCTATTTCTTCAGTTATCACTGCACTGTCAAATAGAATAGTAGCTGGCAAGCTGTACGAGGTGGCACTTGCCAGTAATCCCAACATTTGGGAGGCTGAAGCAGGAGGATTGTGAGTTCGAGGCCAACCTGGAGTACACAGTGAGACTCTATCTCAAGAAACAGAACAAACAAAAAATACAGAAATTCTCTGCTGGGCTTGGAGGGATGGCTACATGTCCAAGGCCAGCCTGGGCTACATAGTGAGACCTTGCCTCAAAACAAAACAAAAGAGAGCAGACATTGGCAAACTACAGCTCATAGGTCAAATATGATCTTCAGCCTGTTTTTGTAAAGAAAGTTTTTCTGGAATACAGCCATACCCACTTGTTTACATATTATTTGTGGCTGCTTTATCACCATGGTGGCAGAACTGAGACCATAAAGTCCACAAAGACATATATATATATATATATATATATATATATATATATTTTTTTTTTTTTTTTTTTTTTTTTTTTTCCAATTTGGTACAGGGTTTACAGGGTCTCATTACACAGATCGGATTCATAGTGATCCTCCTGTTTTCAGCCTCTGAAGTGTTGGGATTACAGGCACACGCCACCATGCCTACTCTCAATCACTGTCTCAGCGTGCCCTAGGGGTGGCACGGCACCGCATGCTGGGGATCAAACCCTGGCTGCTGCTGGGTTTTGGTTTTTTTTTGTTTTTTGTTTTAATAAAAGACCAAAATATAGCCTATCTGGACCACTGCAGAAAAAAAAAGTTTTTAAGAAAACTTTCCATAACGGAAATGTTTTAGCCAGGCATACTGGCCCATGCCTGTCATCTCAGCACTCTGGGAGGTTGAGGCAAAAGGACTTCAAGGTCAAACCCAGTCTGGGCAACTTAGGCCATGTATCAAAATAAAAAATAGGAAAAGGGCTGGTGAGACGGCTCAGTGGTCTGGAGCACCCACTTAGAACAAGCTAAGCTTAAGCAAAACACAGGGACCGCGGTTCAATCCCCTAGCACCACATGCCAGCCAGCCCCACCCCCTGGTGGGCTGAGCTGGCCACACACACACACACAAAATAAATAAATAAATAAATTTTTTTAAAAAATTATAAAAAATAAAAACAAACAAAAAAATTATAAAAATAAAAAAAAAAAAAGTAAAAGCTGGGGATGTAGCTAAGTGCAAAGGCCTTGGGTTCAAGCCTTAGTAGTGGGTTCAATCTCTAGCAGTGCAAAAGAAAAAAGGAAGAAAAGTTTTATATCTGTGCTATCTATTACGGCATCCAACAGACATGTGGGCATTGTGTACATTCAAATGGGCTAACACAACTTTGTAATTTTATTTTATTTATTAAAATGTAAATTAAATAGTTATGTGTACCTACTGGCTACCATTCTGAAAAGTACAGAATGTTGTTTCTATCCCAGATCTCTAATCTGAATTTTAAAGCATCTTCACTTGGATATTTTATTAAGAAGAAAAAAAATCCCTGTACAAAGCTCTTTCTTTTCTTTTCTTTTCTTTTCTTTTCTTTTATTTTATTTTATTGGGACAGGGTCTCACTATGCAGTTTGGGCTGGCCTTGTGCTCACTTTTGTAGGCTTCTGGCTGGTCTTAAACTCAAAGAGATGCTTCTAGGGGGAAGGCCTGCTGGTTAGCTCAGTTGTTTAAGTGCCTGCTCATACAAATGCAATCAGGTGCAAGATACGGTGGTTGTGGTTCGAACCCCACCTCTACCTGACTTACCAGACCCACCCTTCAGGCAGGCTGAGCCAGACCAAAAAAATCCTTCTCAAAGAAATCCTTCTGGGTCAACCTCCCAAATGCTGGGATTACAGGTGTGTGCCACTATGCCCCATTCCAGGGTCACATAGTGGGCATCTGAGGATCCAGGGCTAAGACTGCACTGCACATGGGGCCAGAGATTGAACTCGGGTCCTTGCGCTTGCCAGGCAGGTGCTTATGCCTCTGAGCTATCCCTCCAGCCCCAGCAGACACTCTCTCAAAGGAAAAAACAAAGAGCCATAATCTACATGATTTAACATGTTGAAGGCTGGAAAGTCCAAAATTGGGATAATGGTAGATTTGATACTTGGTCATGACCCACTTTTTCATCATAAATAGCAGTTTTTTGCTATAGCCCTACCCAGTAGAAGGAAAGAAGGATTCTTTAGAGTCTCTTTTACAAGAGCACCGCTCCCATTCCTGAGGGCTGTGCCTCCACATCTCCTCATCTCACCCTAAAGGCACCTCTTAAATGCATCACCCTGGGGATTAGGATTTCAAAATATGAATTGTAGGGGAAAGGGGTGATACAAACATTCAGAAACACAGTTACTTCGACCATGGTCCACTGGACTAGCCCAAATGGTCCTGATGCTTTTGGGATAAAGAACAAAACATTTAACATGGTCTAAAAGGCCTTATGCTATGCAGCCTATAAGGGTCTCAGGAACCTCATCTCAGGAACATACCATAGCTTTTCCCAGCTTGGGCCCTTGGGATGGTTCTCTCACCCCAGCCATCCTTTTACTCAGTTAATTCCTATTTATTCTTCATACACAGTTTATATTCAGCATTTGTTGGATATACAAGGAGAGCGCTTTTTAAAAAAAAATGTATTTAGTATAGGGTCTAACAACACAGATCAGACTTGTAGTGATCCTCCTGTTTTCAGCCTCCCAAGCACTGGAATTACAGGTGCGTACCACCAGCCCAATCTCAGTCGCCATCTCAGCTCACCCCAGGGTCAGGGCCTGGATCAAACCCTGGTCCCTGTACTTGCCTAAGCAGACACCTTAATCTGCTGGCCCACAAAGATAGCTCTTGTGCTGCGTTGATATCTCATCTAAATTACTGAAATCAATGATTTTTCTGCCAGTTGAGGCCTCCATTCTGTATCTGCTTCCAAGGGTATGAGAAAGGGCATCACTTTGGCCAGTGTGCCTAAAAAAGAGCTGAGGATGAAAGAAAGGCCCCTTCAGGTGGTATTGCTCACCTGTGTTATAGTTATTGCAGATTTGTCTCCTCTTCCCTATGGTCGGCACGCCTCTAGACTTCACCATGCCTCTGAAAGCACGGTCTGGCTATCCCACTTACTTCAATATCACCTATAAAAACTGTGACCCAGGGGCCAGAGAGATAGCTCAGAGGCACAAGCACCTACCTGGCAAACACAAGGACCCAAGTTCAATCCCTGGACCCACATGCCATGCAGTCTCAGCCCCGGATCCTCAGGAGCACTGTCTCAGCCCGGAACCAGGCATGGTGGCTCATACCTATAATCCCAGCACTCGGGAGGGTGAGCCAGAAGGATCTCTATGAGTTTGAGACCAGGCTGGGGGCTACAAAAATGAGCACAAGGCCAGCCCGAACTGCACAGTGAGACCCTGCCTCAAAAAAAAAATTGTAACCCATATCTTGTAAGGATAGGTACTCAAATATACGTGTTTACATAAATTAATAGGCTTCACATTCCTGGGAACAGCAAAGTGTTATATTGGCATCATACAAAGCAGGGTTTATATCCTGGATCTGCACAGACCATCTGTTCAGATGCCCGCTCTACCATTCCCAGCTGTATGACACTGAGTAAATTACTAAACCTTGCCATACAAAGGTAGTGTAACTGCAAAAAAGAAACGTCTATCTTGAAAAATGAAAAGAACTACAGAAAAATATATATAAAGTTACTATTACAGATTAAAATAAACTGCTACTATCCTGAAATACTATAGCTCTGGATTGAATACAAGAGTAGGTCTAAGCTGGGCATCGTAGCACATGCCTGTAATCTCAGCACTCTGGAGGCAGAGGCAGAAGGATCACTGTGAGTTCAAGGCCAGTTTGGGCTACAAAGTGAGTTCAAGGCCAACCTGAACAGTATAGTGAGACCTTGCTTCAAAAAGACAAAAAAAAAAAAGTAGGTCTAAGTCAGCTGGGTGTGGTACATACCTGTAATCCCACACTTGGGAGGCTAAAGCAGAATTACTGGGAGTTCAAGGCCAGGCTGAGCTACATACATAGTGATTTCAAGGCCAGGCTGAGCTACATACATAGTGAGTTCAAGGCCAGGCTGAGCTACATAGTGAGTTCAAGGCCAGGCTGAGCTACGTAGTGAGACCCTGTTGAGAGAGGCTGAGAGAGAGACAGAGAGTGAGAACTAAAAATCAAAGTGTGGTGTTACCATACAGTAGATCTTCACTAAATGAGCTGAAGGAAGAGAGGAGGAAAGAATACCCAGGACTGCTCTAAAGGCTCTTGGGTTTATTCTGCAGCCATAGGACCTTCCTGAATGATCTTTTTTGACTTTAAACTAATCCTGGAAAATCTATCTCCCTGTCTTCCCAATGTCTGTCCCCCAAAATGCTAAGAATAGCTGAATTGCTTTCAACCTCTGGTAGCTCTTTCAGTATGTCTCTCTCTCCCTCTCCCTCTCCCTCTCCCTGTCCCTGTCCCTCTTCTCCCTCTCCCTCTCCCTCTCTCTCTCCCTCTCCCTCTCCTTCTCTCCCCCTCCCTCTCCCCCTCCCTCTCTCTCTTGCTCCCTATCTCTCCTATTTTTCCTCATTATAGGAGACAGGAGATTAGTGATTAAGAGCACATCAATCATCTCTCTCTCTCTCTCTCTCTCTCTCTCTCTCTCTCTCTCTCTCTCTCTCTTTGTATCTTAGAGAAGGGTTTACAGGGTGTTCAGGGTCTCACTACTAGATCGGACTCGTAGTGATCCACCTGTTTACGCTTCCCAAGAGCGGGGATTGCAGGTGCGTACCATCACACCCAGTCTCAATTACTGTCTCAGCTCACCCTGGGGGCGGGGCTGGCATGGCAGGCCCAGGGATTGCATCTCTGGCCCCTGCTCCTGCTTGCAGGTGCTTTAATCCGCTGAGCTATTTGGCCAGCCCTAATCATATCTCTTTGATCAAATTCTTTTGTCCCGCGTTGTATTTCACAGATGATCATGTGAGTCTATTCCTTACCTTATGAGGTGGTACTGTCTTGGCAAAGCACCTAAAGACAATCAAAGCTGTAGGAACTCGGCTCCCTACTTGCTACCTCTAGGGGGATATGCACCCTATAACTCTAGGCCCAGACACCCTGCTCTTTTCTCCCTCTGTGTTTTCTCCTTTGTTGCCTTCCTCTTTAACAGTGTTACCACAGCAACCACTGCCACCAGAAGAGGAAAGATAGTGTCACTCCCTCTGCTCCAAGCAGCAAGTTAGAACTAACCCTGGGAAGGGTAAACTATACAGCTTTCCCCATGCCCCCAAACTCCAGGATCCTTTAAAGAGGGGTCACAGGTGCTTAAGAGCAACAATAAACAGAATCAAGGATCATGGCTTCACAGTTCCTGGGCCAACTATACTGTACATTTGCATGACAGAGCCTGGATGCTATGCAAATAAATACACATGATGAAGCCTTTCTAATGCTGCCAGAGGCAGTTAGTGTAGATGAACAGACAAGGCAATAGGAGTTCTGTCCTACAACTTATGGCAGAGACATCTAAAAGAGCTTGAGCCCTAAGAAAATCTAATATGAGCCTAAAAAGGGTCCCTTTCCTGCCTTTGTATTGACAAAAATCCTGGTCTTCATATACTCCCTCCTTGCTTCGCAGGAAATAAAAGCGAACAGGAGTTACTGGCTATGTTTCCCAGTGGTGACAAACAGGCGTTGCCCCTCCTACTCCCCAGGGACCCTTCTAGCTCTGCCAACACAGTTTTCTCCAATGTCAAATGAAGGTCGTTGCTAAAGGACTTTCTAGAGGCCTCTGGGATCCCCTGATGCCCCTGGACGACCCTGGACTGCTGTTTTTGGAGCACGGTTGGAACCGTTTCAAGTCTTCCAGTGCAGCAACCAGCTGCAGTCCTCAAAGAGCTTCAGAAAGACTTGCTCAAGGTCACCCTCAAGATAATAACAGAAAGAACGAAAGAAAATGAATCCTTACTCCAGGTTCTACATACACACATTCCTCTCGCTGTATGAAATGTGAAATACAACCCAGCTGCCCTGTATCGGAGATGCCTCTTAGAATCTCAGCAGCTTGGCTCCTAAAGCCCCCTGATGTGTCGCTCTCCCTTCAGCAACCCCCCACCCCTTCCTGGAATAGCAGTACCCCCAACCGGAGTCAGAGGCAGAATTCCTAGCCCATGCCAGCTTATGGCATGCAGTGAGTCAACAGCCCCAGCCAGCTCCCTCCAGCATGGGCTGCACACTTTAATAAGTAGTTATTTGTGATACTCTGCACACAGCTTGGAGCTGTGCTTCACCCCATAGTAGGGGCCAGGGGGAGAGTCGGGGAGAGAGAGTTGTGCCAAAGCATCATTTATTACTATAATCTTCAATGTGCATCCTACCCGTGGTGTTAATGTCCTAAAATAAACTTTTGAATCTCCCCAGAGCCTACAAATCAAACACTCAGCCGGAAAGCTTTGTGTGGGAGGGAGGCAGCACAGAGGACAACAGCATGAGAAGCAGCACCTCTGTTCCCTGAGTGGGGGCTGGGAAGCCCAGGTGGGCTTGCCTTTAGGAGTGCTCCCCAAAGGGGAGCAGAAACCCAGCTTGCTTGAACCATATCAGTGAAAAGAGTGACAAGGTCAAGGTGCAGATTTCTTGCAAAAAAAAAAAAAAAAGTGTTTTGTTGTATTTTGCTTTTTTTTATTTATGCAGTGTTTGGGGTTGAAACCTAGGCCTTTGCTCTGAGCTGCATCCCCAGATCTTTTTATTTTATTTATTTATTTTTTACTTTAAGACTGGGTCTTGCTAAATCACCTTGATTGGGCTCAAACTTGATTTTCTCCTGCTTCAGCCTCTCAGAGGGCTGGGATTATAAGTATAAAGCACCACACCCAACAAAAAATGGTTTTGAATCTGCTCCTGATTTAGCTTAGTCTTATTGCTGAAATAATTCTGGGACAGATCGAGTCATGCTGAACATCAGGTCTGGAGTATGAATTTAGGAAAACATGCACTTATGATTCTTCAATCCTAATGAGTTCTCGGCATTTATCTTGGGGATCTAACCAAATTTTTCTTTCTCCCTCTTGTCTCTTCCCCCCCTCCAAAGCCTTTGCACTGCTCACTTGGAAGTCAATTTGCCAATGAAGAAAAGCCGAGTATCCTGCGCCTGTTTGGTCACCAGATGCATCAATTTTACTGCGTGGTCACACTCAGTCCTCCAAGTTAAAAAGAGTTAAGAGGGTTGGGGGTGCAATACAATGGTAAAGTGCCTGCCTAGCATGCACAAGGCCCTGGGTTCGATCTACACACACACACACACATACATACATACACGCACACGTGTGTGCACACACACACATACACACACATGCTCATAAGAGAAAAATCCTGTCCTGGTCCTTGGTGCTCTGCAGTTATGGAATTCAGCCCTGATAGATGGACACCAGAGACTAACAAAATATGCAAAGTAGGGCTAAACATGGGGGTGCACACATGTAATCCCAGCACTTGAGAGGTTGAGGTAGGAGGATTGCTTCAAGACTGAGACCAGCCTGGACTGCATAGTAACTTTAAGGTCAGGCTGAACAACATAGTGAGACTTTGCCCAAAAAAAAAAAAAAAAAAAAAAAGAGAAAGAAAGAGAGGGAGAAAAAAATAAGGCCTCCAGGATTCTCTTTTTCTTCACTCCTACCAGCTTACCTGCCTCACTCCATCATATGCAATGCATTCATTTTTATGGGATTTTTTTTTTTCTCTTTGCCACACCACAGATCCAACTTCAAGTCCTCGTGCATGCTAAGCAAGCATCCTGCCTCTAAACTACATCCTCAGCCCCTCAACACACTAATTTTTAAGGTGACTAAGCACCGGAGGATGGATAGTACCTGCTCTGCCTAATACTCTCCCAAAACGTGCCATATTAGTAAATATTATTCCATGCAGATTTTTCACCTTTCTTACCTTATTGCTCAACATTTGTTAAATCACAGTTTATATTTCTTGTAGAGAGTTTTTGTAATACTTTATATTCATTAGAAGTAGTCTTGGGGCTGAGGAGATAGCTCAGTAGAATAAGTGCTTGACTGGTAAGTGCAAGGATCTGAGTTCAATCCCCAGTTCCACAAAAAAATAAAATAAAATAATAAAATAAAATGACTAAAAAAAAAAAAAGAAGTAGTCTATAAATTACTATTCACTGGTGTAACAACTTTTAAATGTCCTATGGAAAGTTCTTTTGAGATAAGAAGTCAGCAGAACTGTGCCCAAATCTTGGTTCCAGTCCTGTATAAACTTAGATAAGCCTAAGGCCTCCTGTAAAACGAGAAGATTGGGCCAGATGATCTTTAAAGCTCTTAAACAAATCTAAATTTAGATCACTAAAATGTTTTGATATTTTACTTAAAATTATCTTGATGGGAGATAGATCTGACTTTCTATCTAAGTTTATTTTTTCCATGACAAAATAGACTCGTGAAAAACCATTTGCAAATTTAGAAAACTAAGAAGAAAACACAGGGAGGTATCACAGAGCCACCACCTTGAAGAGACAACCGCTGACCTATCTTCCAGCTACACCACCTCCATACGTAAGACCCTTCACAGGCAGGTACAAACTATACATCAGGTTTGTGTGTTTGGATTCCAGCTGCTTACTGGAGGGTCAGTAGCCTTGACTTAGTTACTTAAGGTGGCCTGTCTCATGAAGACTTCATATCCTAAGTGGTAATTGCTCACTGCTGCCACTTAGATGAAAGAGTCATCTACATTCTCAGGTCACAGGGTGACAACATCACCTACATACGACCAACCAGAAGCTTCAGCTAAAGCCAACAACCTAAATGGGAGACCAGGAAAATGATGAGCAAGCTTGCAACCCAAATTCTAGTTTCTTTCCTTCGGAAGACAGATGTTTCCAGAAGTTGAAGGCATTACAATAACAAGTAGCTATGCCTTACATGTTGTAAGTCCAATATAACCATAACCATCATGACAAAATATCAGTGAGAGAAACTCGGGTTTCTTCCAACTCTCTCCGTACCAGGTTCCCTAGAGACAACTGTGACGAACTCACAGAAAACATAACCGAACTGTATCACTGTGACTGAATTTCCACTGTGGTGAAGGTTGTATATGCAGACAGAGGTGTACAGGAAAGAGAATGTTATCCCCACCGTGTGACATCCCATCATTCTAGGTAAGAAGGTGGGGCATCAGTTTTAAGCTCTCCCCTAAGGATCTAGTTGATCTGTGCCTTGCTCTAGCCCCTGCCAGCCAAAGCACAGGGCAAATACCATGTGACTGTCACCAGTAATCCATGATCCCACTTCAGCAGAATGACTGCTGGACCATGGGATTCCTCCAGCTGCGTTCCTCACAGATGAGAAATTCCTCCCAGAAGAATTACAGTTCTGCATTAAGCAGCCGGCTATACTGCATGGGAGGGATTACAGACAAGAGCGCTCAGGCACTGAATGCGCCTCTCTCGTTCCCCTTCTCACTGAAAGAAGGAGAAAGTTATTAAACTAGAAGAGACAGACTGATTCACAGCAATCAAGACCTGCCTGCAGCTGTGAATGCAGACAAGCTGGAGATTGTCCCTGCAGTTCCTCTGCGCACGAGTGCACACACATGGGGAATGCTTTGCTGCAGTACTGAGTGACAGCAAAGGGCCACCAAGGCAAAACAGATAAAGCTTCCCCAGCGGGCCCACCGGAACCCTGTGCTGTTACCTGCAACTAGGTCTGGAGGCTCCCTCCCAGTTTTTGTTCTTCACTTGAAATAAGAATCTCTTAAAAACATGCCAAATTCTCTCATTTCTTGCTGATTCTCTGAAGCAAAGAAATAAGCACATGGGGGAGGTGAAACTTCTGTATGATCAGGCTATCCAGGGCTTTCCTGGCCCAGGCATCTCAGCCTGAAAGAGGAGACCCATGGGGCTGGGTTGAGAGAATAAAGCAGTTTAGAGTCTCCCTAGAGCTCCAGGGCTCTAGGCAACACTTCCACTTTTCAACATAGCTTTTTAAAAGAGGAAGAAAACAGGCTGGGGTTTGGCCTCGAGGGAAGCACAGACCCGCAGGGGATCTGGTTCAGAGACAGCTGGTCTCTGTGTACACCCAGGTGGTTGCTTCTGGATGTTATGAATACTCATCCCTGAAGTCAGGCTCAGCGCAGTAGGAGGCAGCTCTGTAGGCTCAAGTGCTAGTTAGAACCCATTTGCTCTGACAGCCTAGGAGGCTGGGCAGTCCTAGGTACACAGAGTTGTGTGCATCCACATCGACACATCTGTTCTCATCACCCTGCTGAGCTCCTAACCCAGTCAAGCTCAGCTGCTGTCAGAAGGGGTCCCAAGACTTGACTTTCCCCAGCTAATACCACCAAACTGTTTCCCTGGCCACAAAACAGCTTTGTCACTCGACCTAGTCCCACTGTAAAGGCTAGTTCCTGTACTGTGCCCTACAGAGCAGCCGTACACTTGTCCTCCCCCAACCCCTCAAAGCACAGGCTAACCACAAATCTTCATGTTGGCATAGCAATTGGATAAACTCTCAGGGGATGGCTTGGATTAAAACACTCCAATTTAGAAACAGTGGGGTGAGGAGGAGTGGTCTGAATCCTAGACCTCAGTAAAAAGAGGGTAAGGAAAATATCCCTCCTCTTATTAGAGAAAAAAAAAAAAAGCAAGAGGAGAGGAGGTTGATCCATTTTTCCTGTTTTATCTGAGACTGCATTGGCCACAGTCAAAACCAGCTGAGAAACTGGAAACCACTTTGTTTCTTCTGCAGCCCCCAAGACTCACTGAATTTTCCAAGTGGAAAATTGCCATGTCTAGTGGACACAGCAGTGACTTGGTGGGAGCCAACAGAACTCCTACTGAAAATCTTCATCTTTAGTATCTGAACTCAGACCCAGCCTCTGGGATTCTTCACTAACCTGCTGTCCTTGGGAATTCCTATGCTAGTTTTTGGTAATACTCTAACAGTAAAAAGTACACACACACACACACACACACACACACACACACAGAGAGAGAGAGAGAGGGAGATAATCGCTAACATAAATTGAGTGTCTGCTCTGTGCCAGGTACTTTTCCAAGTATTTTGCACATCTCACTTAATCATTAAAACAACTCATTTTACAGATTAAAAAGATGAAGCATATAAAAGTTCTATAATTTGCCTAAGGCCACATAGCTAGTCAGTAGATGAGCTTGGGTCTGGTGTGGAGCCGAGAAACCGGACTGAACGCAAAGGTCTGGGTACCAGGAGAAGCTCAGCGGATGACAGGCTTGTGATGCCACTGTCCAGATCAACTTCACTTAGGAAGGGCAATCCTTGTTGCAGAATATGAGATTGTACCTTGCCATGAGATTACAAGTACAGTTGACAGATGGAGTCTTTCCAAAGTCTCTGCTTTAACCCCCACCATGGACAGTGTTCTTTGAAAAGAGCAAATCAGCTGAAGGACCAGGTCAGGCTCCTTGAACCCCCACAGAGCCTGCCTTGAAGACTTAGAGCGAACAAGCATTGCAGAGGGAGGTCTACTCTGGATGGAGACATCTCCTCAGGAGCTGAACATGTCTCCACAGCAGGGTTTCTAATACCAGAAATGGTCCCTCCAATGTTCCTGGCCGAAGGTGTGAGAGATGCTACTTTCCCAACAGGTGGGACAGTGGCCACCCCAGGGCTCCAGGGCTGGAGCCCCAGTGGGTTCTACCTCAGCAATGCGAAAGCAACACAACTCTAGAAGAGGGAAGGGGGACACCAAGAGGGGAGAGAAGCAATCCAGCACAAGCCCGGAGCAGCAAGACAAACAAGGACAGCCCCCCGAAGAGATGACTTCTCACCTGGGAGCTCATTTCCCTTCCTCTACAGTCAACTCCAGTCACCCCAAATGTGCCACCTCCGTTTGGGAGACTTAAAGCACCCCCCTTTGGCAACCACTTCACAATGCCCCGAGTTAGGAGCTTCCTGAGAGGGCCAGGGGGCGTCCCCAGAGTCTCCCCGCCACTGCTGCCTCGCCCACCCGAGCACGGGGACCACGCCGCTCACCTCACTCATCGCGGCGGTCGGTACACAGGTGAGGCGCGGGGTCCCTGGGGACGCGTGGACAGCAGTTGAGAGTCGCAGGCTTCAAGGGTAAGAACTCGGCTGGGCAGAGGTAGCAAGCTGGTGCACACAGCTGCAGCTCTCCTGCCAGCGCTTGCGGACCTCAGGCTCAGCTACCAGGCTGGGACCCCTGCGACCCAGTCCTGGCGGAGGAGCTCCTAGTACCTCTGTCGGTTCCACCTTTTATAGTCAGTGCAGTACCCACCCACCCACACCAACCAATCCGAACTCCTCTTCCCGCAGAGTGACAGCCTCTCGGATCCAATGGTAGCAGGCTCAAAGGTCTGCTGCATTTCCAAACTAGGGTAAGACAGAGAGCGGGAAGGAGGGGGACGCCGTGGTCGGGGGATGAGAGGACAGAAAATGAAGTAGAAAGAGCAATGAAGAGAGCCAAGAGGGCACATGAGAAAGAGAGGGAACGAAAGACAAGGAAGGAGGATGTGAGTTTGAGAAAGAAGAAAAGCTGCAAGTCGAGAAGGTACATGGAAAGCTGGAACCAGTGAATGAAAAGAGTTAAACCAAGATGTGACAGATTAGGATTGAATAGAGAACCTCGTAGGGAGTGGGGGAAGGCACAGGAAGAGAAAGTGGGGGAGAGACTGGAGCAAAAGGCCAACGCTTGGTGGCAAATAACAGGCAAATTTTGAAATGTCTATTCGATTTGGAAGATTATGGATTTTAGGAGCTGGTGGACACTTTTAGATTCATCGAATTTTTCCTCCACGACAAAAAATAAAAGGAAACCTCTCCAGTGGTGGCCCTGCAAAGTCCACTTGAATAGGTAATGAGCTTCCTAAAAGCTAATTTTACAACTGCATTTTCATTCAAATTCAGTCCCAAAATATGCCCAACATGGTGCCTCGGCCATGAAGCTAAAACAACAATAACAAACACACACACACAACTTGTACCTACTGCTACCACTGAAATGCTAATTCAAATCTCCCAGAGGCTATCTTGCGTATTCCTGCAACCAGTCTGCAATGCACCGTGTTTGAGTCTCCAAACCAACCCAGCAGATTCTGTCAAGATGTAGGGAGCTAATGTAATAGATGAAGCCCACAATCCGACCTAGATGGATGATTCTCCAATAAGGTGGAAATTGCTATGCTGTATAATTTTTAAGAAAAAAGGTATGATGAGGGAAGCAGAAAACAAATAGATTTTTAAAAAAAAAGGGGGGGGGACTGGGGAAATGGCTCAGTAGAATAAGCACTTGCCTGGCAAGTACAAGGGCCTGAGTTCATTCCCTGGTTCCGCAAAAAAAAAAAAAAAAAAAACGAAAAGAAATAGAATTGTTAAGTAAACATCATGAACTTTCAGGTAACTTCAGCTATTCTGCTTTAAGAAAATACTTTAGGGCTGGGGAGATAGCTCAGTAGAATAAACGCTTGCCTGGCAAGTGTAGGGTCCTGAGTTCAATCCCCAGCACCAGAAAAAAAAGAAGAAGAAGAAGAAGAAGAAGAAGAAGAAGAAGAAGAAGAAGAAGAAGAAGAAGAAGAAGAAGA
>NW_004524692.1:5553772-5556137 GCF_000260255.1 Octodon degus
AAAAAAAAAAAAAAAAAAAAAAAAAAAGAGAGAGAGAGAGAGAAAGAAAGTTTTTTAAATTCTCATATCTATAGTACTTCGGGGCATTGTACTCTTACTTACATTTTTAGCCAGTGAAAGCTGAATACTTGCAGCATTAGCAATGACACACCTTTGCAGGTATCTCCATGGCCCGCTCTAGGTTGATAATAGCTGAGTTTGTTGCCAGCAGCAACCACTGATTGCTTCCCCACAACTACAGTTAGGTATGACTCCACATAGCCTTTTTTCTAGCTGGATCCTTTGTTCATTCACATTTCCTTTGCTACACTGGAAACAGAGAAGGCAGAAAAAAGATCATCTCTTTTTACATCTACCCGAGCTCCTCTGACTCGCACTGTCCAGCCGAACCTAGTCACCTGAGTTAGTAAATCTCTAACCAGGCCAGGTCCTACTCACTGTGCAGCCTCTGCCTCTGATTTCCCCACCTTTCTAATGAACAGCTAATTAGCTTTAAAAAGATCTTAAGTGGAATAGACCTCCCCATGGTTTTTTTTTTTTCTTTTTTCTTTTTTTTTTTTTTCCCAGAACCTGGGATTGAACTCAGGCCCTCTGCACTTGCCAGGCAAGTGCCTATTCTACTGAGCCATCTCCCTGGCCCTGTAGTTCTTAAACAGCTATGAAAAGATTATAAAGAGAATTGAAGATCCTAGATCAGAAATCAGCAAGCTTTTCCTATTACAACCAAATAATAAAATATTTTAGGATTTAGGCTATGTATGCTGTCTGTTAAGACTGAAGTCTCCCATTTGAAAGCAGCTGTAGACAGCATGTGAACTTATAGATGTGTTTGTTTTAATAAAACTTTATTTGTGGGCACTGAGGTTTGAATTTGACATCATTTTCCTGTTACAAAATAGTCTTCTTTTAAATTTTAATATAAAACCATTCTTAGCTCACAGACAGCAGGCCAGATTTGATTCATAGGCCATAAATCGTGAGTTCCTGTTATAGATCATTAAACGTCCAAGAATACAAAAGTAGTAAATTATATGATAGAAAATAGTAGTAGGTCAAAGAAGAAAGACATCAGCTAGGACCAAAAGAGTCAAAAGCTTGCTGAGAAAAACAAGATTTAGGTTGAGCTTTAAAAGAAGTGTAGAAAACTAATTAATTTTAAAAAAAAAAAAAGAATAGAATATAGACAGAGGAAAGAAAAAAGATGTCTTGCTCTGGCTCTGGGTGATAACAAGAGAAACATAATGAAAGAAGACTTAGGATTATGATTAAGAAGGTTCAGGAGATATGAAAGGGGAATTTAAACTTAGTGAGGCATGGTAGTGCAAGCCTGTAACTCTAGTTATTTAGGAGGCTCAGATAGTAGTATTATAATCTTAAAACTAGTTTGGGGGCTTGTGAGATAGCTCAGTGATCTAAAGCACCTGCTTAGGCAAGCTTAGGCAAATGCACAGGGACTTGGTTTTGATCCCCCACACCACATGCTATACCAGCCCCACACCCAGGGCGGGCTGAGACAGCCACACACACACACACAAACACACACACTAATAATAATAATAATAATTAATTAATAAAATAAAACTAGTTTGGGCAATTTAGCAACACCCTGTCTCAAAAAAGGATGTTTAAAAAAAAAAATAGGAGCCTGGCGCTGTAGTTCAATAGTAGAGTACTTGCTAGTGTTACTGGGCTCTAGGGTGCTGGGGATTCCTTCTAAAGATGCTTTCTAGTTTCTTGTCTTAAGCAAAGAATTAGACAAGGCAATTTCTTAAAGGTAGGAAAAGAAACATGCTAGGTAGAATGAGTACAGGTCAATTAAAAGTAAGAAAAGAAAGCTGGACATACTGGTACATGCCTGTAATCTCAGCACTCAGGAGGCTGACGCAGGAGGATCATTGTAAGCTCAAGACCAACTTGTGCTACAAAGTGAGCTCAAGACCAGCATGATGGGGCAGGGGCCATAGCTCAGTAGAATAAGCGCTTCCCTGGCAAGCTCAAGGGCCTTAGTTCAATCCCTGGTTCCACCAAAAAAAAAAAAAAAGATCAGCATGAGCTACCTTGTCTCAAAAAGACACACACAGAGGGCTGGTGAGATGGCTCAGTGGTCTAAAGCACCTACTTAGTACAAGCTTTAGCAAAACCCAGGGACCACGGTTTGATCCCCCAGCACCACATGCCAGCCAGCCCGCCCCCTGGTGGGCTGAGCTGGCCACACACACACACACACACACACACACACACACATAAATAAATAAATAAAATTAAAAAAAAAATAACTCGGTACAAACACAGATGGGCGGCTTAGCTGGTGCCTATCCTTGCATCAGGCGTCCAGCTGTGCATTCAGCTCTTCTGCAGAAAGCTG
>NW_004524692.1:5556237-5560740 GCF_000260255.1 Octodon degus
AAATAAAATTAAAAAAAAAAAAAGACACACACAGAAAAGAAAGAATTGAAGATATATAGCTTTCTGATTGGTTCCAGGTACAGGGCTGTGCGTGTCTCCTGGGTCTCCATGGTTGACAGGTCAGATTATATCCAGTCGCCCAGTTAGTCTGCCACTGCCTAATCTCCTGCTTCACTAGCATGTGTGAGGCTCTGGATTCAATCTTCACCACCACCACCACTGATAATAATAACAATAACAATGATAACGATAATTGTGCTATTTGGTAACTAAAAGGATTTACAGGAGGGCTCAAAGTTTATAAACTCTATGATAGAAGCTTGGGAAAATACAGTCAAAATCCAGAGAAAGGTGTATAATAAAATGAATTTGAGGAGGCATCTGTAATGACTAGTAAGAATAGCAAGATCCCATGGAACTAAAGTTGTAAATTTTGGAAACATTCACATCCTAAGATTAAGATAAGTGGTGGAATAAGGCAGTATAAAGGTGCTCCACAAGCTGTGATTACATAATGCTAGCTATTTTTACATTTTACTGGACCCTTGTAAATAGATGAAATGCTAGAGAAGAATACAGCCAGGCATGATAGCACATACCTGTAATCCCAGCACAAAAGTGGGGGGCGAGAGAACAAAATAAGGGTAACAAGCTGAGATCATGCTGGGGCAGAGTGAGGTTTTTCCTAACCTATAGACTTGGGGAAAAAGAGAATCCACTAGAAGAGAGGAGGAAAAAGGAGCTGCTAGAGTACAGGTGGAAGGGCTGGCGAGACAGCTCAGTAGACTAAATGCCTGCTTAGGCAAGTGCAGGGACCGTGGTTTGATCCCCAGCACCACATGCTGCACCAACCCTGCCCCCGGGGCAGGCTGAGCCAGCCAGAGTCCAGACATCCAGGTGAGGTGGCACACGCTTGTAATCCCAGTGCTTGAGAGGCTGAAGAACAGAAGGATCACTATGAGTCTGAGCTGCATAGTGAGACCCTGTAACAACCAAATACATTTAAAAATAATAAAATAAACAAATAAAATATGCAATGACTAGTAAGAATACATATTCTATTTATCTGATAAATAGAATATAGGTGGAAAGGCTGAGGTTCCAGCTCAGGAGTATTTGCTGACCACATGTGAGGTGCTGTGAAAATTAACTGTGTCAACTTGAGTAAGAAACGCTCAGCTCAATTAGATCAGCACAGTTCTGGGCGTGACGAAAGGCATTCATTGAAGACAGAAGACCTACCCTGGGTGTGAGTGACACAAATACACTTGTCACCTGAATGGAATAAAGGGGGAACAAAGAAGGAAAGCTCTTCTGTTTCTTTTGATGAGTTCCAGTCTCACCTTCACCTTGGATGTTGTCTTCTGGCTTCCAGCACAGACAGACCTTATAGCCTCCACCCTTCAAGGGCCGGCCAGATAGCTCAGGGGATTAAAGCACCTGTTTAGGCAGATGGGGCGGGGGGGGGGGGGAATAGGGGTTCAATCCCATGGCCTGCTGTGCTGGCCCCACCCCCAGGGGGCACTGAGACAGTGATTGAGACCAGGTGTGGTGGTACATGCCTATAATCCCAGTGTTTGGGAAGCTGAAAACAGGAAGATCACTACCAGTCCAATCTGTGTAGTGAGACCCTGTAGCTTCTGTACTAAATACATAAAATAAAATAAAATAAAGTAACATAACTTCATCTTTCCAGTACAGACCCTTCAGCCTCACCTGGAACACTACAGTTAGTTCCAGGCCTTAGACTGGATCCCTTGGATCTTCAGCACACAGACAGCCCTTTTGCACTCTTCCACATCTGACTCTTGGACAGCCACTGTAAGGCAACCTTGTAAATTCTTATAGATTTGTATATCTTCCTTAAATTTGTTTCCCTAGGAAGCACTGACTGATGCACTCTGGGTTTGATTCACAACAGCAGAAAAAAAAAAAAAAAGGAAAAGGAAGGAAGATATCCCAAGAACGTATAGCATCATTCATAGAGACTAGGGAGGAAAAGTTTCAAAGAAGAAAGTGTCAGGGCTAGGCGTGATGGCACACTCCTGTAATCCCAGCACTCCAAAAGCTAAGGCAGGAGAATTGCTGTGAGTTTGAGGCCAGTCCAGGCACAAAGTGAGTTCAACTCACTAAAACACTGTCTCAAAAATGGGGCTGGGGAGATAGCTCAGCCTTCTAAGCACCTGCCTGTCAAGTGGAAAAATCCCCGGTATGCAGGGTTCAATCCCAGCACCGCTATGCACCTGAGTGGCATAGGGAGACCCTGTACTGAATAAATAAATAAATACAAAAACAAACAAACAAAAAGAACAATGAGCAATATGGAGTATGACTGGGAGAAACATAAGAGGAAGCCCACTGACTTCAATAAACCATGGCAGATCACTGGCAAATTTAAAGAAAATTAGAACTGGATGATAAGGCTCAAATGAAAGGAACCTTTTGTCTCCAGAAGTGTTTGTGGGTACAGTGGGAGGGTGGGGTGGACAAACAATGTACAGCAGGCCCAGACTGGAAATGTGGCTCAATGGATGCCAAAGTGAGGTCAGCCAGGTATCACATGCAAATATGACAGATAGGAACAGTATGGAGCAGAAGTTCAGAAGTCAGAAAGGAATCAAGAATGAGGCCGAAAGCTGATGGAATCCTCCCAAAAAGTCGGGGCAGCAGAGGATAATCAGCTCTGACAGACAGCAGCTAAAAGGAAAATAGGAATGGATCCAGATGACACATTGGAACCTACAGTACTAGCAAAGTGCCTGGTGTAAAATAGATACCCATTAAATATTCATTGAATGAACATGTTCTTTTGATATTTAGTAAATGAATGAATGCCCCAAATAGTAGCATATAATGAGAACCCGACCTTAATTCATACCCTGGCCTACTTATTCCATCAATAAATGTGTATTATATGTGCTGGAATATATAAGACCCTAAGAAACCAAAATAAAAGATTCTACCCTTAACTTTAGCAACTCACAATTGATTGACAGTCAGAAAGAAAGAAGCAGTTACTCTGCAATATGATAAGTACTGCGACAGATCGGTGCACAGAGGAACAACTGTAATCCCCAAGTTCCCGGAAGTGGCATGCACCTGGTTCTAACCGGCTAAAGGAATCAGGAGGACAGGGCGGGAGAGCTAGGAAGCCGGTGGCGGTAAGGGGCTCTGGGATTCCAACCAGACAAACAACAAGGGCAGACATTCAGAGGTGAGTGAGCACAGTTTGTCCTGGGAACTCTAAACGTTTAAGTACATCCAGAACCAAAGTATGATGTGTTAGGTCAGGGGAGAGAAGCAGGGATGAGATAAAAGATGCCAGAGTGATAAATAGGGGTCAGATCACAAAAGACTTTGGTGTGACATGCTAAAGAAATTGTATTTTTTTTCCCCCTGAAGATGATGGAAAGCAAATGAAGAATTTTAAGCAGGGAAAATACATGATCAAATTTGCATTTTAGAAATAGCAACAGCGTGGAGGATGGGTTGGAAGAGGAGGCTGAAATTAGGGAGAATAATTTAATAGGCTACTGCCGCAATAAGTCAGAAATTATGAGGGCCTGAATTCAGCTAAGTGTAATAGGCATATAGAGGGCAGGACATGGACAAGCCACACACAACTTTTGGTTATTTTTAAGGGGTGAAGGATGGAAGAAGGCCAGGTGATCCCCATGTTCTGGCTCAGAATCTGGAAGAGGGAAACAATAGAGAGGAAGGAAAGTAGGAGGGGAAGGGACTGAACATGCATCAGTTTCCTTCCATGATCTAATCAGTGTGCAGGGAACTTTACAGATAGTACTTCATTTGTTCCAGACCAGGATAATGAATGTTACTAACCTTTTTCTTCAGAAAAAAAAAAAAAAAACAACTTCTTAGGCTGTAGAGATATAGATTTGAGACAAAAGCCTCAGGTCCCAAGAGAGCAGGGAACACTGCACTGAGCCTGAGAAGGGTTGCTGTCTGTTTGCAAATTCCCAGCAAGCTGGGACCCAAGGCAGCAGATAACAGCTTCTTGTGCAGGTGCCCTGTCCTTTGATCCCTTGCTTGAGATGTTATCGGCTAGCATTTGGGTGAGCCTAGAGTTAGGCAAATGGTGGAAGTCAACAGAGATAGTAGTCTGTATTCACTTAGGTAATTATGCACATTCCTTAGTCTGCCTTCACCCCTCAATAAATGTGAGATGCTTCTGAGGCGCTGGGCTCCCTTGGAGAGAGACTAATCTCAGTGAGACCTCTGAAGCTACATTCATCGGGTCTTCTCCTTGTTTCTTTCGGCACCAACCCGTAACATACAACATTAGGCAGAGCACAGTGGCCAGGGTTCAATTCCCAGGGTGCCGTGCCAGTCCAGCTCCCCACTTCCCCGGCACCCCAAGATGATGATTGAGACTGGGTGTGCTGGGCGTGGTGGCGTGCACCTGTAATCCCAGCTCTTGGGAGGCTGTAAACAGGCAGATCACTATGAGTCAGATCTAGGAGTGAGACCCTGAACATCCTGTAG
>NW_004524692.1:5560840-5561383 GCF_000260255.1 Octodon degus
AGAGAGAGAGAGAGAGAGAGAGAGAGAGACTGGGTGTGGTGGCACATGCCTGTAATCCTATGCTTGGGAGGCTAAACACAGGAGAATCACTACGAATCTGATCTATGTATGTAGTGAGACCTTGTAGACCCTGAACTAAATACATTTAACAAAAAACCATGATATTTATGCACCATGCCACAACAAGCAGGTGTTTTTCAGAGCCTGGCCTGGGCCAGGTATGGTGCAAGAAGGTGAGTACATCTTCACCCTGAAAAGCCTGTTCACCATGGATGCCAGAGAGCTCCTGGAGCTGATTCCAATTGTGGTCTGTTCCACCCAAGGGACTCTAATGCTGGTTCTCTAATGCATTTCTGGGTGCAGAAGAGCCAGCTGAGAGAAGTCTGTCCCCAAGGCAACCATCTCTCAAAGAACTACATGGTGGACTTGTCCAACAATATGATGATATGGGCTGGTGAGATGGCTCAGTGGTCTAAAGCACCTACTTAGAACAAGCTTAGCAAATCAGAGGGACCACGGTTCAATCCCCCAGCACCACATGCC
>NW_004524692.1:5562992-5564711 GCF_000260255.1 Octodon degus
AAAAAAAAAAAAAAAAGAGAGGCCACCAGGCCTGGGGACTGGGGCAGAGTGCATGCTGTGAGTCTAGCGGTTCAAGCCTCTGGCCCCGCCCCTCAAGCTCCACCCTGGTCCTCTGGCCACGCCCCTCAAACCATGCACTGCCCTTCAAGCAGTGACTGCCCAACGATTTGCATGAGGCTTTGGGGGCACAACTAGATAAAAACCATAACAACCATACACTAAACTAAATGTTTTTATTTTTATTTTATTTTTTCATATTTAGGACAGAGTGTACAGGGTCTCGCTACATAGATTGGACTCATAGTGATACTCCTGTTTACAGCCTCCCAAGTGCTGGGATTACAAGCCCATGCCACCATGCCCAGTCTCAATCACTGTCTCAGTGTGCCCCGGGGGCGGAGCCAGCACAGCAAGCCCCGCAATCCAACTCCCGGCCCCTGTCTGCCTAAGCAAGCACTTTAATCTGCTGAGCTATTTGGCCGGCCCTTCCCTAAACTAAATTGAGATGAATCAAAGATCTAAATATTAAACAGAAACACTAAATCTTCTGGAAGATAGAATAGGTAACTCCTGAAGACACTGATGTAGGCAAAGACTTGATGAGCAAGACATCATACAGGAACTATCGCAGAGTCAAAAAGTGGGATCCATCTTATTACAAAGCTTTTGCACACCAAAGAAAATTTTAAAATGACCAACGGATGCTGGGGAAATAACTCAGTGGTCTAAGTACCTGCCTGGCAAGTGCAAGGACCTGGGTTTGATCCCTAGTACTGTATACTGTGTCAGCCCTGGAACCCTGGGCACACCATGCCGGCCACCAAAAATGGATGGTGGCACTCGCCTGTAATCCCAGTGCTAGGGAGGCTGAGACAGGAGGATTGCTACAAGTCAGAGCTGCATAGCAAAACCCTGCACCAGATAAATTGATTGATTGATTGATTGATTGATTGAAAAAAAAAAACACCAACAAAGTGAAGAGACAAACCATAGTGTGGAAAAAAAAATTGCCAGCTGCACTTTAGACAAAGCACTATTATCTAGAATATATAAAAAACTAAACAAAACAAAACATAAAAATTTGAAGGCCGTATTTGAAAATGGACATCTGAGGGCCAGCAAGATAACTCAGGAGACTAAGTGACTGCTTTAGCAAGTGCAGAAGCTGGAATTTGATCCCCTGTCCCACATGTCACGCCGGCTGCCCCCCTACTGGGGTACACTGAGCCAGCGAACGAGTCCAGGTCTGGTGGTGCACGTCTATAATCCCATTGTTGGGGAGGTTGAAAACAGGAGGATCACTATGAGTCTGAGCTGCATAGTGAGACCCCATACCAAATACATACATTTTAAAAAAAGGACATTTAAAATGAATAGAAGCCTCTCTGATGAAATAGAAACAGCAAATAAACATACCAAAAAATGCTCAAAATCACTGTTCATTCAAGAGATGCAAATTAAAACAATGCTGAGATTCTAAGAAAGAATGACTTATCAACAAATCAAGGGGCTGGGGCTGGTGAGATGGCTCAGTGGTCTAAAGCACCTACTTAGAACAAGCTTAGCAAAGCACAGGGACTGCGCTTCAATCCCCCAGCACCACATGCCAGCCAGCCCCGCCCCCTGGTGGGCTGAGCTGGCCACGCACACACACACACAAATAAAAAAAGAAAAAAAGAACATTGAGAAATTTAAAAAAAGAAATCAAGGGGCCGGGGA
>NW_004524692.1:5564811-5567787 GCF_000260255.1 Octodon degus
TTTTTTTTTTTTTGCAGAACCGGGGATTGAACTCAGGCCCTTGCTCTTGCCAGGGAAGCGCTTATTCCACTGAGCCATCTCCCTGGCCCCTTCTGTGAAAGCTTGAGAAAATGTTTTTTCTTTCCATGTGACTCTCCCCAGGCTCACTTTAGATCATTGAACACATTCCTCTGTGGCTCCATAATCTTCTTGATCAGAAAATTTGGAGCACAACTGAGTTATATGTTGTTACAGTACAGGTTCTCCTATGTCCCGACTCTTCACTGACCTTGAAAGGCTAGGGCCAAAATGTTGGCTAACCATGCAGCCCTTCTTTTTCTCCAATTTTGATCTGCTAACTTAGGTTATTAACCCTCCAGAAGAGAAGCTAATTATTAACCAGCAATATATGCAGTTCAGTTTACCCTATCTAGCATGATTTTGGACGATGGAATTGCCAAAGAGGAGAGCCCTGCCCTGGGTGTGAGTGGCATCAGCTAGTAAGTTTGCAGCATGGATGGAATTTAAAGACAAAGAGAAAAGGCAGGCTACTGCTGCTTTCTGCCTGCCTCACCAGGGACTGTCTCTCCTCTGCCCTGGCTCTCTGCCATGCTGCCTTGCTTCGGAGCCAGCTGACTATGAACTGAAACCTCTATAAACTGTGAACTAAAATAAAGTTCTTCCTTTAACTTGTGGGTATTGGGTATTTTGTCCTAGCAATGAGAAGGTAATAAGACAAGGAACAAGGCTCAGGATAACCTCCAGACCTCCACTGAAGGGACAGTTGTAGTCCAGAACATTTTTTTCTTCACTGTGTGACTCTCCCTAAGCATTTAATCCTGTCTTGGGAAGAGAAAGTATGCCTCTGGTCTTGGGTTGGCCCACTTCTGTGCTATTGTGGTTTATGTCTAGTTGTCCCCCCAAAGCCTCATGTAAGGCATAGGGCAGACCCAACTCAAGGACCAGTGAGTAGGGGCCGGGGAGATGGCTCAGTCAAATAAGCACTTCTCTGGCAAGCACAAGGGCCTGAGTTCAATCCCCGGTTTCGCCAAAATAAAAAAAAAAAAAAAGAAAAAAGAAAGGACCAGTGAGTGGCTTGAGGAGTTCGAGGGGCCAGAGAGGCATGAACTGTTAAAACTGGCAGCATGCACCCTGCTCGCCACCTCTCAGGCCTGCAGCCTCTCTTAGAGGTGTGGAGCCCATCATCCTGGATGCAGCAGCACCCCTGCCTCTGCAGCGTGGGTTGGCAGTGTCTGTGATTGAGTGCGCCTCAGGCAGAGAGATGTTTGGAGAAGACAGATAGAGGCACTGACCCTCTATCCTGAGCAAATAAGGTTCCAAGCTCTTGCTATGTAATTCAGGCTGTTTTGAACTATGAAACCTCCAGTAACTGTGAGCTAAACAAACCTCTCCTTCCCTCATTTTGAGTGTTGGGTATTTGTCCCAGCAACGAGAGAGGAGTACCTAAGACACATGCCCTCTGGAACTGTGTCAAAGTTGTCTCAAATTACTAAGGAAGGTACAAAGAATTAATTCATTTATAAGGAATTAATTAGACTGGGTACAGCGGCACACACCTCTAATCCCTGCTCCTGAGTCAACATTGCAACTTTGAGGCAAGTTTGGGCAACTTAGACCCTGTCCCAAAAATTGTAAGAATTGAAGATGGCACAGTAGTGAACATCAGAGGAAGACCCTCTCTGAGATTTGGTGTCCAGATACTAGAATACAACAACGTGAGGCGATGGGCTGGTGAGATGGCTCAGTGGTCAGATGAATGAGGCTCTAAAAACAATCAGAAATAATTTCTCAAGTAGCTACAGAGAGGGTGACCATAATGAATGATACAGTTAGTGATGCTAAAACAGATACAGATTTTTTTTAAAAATTAGAAGATCTTAGGAAAATGATGGAAACCATGAATATCCAGCACAGGGAAGAAATAGAATCCTTGAAACAGATTCAAATAGATATTCAGGAGAGGCTCTTTGCAAGGGTATCTGGAAGTAATTTGCACCAAGCCAACAGCTGCAGTAACTACAGTTTCAACTTCAACTCCACGATGTTTCCCTTGGCCAAAAATGGATTAGGTTGGGGCTGGTGAGATGGCTCAGTGGTCTAAAGCACCAACTTAGAACAAGCTAAGCTAAGCTAAGCAAAGCACAGGGACCAAGGTTCAATCCCCAGCACCACATGCCAGCCAGCCCCGCCCCCTGGTGGGCTGAGCTGGCCACACACACACAATAAATAAATAAACAAATAAAAGTTTAAAAAAAAAATGCATTAGGTCATTTTCCAGTGCGAAGCATTCAATAAATGGCAGCAAGGCAGAGCCACCAGAAACCTACACCTGATTTCCATGACAAATACGGTAATGCTGTATTAGTTGGTGGAGTCACATTCTGTATTGCTGCCTGGACCTGTACAGCAACACAAATTGGAATAGAATGGAACCTTTCCCCTGTTGGCAGAGTCACCCCCAAGGAACGGAGAGATCAGTAATCATGCCAGCTGACATGATACAGCTAAATTATTTCTAAATAAAATCATAATTGATGCCAAGTAAAAGTGCTGTGTATCCACTAAAATATGGCCTACTGAAGAAATAAAGTACAATTGAAACCTTCAAAAAAAACAAAAAGATATTCAGGACATAGAAGATTCTACTAAGGGCTAGGTATATAGCTTAGTGGCACAGCACCTGCCTAGCAAAAAGAAAGTCCTGAGTTCAATCCTGGTACCAAAAGGGGAAAAAAAAAATTTTTTTGATACTAGGTTTCTCTACACAGCTCAGACTTAAAGTGATTCTCCTGTCTCAGCCTCCCCATTGCTGGGATTACAGGCATGTGCCACCATGCCTGGTTTCAGGGTGGCATGGTATTCCCAGGGTTCTGGGGCCGGCACAGTATGTGGTATCAGGGATTGAACTCAGGACCTTGCGCTTGCTAGGCAGGCGCTTAGACCACCAAGCTATCTCTCTAGCCCTGGAAAAAATTA
>NW_004524692.1:5579057-5584959 GCF_000260255.1 Octodon degus
AAAAAAAAAAAAAAAAAAAAGAAATCAACTAATAGGGGCCAGGAAGATGGCTCAGCAGAATAAGCGCTTCCCTGGCAAGCACAAGGGTCTGAGTCCAAACCCTGGTTCCACCAAAAAAAAAGAAAAAGAAATCGACTAATAAATGCTAGTGCAGCTGTGGGGTAACAGGAATCCCCCACTGATGGTGGAAATGTAGACTAGGTCAACCACTGGGTAGAGATTCCTCAAAAATTAAAGCTAGCAGTTCCATTCAACCCAGCTGTCTTGGCTACTTTTCACTCATTGCTGGGACAAAATACTTAACACCCAAAATTAAGGAAGGAAAGGTTTGGTTTATGTAGCTTACAGCGTGCGGAGGTCTCAGTCTATACTGGGCTGGCTCCTAGGCAGAGCGGCACATGGCAGAGGGTAGCTGTCCATGGCAGCAGGAAACAGCAAAGAGCAAAGGGAAGGGCAGCAGCAGCAGTATCTGTTAAGCTCCTCTCCCTTCTTTCCACATTGACTGCGAATGACTTCCTCCAAGGAAGTGGTGCAGGAATCCTTCCTCAACCCCTTTATATACACTTTTTGTGCTGAGTCACTCTAGAATGGGACAGAGCCACCTACACAGGATCCAGCCAAGCCTTCAACGTCTCAAGTTGACACAATGTATCAACCACCACACTAGCTAATACCCTTCTCAGTATCTTCCCCCAAAAAATTAAATGCATCAGGACACAGCAATATACACACACCAAGGTTTAGAGTGGCACAGCTTGTAATAGCCATATCTTGGAAATCAGTAAATGCCCATCAGCTGATGAATGGATAAAGAAGATGTAGTTTTTGTGACACAGTAGAATACTACTCTGCCCTGAAGAAAGATAAGCGTGAGATATTTCTAGCTAAATGAGCTTGAGACAATACTCCTAAGTGAAATAGATCAGACACACATGTTCAAATATGGCAGGGTTTTTCAGGTATGAGAAACTAAAAGTGTAAATAAGGACCAAAATGGTTAATAGGTACTAAGAAATGGAAAGAAAATGTTCAAATTAGAAGGAGAATGAGGGTCCCAAATTAAAGGAGAGATTAAAAAAAAACAGAATATAAGGAGAAATTGGAAACAAAGCTTTTATGAATAAAGAGGAATAGGAGTGGTAGAAAGGGGAGGGGAGTAGGAACAAAAAAGACACAAAAAAGGGAGCACAAAGGCACAAACTCCCTATACAGATTTAACGCAATCCCGATCAAAGTCCCAATGGCATAGCTCACAGAATTAGATATATCTAATTATCTAATTATCATTATATATATAATTATATATATTATATATAATTATATATATATATACAAAATAAAAAATGTAAGTGAAAACAAAACTTCTGTAACTAAGGAAGGGAAAAAAGGTCGACAGGAACAGAGGAGATTGGGGAAAAGGAAGCAAGATAAATCATGCACAGGTATAAACTCCCTATGATGAATGTTGTCATTACATATCTACAAAATATGCAATAGAATGAAAATGAAAAAACAAGTAAAAATTCTGAGTGTGGTGGTGCACACCTGTAGAATTGCAGCACTCAGAAGACAAAGGCAAGAGGATTACTGTGATTTTGATGCTCTCCTGGGCTATACAGTGAGATCAGGAGCATCCTAAACTGTGTAACAAGACACTTTCTCAAACATAAAGAAAAAAGTTCCAAAAATTAAAAAAGGATGTGATGTAGCTCAGTAATAGAGCACCAGTGAGTTCAGTATCTATGAGAGAGAGACAGAGAGAGAGACAGAATTTGAATCTAAGTCTGTGTGACTCTAAGCCTTATGTTCTTTCCACTTTCCACCAAGTTAGATCACATAGAAGCTAGTTGGGCCAGGGATGTAGCTCAGCAGCGCTGTGCCTCTCTGGCAAGCACAAGATCCTGAGTTTGATTCCCAGTACCAAAAACAAAAAAATTTTTTTGAAGAAGTTAGTTTATAAAGGATTGACAGTGAACTCCATTTTATTGGCATTGTTTTGGGGGTTTTTGCTTGTGTTGGTTTTGATTTTGGTGCCAGAAATAGAACTCAGGACCTCGCATTGGCCAGGTAGGCATTGTATCACTGAGCTATATCTCCAGCCCTGTGAACCCCACTTTAGATATCAGAGATGTCCCTGTAACACTGAAGTGAAGTCATCTAATAAACTGTTGGGTACTGTATATCTGTCCTTGTATAAGTTCTTTAAAGTCACTGAGCCTCCATTTCGTCATCTGTAAAATGATGATATTATTTATCTTACAGGGCTAGCAAGGTGGATCCATCTTATTTTTTTTATTTTATTTTATTTTATTTTATTTTATTTTATTTTATTTTATTTTATTTTATTTTATTTTTTGGTACTGGGCATTGAACTCAGGACCTTACTCTCGCCAGGGAAGCTCTTATACCCAGTACCTGTGGGACTGGGAGTGAGCTATCTCCCCAGTCCCACAGGTAGATTCTTACATAAAAGTCTGCTTACACTGAGGACACAATAAGAATAAAAGAATAAAGAAACTGATACCTATAACATCACATTCTTTTTTGCTAGGGCTGGTGGCACATGCCTGTAATTCAAGCAGTTGAGAGGATGAGGCAGGAAGATCACTGCGAGGTCAAGGTCATTCTGGGCTACACAGTGACTTCATCACAGGTACCCAAATTACACTGTGAAACCCTGTCTCCAAAAAACATTTATATATATTCTTTTGTAGGGCTCCATTGATCTCTCAGTGTGGTCTGTTGTACCCAGGAAGAAATGGCAGCAGGAATGAGGAAAAGATAGACAAAAAGACAAGAGCTGGGTCAGGTGGTAGCCCCACACCCCAGCTGGTGAGATGACCCCCTGAACAATAGTAAGGGCCTTTATTTATACTTTTACAAAGTTGCAAGACACAAGGCTGCCTAGTGACTAGTAGCCCACAGTGTCCAGGCAGGATGTTTTTCTCAAGACTGAGGTAGCTTGACTGCTTTCAGCAATAAGGCCCCATCCTGCCTCCCACGTAAGATCATTTTCTGCTTCAGCAGCTCCCGACATATCTCCCTTTTTTGTTTTGTTGTGTGAGATGGGTGTTCCATTGCAGTTAGAGAAGCTGTGCTTGGAAAACTCTTTAGAGGACCTTTTTATTTTTGATGTCAGTCTAAGGATTTTTAGTATTTGTATTTAGTAGTTTGACCCTATATAGTTTAATACTGTATAACAGTAGTGAGTGGCCAGGGCAGCTGGCAATTGCCAGAAGTTGTTAGTGATTTGAGCCTTTTACAGCTTAGCATATTAGTACATCATTGTTTTTTACAACTTGTGGTTATACTTTTTTGTTGGCTGGCTAAGACCAAATTAAGGTGAGTCCAGTATAACTAGAAGATTAACCTTTTCTTATCTAACAAGTTCAGTTAAATCTCTTTAGGATTTATCTTAGAACCATGTATAGTAATTTTTAGATCTTTGTCAGTGTCAGCCATCTGGATGACTCATGGTCATTGCTTGACCAATTTGGTTTTTTGTGAAAGCTTAAGAGATTTTTTTTTTTGGGGGGGGGTGACTCTATTTATTTATTTTTTGCGGAACCGGGGATTGAACTCAGTCCTTTGCACTTGCCAAGGAAGCACTTATTCTACTGAACCATCTCCCCAGCCCCAAGGGGTAACTCTCTTTAGGCACACGAAATATCATTCATCACTCTTTTGCGGTCTCATACCATACAATTTAGAGCTTTACTACTGTTTTCCTTTTAAGATCTACTAGTTCATCTTCCTTATTTGGTCTTCATAAATGAGACTATAAATGTCTTTCTAATAGAAACCCTCTCTTGGGACTTGCCTATGAAGTTGCTGCAGTAAGTTATCAACTGTGGAAGGGGATGGGGCCCAAGCATGGAGGGCCCCTGGCCTTCTCTAGCAGCGCCTCTCCCAACTGATGACACCACCTTCTTCTCTATTGCCTGTGCTACAAGCTGCAGTCATCTATAACTCCATCTTTCTCAGTGCAGACATGCTAGTAGCCACCTCCTTCCAATGATTTCACTTCACCTGTGTGTCTCTTTCTTTCATTTTTTTTCTTTTTTTTGGGGGGGCGAGGGTACTGGGGACTCTACCTAGACCTTGCACTTGCTAGGCAAGCACATATGCCATGGAGCTATATTACCATGCCTTCACTTATGTATCTCAAAACCTTCTTCTCCTTTTGTTTCTTGTAACAGGAATCAAACTCAGCACCTCATGCTTGCCAGGCAAGTACTGTGCAACTGAGCTATTTTCCCCAGCCCCGTAAACCCGTCCTCTCTTCTGTATCCTACCATCATCCTAGATGAGACTACATCTTCTCTTGCCTCCATTATGGCAAGAGTTTTTAGAATAGTCTCTTTGCCTCTGGTCCTGCCTCTTCAAATCTATCTTCCAACCAGCCTACACAACTGATCATGTAGTTTCTCAACTTTCCCTTTAAAAGCCTTGTTTGAAGAGCTAGGGATGTAGCTCAGTGGCATAAGCTGCTCCCTGCAAGCACAAGGTCCTGAGTTTGACTCTTGGTATCAAAAATCTAAATAAATAAATGAAAACTCCCCAGTGCTTAGTCTGACACATGAAGTCTCCCGTGATCCTGCCCTGCTGTACCCATCCCAGCTTCATAGCCTATCTTTCTAGCCTTGTATCACTTCCTGCACTCTCAGCCTGAAATGCTGGTCTCCGGCAAGAGGCCCATTTGTAGCTCCACTATATCTGCCTTTTTGTATCCAGCCTTTGAACTTCTCAGATTGCATATTCATCCTAGATTTTTTTTTTTCCTCTTGGCCAATGTTTATTTTATATCTAGGTGTTCCCACAAAGCCTCAAACAGTTATGGGGAGGCTTCTAGAGTTTGTGATTAATTCATGATCCAGTGCTGGGCTAATGGGTGTGAGTGCTACACTCGCCCTGGGGCAGATAATCTGCATTACAATGTAAGGAGGGGAAGAGGCCTGCTAGCTGCCCTAGCTGCAGCTCCTCCCTTTTGCTCCTGCTCTTTGCTGTTTTCTGCCACCATGAACTGCTGCCCTCCACCTTGTGACACTCTGCCTTGGAGCCAGCCGAGTATGGACTGAAACCTCCACGAACTGTGAGCTAAATAAACCTTTCCTTCCTCAATTTTGGGTGTGGGGTATTTTGTCCCAGCAATGAGAGAAAAGCAACTAAGACAACCAATTTGACATTATCCTTTACAAATGAACTCAGAGCCAGGTGTGGTGGCCCATGCTTGTAACGTGAGCACTCTGAGAGGCAGGAAGGTTAAGTTTGAGTCTAATTTGGTGATTTAAGCAAGACCCTGTCTTAAAAGAAAAAATAAAAAAGCACTGGTGATGTAGCTGAGTGAAAGGGCCTTGGGTTTAATTCTAAGAAAGAAAGAAAGAAAGAAAGAAAGAAAGAAAGAAAGAAAGAAAGAGAATCAAGCAAGCAAACAAGCAAAAGGCCCCTTGTTTAAAAGTCGTTATTTTAAGCCAGATGTGGTAGTGCATGCCTATAATCCCCGCACTCTAGAAGCTGAGGCAGGAGGATGGCCATGAGTTCAAGGGAAGCCTAAGAGGCTAGGGAGATGGCTCAGTAGAATAAGCACTTGCCTGGCAAGTGCAAGGGTCTGAGTTCAAACCCCGGTTCCGAAAAAAAAAGAAGCCTAAATTATAGAGTAAGACCTTGTTTCAAAAAACAAAAACAAGGGCCAGGGAGATAGCTCAGTGAAATAAGCACTTGGCCTGGCAAGTGCAAGGACCTGAGTTCAATCCCTGGTTCCACAAAAACAAAACAAAATAAAAAGGAGGGCTGCAAGGAAAGCCAACATTTTGGCCCTAGCCTTCCAAGGTCAATTAAGACTCACAACATATGAGAACTTGTACTGTAACGTCATGTAACTCAGTAGTGTCCCAAATTTTCT
>NW_004524692.1:5585059-5591697 GCF_000260255.1 Octodon degus
AGATCTGACTCCTAGAGATATTCCTGTTTTCATCCTCCAGAGCACTGGGATTGTCGGTGTGCCCCACCATGCCCAGTCTCAGTCACTATCTCAGCATGCCCCGGGGGCGAGGCTGGCAGAAAAAAATTATATTGATAATATATGCAGCAGAATAAGACCCTGGGAGGAGAAAATATCAGATATAGAAGACAAGATTGCAGTTAGTGATTATATAAAAAAAATATTCTTAAGGCTTGCCAGATAGCTTGTGAATTAAAGCTCCTGCTTAGGCAGACACAGGGGCCAGAGGTGTGATCTTCAGCTTGCCGTGCAGGCCCTGCCCCCAGGGTGCTGAGATGGTGATTGAGACTGGGCATGGTGGCACTCGCCTGTAATCCCAGTGCTTGGGAGGCTGAAAAACAAGAGAATCACTATGAGTCTGATCTGTGTAGTGAGACCCTGTAGACCCTGTACTAAATACATTAAATTTATTTTCTTAAAAATTTCAAGGGGCTGGGGCCGGGGAGATGGCTCAGTGGAATAAGTGCTTCCCTGGCAAGCGCAAGGACCTGAGTTCAATCCCCGGTTCCGCCAAAAAAAAAAAAAAAAAAATTTCAAGGGGCAATGAAAAATCAATCCAACAGCTGCTGCTAGCCGATATAAAGAATAATAGAAGATTGATCAGAGTCAACAAAAAAGCAGGATACAGCACAAATGACATTTTTTAAAAACCTGTTAAACTGGGCTGCTGGCATACACCTGTAATTCCAGCAATCAGCAGGCTAAGGCAGAAGGATTGCTGTGAGTTTGAGGCCAGCCTAGGCTACAAAGTGAGTTCAAGGCCAGCCTGAACTTCATAGTAAGATGCTGTCTAAAAAAGACAAAACAAATAAATTAAATTAATAAATGACCACCAAGAAAACAAAAACAAAAACAAACAAACAAAAAACCTGTTCACCAAAGTAATGGTAGAAAACTTCCCAAGCAAGGAACAAGAATATGACATACAATAAGTGAGGCATATAGAACTGCAATTAATGATGTTAAAAAACATTTTTCATCAAAGCATAAGATTCCAGAAATTCAACACAAGAACAAAATATTAAAAGCTGTTAGAGGAAAGAAATGAAACACCTTTATAGGAAAGAAAAACCATCAGAATCAGAGAAGACTTCTTAACACAAACCCTCAAGTCAAGGAGAGCGTGGAGTGAAGTATTTCAAGTCCTAAAAGACAACGTCCAACCCAGATGCCATACCCTGCAAAACTGTCTTGCAACATTGATAGAGAAATAAGATACTTTGATGACAAAGAATGCCTTAGAAAATTCATGAACCCCAAACTAGCACTCAGGAAAATAATATTTCAAGGATAAGTCCATACATATCTATTATAACCATTAACATTAATGGTGTTAATTTATCAATCAAAAGAAACAGATTGGAAGAATGGATCCAGAAACAAAATCCAATAATATGTTGCTTACAAGAAACATATTTTTAAAAAAAAGAAATATATTTAATTTTTAAAAAGGAATTAAAATAAAATCAATTCACAAAGTGAAAGTCAAAGGATAAACAAAACAATGCTTTATACAACAAGAACCTGGAGGGACCTGGGGAGATGGCTCAGTGGAATAAGTGCTTTCCTGGCAAGCACAAGGGCCTGAGTTCAATCCCTGGTTCCACAAAAAAAAAAAAAAAACCTGGAAAAAAGCAGGGGTAGCTGTCCAGTTTGCAGACAAAGTGAATTTCAAGCCAAGACTGATTAAGAGAGATAAAGAAGGTCACTACAGCCTTATAAAGGGAACAATACAAGAATACAAGAAGGGGAAATAACAATCACAAATATATATGCACTAAGTACTAGTGCACACAACTATATGAAACAAATATTAATAGACAAAAAGTCAAGTGAGCACTAATACAATTGTAATGGGGGACCTCGATACCCTTGTCACAAATAGACAGGAGCTAGACAAGATATCAACAATGAAATACAAGAACTGAACCAAAATTTTGAACAAATGGAATGTCCTCCAAAACGGCACAATCTAGTCCATGGTACACGCTTAAGCAAATGCAAAGGAACTGGAATTATACCAAGCAGGGCTAGGGAGATAGGTTGGCAGTCTAAGCACCTGCCTGGCAAGCACAAGGACCCTAATTCAATAGCTGGTACCATATGCCATGCTGGCCCCAGAACCCATGGTGCACCATGCTGGCCACCGAAACCAGGCATGGTGGCACATGCCTGTAATCCCAGTGCTAGGGAGGCTGAGACAGGAGGATCACTATGAGTCTGAACTGTGTAGTGAGACCCTGTATTAAATAAATAAATATGTAAGAAATTATCAGACCATAGTATAGTCAAATTGGAAATCAATGGCAAAAGAAACCACAAGAACTTTATAAACACATGGAAATTAAATACCACCCTCATGAACAATCAATGTATCAGAGGTCAAATTAAAAAAGAAATTAGCTGGGCATGGTGGCACATGCCTGTAATCCCAGCACTCGGGAGGCTGAAGCAGGAGGATCGTTGGGAGTTTGAGACCAGCCTGGGCTATGAAGTGAAATAAAGTTCAGCCTAAGCTGCAGAGTGACCCACCTCAAAAAGATAAGGAGGAGGAGGAGGAAGAAATTAGACAGTTTCTACAATTAAATGATAATGCCAATACAACATACCAGAGCTTATAGGATGTAATGAAAGCAGTTCTATGAGATAAATTTATGGCAGTGAATTCTCATATCAGAAAAAAAATGCAAGGGCTGGCCAAATAGCTCAGCAGACTAAAGCACCTGAAAGCAGGCTCAGGGGCCAGAGGTTCAATCCCTGGGGCTGCTGAGCCAGCCCTGCCCCCGGAGCGTGCAGTGCCTGGGCATGGTGGTGCATGCCTGTAATCCCAGCTCTAGGGAGGCTGTAAACAGGTGGATCACTACAAGTCCGATCTAGTAGTGAGACCTTGAACACCCTGTAGACCCTTCCCTAAAATACAAAAAAAAAAAAAAAAAAAAAACCACCACCACCACCAACAAAAAGAGCAAGCTTAAATAAACAACCTAATATTGAACCTCAAGATTCTATTAAAAAGAAAATTCTATAAAATGAAGAGCAAGCCAAGCCCAAAGCTCATAGGAAGGAAATTATAAATGTCAGAGAAGAAATTATGCAATGGAGACTAAGAAAATACAAAGAATCAATGAATCAAAGAGTTGGTTCTTTAAAATAGTAAGTAAAATTGATAAACCCTTAGCTTATCAAAAAAAGACTCAAATCAATACAATTACAAAGGAAAAGTACGAAATCTCAGTGGATACTATAGAAATCCAGAAGATCATCAATACTTATTTTCAGAACCTTTATTCTAATACAATGTAAAACATGGAAGAAATGAACAGAGTCATAGATACATATGAATTACACAAAGCTGAATCAAGAAGGCTTAGAAATTCTAAATTACCCAATATTAGTCAATGAAATTGAAGACATAATTAAAAATTTACCAACAAAGAAAAGCCCAGGCCCTGATGGATTCACTGCTGAATTCTACAAGAATTTCACAGAAGGAGCCAGTGAGATAACTCAGTGGATTAAGTGCCTGCTTAGGCAGGCTCAGGGGCTGGGGTTCAACCCCTGGCACCACACACCACTCTGGCCCTGCCGCACAGGCACACTGAGCCAGCCAAGGAGACCAGATGTGGTGGTGCATGCCTGCAATGCCAGTACTGGGGAGGCTGAAAACAGAAGGATCACTAGGAGTCCAAGCTGCATAGTGAGGTGCTTTATTAAACACATTTTTTTAAAAAAAGATTATACACCATGAATAATTAAGATTTATCCCAGGGATGCAGGGATGGTGCAGCATATGCAAATCAATAAATGTAATACCATATTAACACAGACAAGGACAAAAAAAATATGTTCAGGCCTGGAGATGGCTCAGTAGAATAAGCGCTTCACTGGCAGGCGCAAGGGTCTGAGTTCAATCCCCAGTTCTGCAAAAAAACAAACAAACAAAAATATGTTCATCTCAATAGAAACAGAAAGGAGCCGGGGAGATGGCTCAGTGGAATAAGCACTTCCCTGGCAAGCTCAAGGACCTGAGTTCGATCCCCGGTTCCACCAAAAAAAAAGAAAGAAAGAAAAAAAAAGAAACAGAAAAAGCATTGGACAAACTCCAACACCCATACACACTGAAAACCCCACAGAAAATTGGAATAATGGTCTTTATCATAATCTGACAAAAGCCACCTAAGACAAACCAACAGTCAACATACTAAATGGACAAAAAATGAAAACTTTCACTCTAAAATCAGGAACACTGCAGTTCACCTGGAACCCCTCCTGTCTCTCAGCAGCTACTCCTATTCTCCATTACCCAGTCCTAGGGGCCGGGGAGATGGCTCAGTGGAATACAGGCTTCCCTGGCAAGCGCAAGGGCCTGAGTTCAATCCCCGGTTCCGCAAAAAAAAAAAAAAAAAAAAAAAAAGGCAAGTTTCCATTACCCAGTCCTATTACTCATTCCTTTCCTCCAATAAATTTTCCTACTCTTAATATATAAATAATAAAATCAAGAACAAGATAAGCATGTCACTGTCACCACTCATTCAATATATTTCTGGATATATTATATATATATCCAGCAAAAGATAGGGAAGGAAGAAATGATTGTCATTGTTTGTGGATGGCATGATACACTACATAGAAGACCCCCGAAACCCCACCAAGTAACTAAACTTCTAGACTTAATAACCAAATTCAGAGACATAGCAGGATACAAAGTCCAAACTCAGCTGGGCGTGGTGACATGTACCTAAAATCCCAGTACTCAGGAAGCTGGGTCAGGAGGATCACTGTGAGTTCAGTGTCAGCCTGGGCTATATAACAAGTTCAAGGCTAGTCTGAACTACATAGCGAGACCCCATCCAAAAAAAGCAAGCAAGACAAAACAAAAAGTCTGCACAAAAATCAATAGCCTTCCTGTACACAAATAAGAAACTCACTGAGAGAGAAATTAGGGAAACAACGGTATTCACATCTCAAAAAAATGAAGTACCTAGGAATCAATCTAATGAAGGAAGTAAAAGATCTTAATGTTGAAAAATACAGTGATCTAAAAAAGGATGTCAGAAAATAAAAAGATATCCCTTATACTTTGATACGAAGAGCCAATATAGTAAAAATGGCTATGTTTCCAAAATTGTTACATAGATTTAATGCAATCCTGATCATAATTCCAATAACGTGCCTCACAGAATTAGACAAAAACAATCCTAGAACTCACTTAGAACCAAAAGAGACATAGAATAGCAAAAGCAACTTTGGGCAACGAAGTTAAGGCAGGGGGCATTACAGTCCCTGACCTGATTTTTTTTTTTTTTTTTTTTTTTTTTTTTTTGTACCAGGAATCAAACTTAGGGCCTTGTGCTTGCCAGGCAAGCACTTGTGCCACTGAGCTAGATCCCTGGCCCCAACCCCTGACTTGAAATCATATTACAGAGCTATTGTGATTTAAAAAAAAAAAAAGGATGGCAAAAAACAGACCTAAGAATAAATGGAAAGAATCAGGCGTGG
Organism: Octodon degus; assembly: GCF_000260255.1. NCBI lineage: Eukaryota > Metazoa > Chordata > Mammalia > Rodentia > Octodontidae > Octodon > Octodon degus. The sequence continues at coordinate 5,590,619 of NW_004524692.1, forward strand.
TGTTGCAAGCCTGTACTCCCAGCACTCAGGAGGTTGAGGCATGAGGATCATTGCTAGTTCAAGACCAGCCTGGACTACAAAGTGAGCACAAGGCAGTCTGAGCTGCACAGCGAGACCCTGTCTCAACACACACACACACACACACACACACACACACACACACACACACATGAGAATCAGTGGAAAGATTAAAAAGACATAGAAGGGACTCCAGACATGCCCAGCTACCTTATCTTTGACAAAGGAGCCCAACACCTGCCCTGGAAGAAAGCTTCTTTAATAAATTATACTAGGAAACTGGCTTTCCACACACCAGGGGTTAAAACCTGACCCATGAGCTTCACCATTGTCTCAATCACTCTTCTCTCGTTGCTGGGACAAAAACCTGACACTCAAAATGAAGGAAGGAAAGATTTATTTAGCTCACAGTTACTGGAAGTTTCATAGGTTTTTTTTTTTTTGGGGGGGGGGGTTCAGAACCAGGGATTGAACTCAGATCCTTGCACTTGCCAGGGAAGCACTTAATCCACTGAGCCATCTCCCTGGCCCCAGGTTTCATAGTTTAAAGCAGCCTGAATTACATAGCAACACCCCAAGACACTGCTGCCCTGCACTACAGGATCTGGAGGAGAGGCTGGGGCACCACTGTGCCCAGGATGACCTGCTCCATACCTCCAAGAGAGGCCACCAGAAAAATCAAATCGCACGGGAAACAGCTGAAAGAATTAACAACTGGGACCTGCTCTTACTGAGAAGTTTTTTCACGTCAAAAGAAATTACCAACAACCCACAAATTTGGAAAAAATCATGACAAATAAGTACTCAGACAAAGGTCTGCTCTCTAGAATTTACAAAGAACTAAAAAACAGTAGGGCTCCAAAATTTAAAAGACCCAGTCCAGAAATGGGCATCCAAGATGAACACACGCTTCTCAGAGGAAGAAATTAAAGAAGCAAATAAATATATGAAAAAATGCTCCACATCATTAGCCATCCGTGAAATGCAAATTAAAACAACATTGAGATATCATCTCACCCCAGAAAGAATGGCTATCATAAAGAAATCACCCAACAACAAAT
>NW_004524692.1:5604237-5657178 GCF_000260255.1 Octodon degus
AAGTGGTTAGGATAGATATATAGTTACATTCTCTTAATGAATAGAGTGATTTGTTCTAATGGTGTTTGTAAATATGATATCATGTCTGCATCTTGTACAGCAATTAACCACTAGGAAGAATGTATGCAATGTGTTATTATTGAAACTGTCCTACCAATTTGATTTATTTTATTTTTTGGTGGAACTGGGGATTGAACTTAGGCCCTCACGCTTGCCAGGGAAGCACTTATTCCACGGAGCCATCTCCCCGGCCTACCAATTTGATTTGAAAGTGTCTCATTGCTATTTGTTTATCAATAAAATTATGGGAAAAATTTTTTTTAATTTATTTATTTTATTTATTTATGTGTGTGTGTGTGTGTGTGGCCAGCTCAGCCCACCTGGGGGCGGGGCTGGCTGGCATGCGGTGCTGGGGGATCGAACCGCTGTCCATGAGCCTTGCTAAGCTTGTTCCAAGTAAGTGTTCCAGACCACCGAGCCATCTCACCAGCCCCTGGGAAAAAAAATTTTTAAAAAAGCCAAGCACATAGTCCAGTGGCACAGTGCCTGCCCAGCAAGCATGAAATCCTAAGTGTTCAATTCCCAGACATCCCCCACAAAAAAAAAAAAAAAAAAAAAAAAAAAAAAAAAGCCAGCTTAAACTGCATAGTGAAACCCTGTCTCAAAAAGACAAAAACAAACAAGCAAACGAACAAAACAGTCATTATTTCAAAGTACAGCAATCCAACAAGCGGGACTCTTCTGAATGTATGATCTTCTGTGATTGCTCAGGTTGCACACCTACAAGGTCAGTGATGGCAGAGTTCTTACATCCACTCCAATCTCAGCCATTGCTAATAGGGATTGAACTCAGGCCCTTGCGCTTGCCAGGGAAGCACTTATTCCACTGAGTCATCTCCCCAGCCCCTATGCATAGACTCTTAACTAGACCTTTCATTTTACATTTGTTTGTTTTCAAACGGTCTCATTTACAACCCAGTCTGCTTTAAACTCCTGATTCTCCTGTGTCAGTCTCCCAAGTGCTAGAATTACAGGTATGCATACACTCATCTGGCATAAAGTCTTTTAAAATAACTTCTTTCTGGTAGTCTGATATAGCTGGGTTTTTGAGGGTTTTTTTGTTTTGTTTTGGGGTGTTTTTTTTTTTTTTTTTTTTTTTGCAGAACCAGGGATTGAACTCAAGCCCTTGTGCTTGCCAAGCAAGCACTTATTCTGAGCTTTTTTCCCCAGCCTTCATGATGTAGCTGTTATACCTATTGTTTTACTACTGCCACATAGCTGTGAAGAGACCCGCACTTACTCGCTTCCCAGCTTATCCAGGACCCATGTACATAGGAGGCCACGGAAGTAGCCTTGAAGCTCAGCAGTGAGGAAAGCCTCCATAAATCTGGCAAGGAACAGCTTCCCATGAGTCATGAGGTCCTTGCCCAACACAATGTCCAATGTGCCGCCAACCAGGACATTGGGCATACTAGGACCCTCCCACCCAAGCCTTTGCCCTGGGTCCAGAGTCTGTGCCCTACTACAGGGGCCATATACAACATGGAACACACACCTCTTGTTCTCCAGCCGCCCAGGGCTAGTCTCCAACCACGCACCACCATGGAAAGCTGGTTCAGCATGGGAGCCTGGGAAAGGCATCCCACAGCAGATTCTGTGGCCTTCATGCTGTATGTTGATGAAAACAAACAGGTAGGAAATATAGTGGAGACCAGCAAATGAAAAAGAACTTGTTTGTTTCTAGGATAATGTTAGAAGTCCAGTACATGGCAGGTTTGGGAAGAGGCTCTGCAGAACGGAGAGAAGACAGTCAAGTGCTTTCCAGAGCTTACTGCTAGCTCCTTCCATATGCAGGGATCTGTGATGACTACCCTAACACCTGAATCCATGTCCAGTGGAGAAGATGAGCCCAGGAACTGCATGGTGTGTGGGGACCGAGCCACGGGCTATCATTTCCATGCCCTGACCTGTGAGGGCTGCAAGGGCTTCTTCAGGTAAGAGCCTCCTCCACAGCAGACACAATGTCCCCTCTCCCGGCCCACACCCCTGCCCAGCCAGACTCCTGTCAGTCAGCCTTTGGTCCCTGACACATGCCCGGGCTAGTCCAGGTACATTACATTCTGTATCTAAGTCTACCCTGGTGATCACAACACTGCATAAACTGGTATCACAACAAATAGAAAGTGCCAACCATTTGTCTCACGCACACAGCCCACTAGTTAAGACTACTTACATGCCTACTCTCTGCAAGGCAGCCAGGCTTTCCCAAGTGACCCTGTGTCCCCATCAAATACTTGAGATGTGTCATACCCTATCCACCCAGAGGACCTTTGGAGACCGCTCAGATTATCCCATGCTAACAGCTTCCCAAGTCTTCTAGACCATATCCTCTCACCTCCTCATGTGCCCCCCTGTGGGTTCCCTACCACCCACTTATAGACGAGCAGTCATCAAAAGCACTGGCCGCACCTGCCCCTTTGCTGGAAGCTGTGAAATCATCAAGGGCCAGAGGAAACACTGCCCCGCCTGCAGGTTGCAGAAGTGTCTGAATGCTGGCATGAGGAAAGACAGTGAGTTGGCATCCCCCCATCCCAGGAGCCCATCACCTGTGTCTCTGTGCTTGGTTCTTGTCCCAAATAGCACATTTCCAAGATAGCAAGTCAAACAAGCTTTTTGGAGGTAGTTGGATTATGTCACTATTATGCCCTAACCTCCAGTGGCTCCCCATACTCTGAAACTATGTGATCGCCTGGTGGAGCCCCTGTACCCCACCTTTCAGGGTTTATTTCTGAACTCTTTCCCCCTTGCTCCATCCATTGCAGTCACACTGACTTCTTCAAACACACCAAGCACCCTCCTTCCCAGGGCTTGCCTTCTTTCTATCCAAAATGCTCTTCCCTGGATATCATCTGGCTGGCTTTCTCTCCTGGCTCTTGAGTACAATGCTTGTTACCTAGTATAGCTACTCAGTACTGTTGAATTAATGTTTTCTCCATGCCAGGTAACCAGAATTTCTTCCCCACAGATGATGTAACTGGGGCTCATAGATACTAACTTGCTCAAGTTCATGCAGCATACAAGTTGGAAAGTCAATATTCCTAGTGAAGTCTGTCTCACTCCCAGACTCACTTTTTCCATGATATCAACTACTTTATAATATGGGGCAACAGAAAGGAAGCCATAAAAGCCAAACTTCTTGGTTTGAATTCAGTCTATATCACTTATTTTATGACCTTGGACCTGTCTATCACTGGAATCTAAGTTTGTTTACATTTCTGAAATAGATGAATACTGTCTGCTCCGTCTACCAGAGTTGTTTCATCCAGTGAAATCTAACCTTAGAACCTTTGACGTTATGCCAGTGTGATATGGCAGTGCATTCCTGTACTACCACAATCTAGAAAGCTGAGGCAGGAGGCTTATGCTTGAGCTCAGCCTGGGGAACTTTGTGCCTGACCTTGTCTCAAAATAAAAAGCAGAGCTAGGGATTATAGCTCAGTGGTGAAAGCCCTGGGTTTAATCCCCAGTACTGCATGCACAAAAATGATAATGCCATGCAAGCATAAAGAGATGCATTAGATACTAAGAAGCCAAACATTTGACAGCTTTCCCACTGTGCTTCCCACTTCCCTCTCTCATGGCGCAGCTGCCTTCCATGGTGCTTTGCACGCACCTATCAGGTTGCTGAAAGTGTGCTGGAGTCCCCTGCCACCTGGAGCAGCCAGGCTCAAGGAAGTGATGAAACTCTCTTCACTCCCCCATCATTCCATGCTCAGGGCACCTAGAGGCCCCAGTCAGGGACTGGTAGAAAGATACTGTCTGCTGGTCTCAGTGGCCTCATTGTGTCTCCCACCTGGCACAGTGATACTGTCACCAGAAGCCCTGGCATTGCGGAGAGCGAGGCAAGCCCAGCGGCGGGCCCAGCAAGCAGCTCCACAGATGAGTAACAAGCAGAAAGAGATGGTCCAGACCCTCCTGGAGGCCCACACTCGCCACATGGGGACCATGTTCGAACAGTTTGTTCAGTTCAGGGTGAGCCCTTGCAGGATTTGGGCTGGGAAGTGACCAAAAGGGTACCCAAAAAGTATCCCAAGGGAGAGGACTGTGTGCCCTGCACCAAGAGAGGACAAGTCTTCAGTACCCCAGCCTGGAGCAAATAACCCAAGACAAGGCTGCTGAGGCCTACAGGACAGCCTTGGGCCTGCGGCCTGCGGCCTGTGGCTCACATCAGATCTCTGCAGCCTCCAGCTTACCTGTTCATCCAACACCAGCGCTCACCTTCCATGGCCCCTGGGCAGTCCCTGCTCCTGCATTTTGCAGATGTCAACACCTTCATGATGGAGCAAGTTATCAAGTTCACCAAAGAACTGCCACTTTTCCGGTGAGTGGCTTCCCCTCAACATTCAGGAAGCAAGCACTTCATAAATTGTATACTCCCTTACCCCCTGAAAGCCACTGATCAAGTTAACATTTCTGTCTAAGGACTAAGTCTCAAATTTCCAGTTTATTTATTTGTATTCAAATGGTACTAGAAGGTGAACCTGGGGGCCTTAGGCACTATACCACAGAGCTACATCCCCAGCACGCTGCCCTGTTTTGAGACAAAGTTGCCCAGGCAGCTTTGAATTTAAATCTTTCTGCTTCAGCCTCCCAGATAGCTGTAATTACAGGCTTGCTCCATCACACCCAGCTCTGTTTGAAAGGAATCTCTCTCCCTCTCTGTGGAGTTCAGGTTTATGTCTCAAGTGCCCCTCTTTCCGGCAACCCACAGGTCCCTGCCCATAGAGGACCAAATCTCCCTTCTTAAGGGAGCAGCGATGGAAATGGCTCAGATTGCGCTCAACACCACTTTCTGTCTCCAAACACAAAACTTCTTCTGTGGGCCACTTCGCTACACTATAGAAGACGGAGCTCATGGTGAGGCAGTTCCAGAATAGTCAAAGGCATGTGTCCTTTTACTATGGCATGCGGGAAGGTGACCTGGAGTCTCCTAAACCCCACATCTCTCACAGTGGGATTCCAGAGGGACTACCTGGAGTTTGTCTTTCGCTTCCATGGGACACTGAGACGACTACAGCTCCAGGAGCCTGAGTATGTCCTCCTGGCTGCCATGGCCCTCTTCTCTCCTGGTGAGCCTCTTTCACAGCCCAGAAACTTGGGCCTTGCCACCTGTGCCCAAGTGCTGAGCCCCTTGCATCCACCCACCCTGAGCCCTTCAGCCTCCAAACGTGGGGGCACCATGCAGGCCTCCCTCCATCTTGGTCTTCCGGGCTCCTGATCTTACAGACCGGCCTGGAGTTACCCAGAGGGAAGAGATTGATCAGCTACAACAGTGGATGGCACAGACTCTAGACAGCTACATCAAGGGCCAGCAACAGAAGCCTCAAAATCGGTAAGAGAGTGGGGTTTTGGAGGCTGCATTTGGGACACACAGAACTCAGGGTAAATGCTTCCTATACTTTTGTTTTTGGAAAACCAGGTTTCTTGAGGTTCTGGTCCTTCCTGCAAACCATCCCTCTTTCAATTCATTCCAGCATCCAAATTTCATTTACTGCAGCTTCATCTTACTTTTTTAGACATTTTTTTTAATTCAGTAAAGATGCAAAGTAGTAGCTCACAGGCTCGGTATAACAGCATTCCTGAGATTGATGACATCTACCACCTTGCCACTCCAACATCTCAAAGCAGACCACAGAGAGTTTTGTTCATTCTTCTTCCTAGGCCCTTTCTCTCCTTTCTACTGGGCCAATTCCTTGGATTTTTCATTTCCTTTAAAGTTATGGTCACTCACAGTCTCCTGGCCAAGGCCAACCCCTGGTCAGTAGTCTATAATCTACATAGGTTCTGAGGTATGCACCACTTCTGTCTTGCTCACTGCTTAATGAATGAGTCAGTTTGCCAGAAAGGGGATATTTTATGCCACAGAATAACAAGTCCACCTTCTAGAGCTTGCTCTAAAAGGTCAGACCCTCAGATTCTGTACAAATGAAGTTCTGGCCAAGTCAGGGGCTTTCTTTACACTTGGCCCTCAGAACTCTGGGTTCAGGAAAAACTGCATGGTGAGAGAAGACAAGTGTCAGAGATCCCCCTTGGGGACTTTTGGTTGGAAGTTTTGATAAATTTGTCATACCAGAGCATGATTTTCTCTAATGTTCAGACTTGGCATCACTGAGGGATGGTTCAGGAAATCAGGACTTCAGGAAAGACCTTTCAGCTGCCTTATTTCCCTCCTACCTCCCTAGTCTCCCCAATGCTTCCTTCAAAGGTTTCGGTATGCGAAGATGCTGGGCATGTTGGCAGAGCTCCGGAGTATTAACAGCAAATACTGGGACCAAGTCCAGCTCATCCAGGGCCTGCCCACCATGATGCCACTGCTCCAGGAGATCTTCAGCTGAGGCCAGGCCCACCTCCTTCCCCAACCTCTTGGGCTGCACTGGACCAGAAAGGGGAAATTGTTGGAACAATATGTTGGGGCCAGGAGGAAGGGAGCTCAGTGATTACAATGAAAGACAAAAGCAGACACTGCCTCTTCATGCAGTTGTGGGAGTCACCAAAGGGACAAAGTTGTTCTCTGGAAGCACAGAATGTGGAGGAAAAAGAGGTAACGTTCCTTCTGGGAATGGGGACGCCCACTTTCCAAGGCTGAAGAGTCAGCCTATCAGCCCTACTTTCTCAGCCTTTGCAGGCTGTGGGATGGGCAAACAGGATGCGGAGTGAGTCCGATGTAGAATTTTCTGCTCTGAAGAGGAAGGGGTTAGGTTCTTCAGTCCAAAGGAAAACAAGGACATGAGGAGGAAAATTCAGCCAGACACACCCCTTCATCCTTCTCCCTTTGTCCAATGCCACAGCCTGGGGAAGGGGAGAGTGGGCCTGGTTGCAGAAGTGGGAGCCTCAAACCACTGCCTCGTCAGCTGACCCTGTGGCAGCGCCAGTTCTGGGGAGGGCGTGGTCCTGTCCCCCACTGCTCCTGAGACCTAAGAGTCACCCAGCAAGGTGGGTTCTGGAGAGAGGCCTAGTGTTTGGCCCTAGGGCACCTGACTCAGAGGTTCAAGCGGCTGTGGGCCCAGCTCCGCAACAACCTCAGCCCACCGTGATGCTGAAGCCACAGTGGAACCTGTTGCGCCAGTGATTGAGGAAAGCTCCGAGGGCCAGGGTGACGGGCAGGGGAGGCATCTTCTTCTCCAGCACAGCACCTACACACCAGTTACTATCCACCAAGCCTGTGAGGGAAGGGCAGAACGACTCAGTTATTTAAGGAGAAATAACTAGCCTTGGAGAAAGGAGACTGCAGAAGTAAGGTAGAGCCTCCCTCCCTCTATATCCCCAGATTCTTCAGCACTTCCAAACATCATCGCAGTGACACGCACCTCTAAACACCATGTTGGCCTGGGGCAGAGTCAGGTGGTAACCAAAGGAGAAGGTTGTGTCTTGTAGCCTTGTGTTTGCCTCAAATTCCACTCCAACCTGAACCTGAGAAACAAGAGCCAGGAGAGGGGGCCCATCTCAGTGAAAACCAGAAGGGTCCTCACATGGGACCCCAGAATGAAGTCAGCATGACAGTGTGAACCTGGTGTGAGTAGGAAAAACACTAGGCTGGAGAAGACCAAAGCATGTGAAACACCCATACAAATATGTAAAAATGAAGTCTACTAATCTGCGTAACTAATAAGCACTCATTGTTTTTAAATGCCAGTGAGAAGGGGGAAAAAAAAAAATTCGGCCAGCAGAAATTGTGCAGGTCTGGTGGAGCGCAGGTTGACAGCTGACTTGTTAGAATGAGAATGAGCTCCAAAGCCTCACCTGTTCGTTTGCCCTGTGGTAATAACTCGCATGGGCCCCGCCTGATCCCACATTCAGTGTAGCTACCCAGTGTACAGCTGTGAGAAGCAAAGGATGAGAAAAAGGAATGTTACGGAGGCACATGGGTCAGGAACCCCAACAGAGTACCCAACTGTCCTTCCCTGTCACAATGCCGCTGGACTCCATACCCGAGTACTTCCCAGCCAGGGTAAGGATGGCTCCCTCTTCGCCTGGTCGCCGGTGATAAACTAGCTCTCCTCCCAACACCAGCCGCTGAGTGAGGCTCTGCAGGAAGTGAGCGACCACGATCACTGAGGGGAAGCACACAGCCGGGGAGTCAGTCACTGAGGCCAGGTTGGGCCGTACCCCCACTGCAGCTAACCCATCCCTGCCTGCTACCTGAGAAGTTCCTTCTCTAACCCCTAAACCAGTGCTGGTGGACCTAATGGCATGCATGCTCGAGGTGCCTCACAGGCCAAGTGTATGAGTTGTTTTTTCTAAACTAAAACCTCCGGGGCAGGGAGATAGCTCAGCAGTCTAAAGCACCTGTTTAGGCAAGAGAGCAGGGACCTCAGTTTAATCCCCAGCACTGCATACTGCGCCAGCCCCGCCCTCAGGGCAGGCTGAGCTGGCCCCCCCGCAAAAAAATAAATTTGAAAATTAAAAAAAAAACACCTCCAAACTGAGGTTTAATTGTAGCATTGGGACTTTGCAAAAAAATAAGTGGGTTTAGGGTTGCAGTTTGGGTACTTGGTCTCTAAAAGTTTTGCTATCACTGCCCTAAATTATACAGAAGACAAAGAGGCAGAACTAACATTAGCAAACAGGCAACCAAGCAAAAGAACCCTGTCCCAATTCCTCACCTGATTCCCCAATGAGGTCAGGGTTTCCTAGGGTCAGAGTGGCTGTGTAGTCATCTCCTCGATACTCGCCATCAAACTGCCATGTCAGGAACTTGGCTTGCTGCGTCTGAGCGGGAGACCAGAAGTCAAGTCTCCCTCCTTCTCTCTGTGATCACTGTTGCCTCTGCTCCTCCCCTGGGTCCCACAGGGCAGGATACCCATGGAGGAGAAAGAGAAGTGCCTCAGTGGATGGAGGCAGGAACTGGGGGTCACCTGGAAGACAGCCTTAGCTCGGAGCCGCTCTGCCAACAGAAGCAGGACCTGGGCGTTGAGGCTGCCACTGCTGTCTATATCCCCTACCACCGTGGGGAACACCTGTTGAGGAGTGTACACAGTAAGCCTGAGCTGGAGAGCACCACTCACCCTAAACCCAAATACTGCTGTGGGATTTCATTAACCTTGTCCTGCGCCCCCTGGTGGCAGCACAAAAACAAACTCTGGCATCTTCACACCCAGGAATATTTCTCTACCCTCTCCCATTTGGAGGAAAGTCAGAAGAATCCGATTGCAGCTCACTCTTCCCCATAACATATGCATTTCCTTCTCCACCAGCCCTAAGTCCCAAGTGACCTTTTAGGGAGCTGACCTGGGGATGTGGTGCTCTCACCTCAGTAGGGCTAAGCTGCCAGTCCCCTGCATAGGCAGCATGGAGGTGATAGCCCGGCAGGCCCAGGGCACTCATATGCACAGTATGAGACACCTGAGGAAATAAGAGACAATGAAAAAGACAGCATTCCTGCTTCATTTCAATCTTTCATCCCACCCTTCACCTTCTCCCCATCTGGGGGGACTCTTCAGAATCACAAAGACTCCAGCATATGCAGAGAGTCACCAAATTTAAAGCAACAAGTCCCAAAGGCAAGGGAGGTACAGAGAGCCCCACATCCTCCCTCACTTGTCCCATATAGCCTGATTAATGCTGGACTACAAAGGGGAAGATCTAGGACGGGCAGAAAGGAATTGTAAGAAGGGGCCAGAGGAGTGGGAGCACCTGGAAATGGCTGCTCAGAACCTTGTTGACAACGAGCTTCACTCCCTCCATCTGTGCTGGAAATACATCTGAAGGGGGTGGGGGGAAGGGAAGGAATAAGCACAGATAAGGAACCCCTACCCGAAGAGGTAGTCTCCCCTTCCAATCCCAAAGGAAGCAGTGGAGGAATTGACCTCCTTTCAAATCCTGCAACAAAATGCTCCACTTCATTTGGGCTCCTGAGCCTCCCTGAGGCTCTCCCCTTTCCTGCTGCCATCACTGGAAGGATACACACTATGCAAGCCCCTCCCCTCCTCTGCCCCTTCAACTTGAGACAGCCTGATGCCAAGTTCTCACCTTTGCAGAGCCGGTGCAGCTCATCGAAGCTCCCAGGATTAGGCAGAGGTTCTTCTCGGCGGGGGCTCCGACGGGGCAAAGGCCCCATCGGTGCCAGGCCCAACGTGTTCCCCATTTTAGTCCAGAGGACAAGGAGGGGCCGGGGTTTGCCTGAGAAAAGACGGTGTTGCTCCCTCTACCCCCTCTACGAGCCCCACCCCCCATCACCCAGCTCCCCAGTCCCAGAAACTTCCACATGGTCCAATGCTAGACCTGGAACAGGAAGAGCTGGGGGAGAGCGCATCGATGAGGGGCCCGAACCTCAGACACACTCCCGCCCCATCTTTGATCCCTCACCCCCACTTGTCACCCCTGTCCTTTCTCCCATTCTTTAATCATCTCTCTCACCACAGACCTCCTCTATCCTGCTAGTCTCCTTGTTTTTCATTCTCACGGCCCACAAACAGGCCCACAATGGACCAGGAGTCCTTACCATCTCACACCATCCTGCTGCCCCTTTCCCCAAGGCACACCCCGGTCATCTTGATGGGGGCAGCCATCTTGAGTGATGGCAGAATTGAAGCTTCACGCAGCATTCCTAGCGTGGTCATAAGCGCCATCTTGGAACCGGGCAAAGAAATCAATCAAAGACACAGCCCTCTTCTGGGAGCTCCTCCCCATCCATGAAAAAGGCGCCGCGATCTCCCAATAGCCAATGGAAGAGGAGGAAGAAGAAGAGTGACGGGCCTGACCGCCCGAGAGCTTCAACCCCAGTACTGCAGAGGCGGGCGGAATTTAATTGGTGGCGTCTTCGTAGAAGGGTTTAGATAGGCTGGCCTCTGCAAAATCAGGATGAACCCACGAACTACAAGACGCTAGAGGGAGCGTCTTGTCACTGAGGCCAATGAAGCTCTTTCCATATCTCGAGAGGAAAATAAATAAATTACTGCCTTGACACTTGAGTTTTGTGAAGGATGATTGAAGGAACAACTATAAAGACTTGTTCACCACTGAGCCATCTCACCAGCCCCTCAGACCCTTTTTCTATTTCAAATTCTGAGACGAAGTCTCACTAAACTCCTTATATTGCCCACGCTGGGATCCAGTTTTGACGTTCTCCACCTCAGCCTTCCAGGGTGCTGGGATTATGGGGTGATGAAGACTTCTTTTAAACTGTGTCACCCCACCACACACACACACACACACACACACACACACACACACACGCACCCCACACAGAGGCTCTGGGTAATCCTCCCAGCCCTTCACAATACTCTTCCACTCACAAGGACACAGACCTGGGATAAAAAGAGCCCTTTGAACACATAGGAAGAGTTTGGGTTGTAATATCAGTTGGCTTCCTAGACATCATCGTAGGAACCCATCATATTTACAGTAGGAATAGATTTCGTACATAAGCATATTTCACATCGGCCATATTGTCCTTGCTATTCATACAGAGTGGGGTCTTCAGCTCTCCTATTGGCCCTCATGGTGAAATGGGAATGCACATAAGACTTAGGGATAGAGGAGCAGGTTCTGGCAGAATGGTTTCCTTTAAGAGCTGCCCTGGGTCCAGGGAGATGGCTCAGTGGAATAAGCACTTGGCTGGCAAGCACAGGGGCTTGAGTTCAATCCCCAGTTCTGCCAAAATAATAATAATAATAATAATAGCTGCCTTCTAGAGTCAACCCTCCCTTCTCCCAGTCTCAAGTCATAAGGAACAAATCAAATATAGGAATAGGACTTCAGCTTGAGATTATGCTTCACCCCAGGGCCAGGGGTAAGCAATAAAGTGACCCTCAAGCACTATGTACTTCAGAGGGAAAACAGATTTCTCAGCCTTTGGTCACTAACCTCCTCATTAGCTCCCCCAACCTCGACCTCCAACTCTCAGTTACAAGGAAGTAAGTTTTGAGGGCGAAAGAGTGAAAGATACAAATGCTCCTAATACGTGTTTAGTGATTCCACCCAAATGCTCTGGGCCTGACGGATGCACCTCTTCCCTCCCTCACAGGAGGGCCAGGGCCTTGCCAACAGGAGTGCTATTTGCCCCTCTGATTCAATATTAGCTAACCACCACCTAGAACAGATAAGGTGAATAAGTGACCAGACACCTTCAACCTTTATCCAGGCAGGAGCCTTTTACCTCTTTTCCTGTGAGAGCTCTCTGGTTGAGAGCACAAGGACAGAGGCCTATAGAAATATAGATCTGAGACAAAGCCTAATGTCCCAAGACAGCAGGGAACCATAGACAGAGCCCAGAGGAGAGCTGCTGTCTGTCCTTGTAAATTCCCGGCAAGCTGAGATTCAAGGTGGCAGATAACAGCTTCTCCTGCAGGCACCCTGTTCTTTGATCCCTTGCTTGGGATATTACAGCTAGCATTTGTGTGGACCTAGAGTTAGGTAAATGGTGGAAGTCAATAGAGATAGTACTTTGCATTCACTGAAGTAATTATGTACATTCCTTAGGCTGCCTTTTGCCCTCAATAAATGTAAGATGCTTCTGAGGCTCTGGGCTCCCTTGGAGAGAGACTAATCTCAGTGAGACCTCTGAAGCTACATTCATCAGGTCTTCTTGTCGTTTCTTTCAGCACCGACCCATAACACACAACAGAGGCCATTTCCTAAATTTGTTTTACTGGGGGTAGGGCATGCTCATCGATCAGTGCCCAGGAGGGCCATTCTGGGCACTCATTTTTTTTCTCCCCCATCTCATTACATATTAACTCAAACATAGCGCCTGCCCTCAGACCCTGACCTGATCCCCCCACCTTACCCCCCACAGTCCCTTCACTACTCCCCCTGATTTCTCAACTCTCCTTTTTTTTTTTTTTCTCCCAATACCTCCGTGATAAAGTGCAGTGATGGGATATAGGTTTCAGGAGATGAAATCTACCCATAATGGGATAGAGCTACCAAAGGTTCGATGTGAGATCTAGGAACTCTGCTTTCTCACTGCATTAAAAAAAAATTAAATTAAATTAAATTTAAAAATCCAAGGACTGATAATTGCAGGTCCTAAAAGGATAAATCTTCAGCAGATCTGAAGTGGACCTTTTTGGGCTCCACTAAGACCTTACCCCAACCCCTCACCCCATCACAGTGAGTCCCCCTGGCTTGTCCTCACCACCCTCTGTCCTCCAGCTTGCTTCTCCTACAAGGTCCCTCCCCACCATCTCTGTCACCTGACAGTGGGTGGGGAAGTGGACTGGTATATAGCTGTGCCTCTCCAGCCAGGCCAGAAACAGACGCCAAGGACAGAGACACTGACCAGGTATGGGGAGCGATCAAGGGGCGTGGGCTGCATGCAAAGGGTGGGCCTCTAGAGGAGGGCTCCATTTGGCTACAGTGTCCCTTCCCACCACCAGCAGCACCCCAGCACTGTTTCTCTGCCACCTTTTCACCATGAAGCTGCTCGCACTGACTGTGCTGCTGCTTACCGTCTGCAGCCTGGAAGGTGAGTGTCACATGGAGAAGGGGCCCAAAGAGAGAACAGTGCCAGAGGTCCTGGTCACTCTGTGTGTCCCCCTTCATTCAAATCTGGTGACTAGAGGACTCAAAAAATAAAGAGCTAGGCCAGGAAAGTAGCTCAGTGGAATAAGTGCCTCCCTGGCTAGCACAAGGGCCTGAGTTCAATCCCCAGTTCCACCAAAAGAGAGAGAGAGAGAGAGAGAGAGAGAGAGAGAGAGAGAGAGAGAGAGAGAGAGCTTTTCCTCTCTAAAATCTGGAAAGCACCCCCCCCCCCGCAAAAAAAAAAAAAAAAAAAGGAAAGGAAAGAAACTCTGAAAAGCCCTTTCCAAGACATGGTAGGATACTCTTCATGGAAAGGGCAGAGAGCTGGGGTGGGGATTGGAAGAGGTGTGGCAGGAGACCAGACCAGGATTTGTTACTGGAAACCCAGCTGAGAAGAGTGTGTATGTGTGTGTGTGTATGCAGGGGCTCTGGTTCGGAGGCAGGCAGAAGAGTCCAATCTGCAGAGCCTGTTCTCTCAGTACTTTCAGACCCTAGCCAGCTATGGCAAGGACCTGCTGGAGAAGACGAAGGTCCTGGAGCTTCAGACTCAAGCCCAGTAAGTCTCAAGGAGAGGGGCTCAGGGGTCATAGGACTGTGGGGAGAAGGGAGGTCTTACAGGAGAGTGAGCTCAGGGTTGGGGTAAAGGTGGACCTGACTTAAGCTGGAGAGAAAAATTCTTGTCATCCAAAAATGCCGTGTACCTGTTAGACAGACAGAGGCAGCAGGAAAGTAGGTCTTGAATGTCAGCATCTAGACTCTGTTCCTCTGGCCAGTACAGGGTTTGCTATTCCTCCTAGGAGTTTTTCCATGGCTAGATGGACCAGGTCTACAGTTTGGGAACTTAGGTCAATCTGTTGTCATCTTTGCCAGTGACTAAGGTTCTTCATACTGACTCTAATCTCTCTCTATCCAGGACATACTTAGAAAACACAAAGGAGCAGCTGACACCTCTGGTCAAGAAGGCTGGAGCTGATCTGTTTAGCATTTTGAGCAATTTCATGGACCCCCAAAAAACACAGCCTCCTATCCATTGAGATCATTGCCCTGCAACCCCCGCTGGCCCCAGAACACCCACAGGCCAGGTCTAGAGCCCTTCTCTCTACCTACCTTCCATTTTCTACAATAAATGCAGGAGTCAAAGTCTGAGCCTTATGTGTTTGGGTAACAGAGAAAATAGTAGGATGGGGGAGGAGTAGGAGGAAGGAAAAGGTAAATCTGCTGCAAAAAAAGGAAAGGTTGGGGGCTGGAGAGATGGCACATGGCTGTGCATGTCTGTAGTCTCACCACGCAGGTTCAAGGCCACTCTGGTCTATGTCATGAGTTCAAGCTGAGCCTGAACTACCTTGTGAAAACCTGTCTCAAAAAAAAAAGGCATGGAGGACAGAGAAAATGTTCAAGAGACAAATGATATGAAAATAAAATAAAAAAAAAAATAAAAATTAAAATTAAAATTAAAAAAAAAGAGACAAATGATAGAGAAGTCAGAGCAGGGGTACCTATGATCCTTCCTGAGACTGAATCAGTCCCTACAGGCCTGGGAAGAGTCTTTCAATAAGATATGGATCTAGGAAAAGATTGAACAGTGCATAAACTGATGCTTTAGACTTCTGAATACTACAGAAAATGAGGGTAGGCACTTTTTATTGGAGCTAAAACCCTGAGAGGGACCGCTGGCTCCAAAGTGCCAAAGCAGCTTGTTGGCAGAGTAAGGGGTTTGTATGTGGGGAGCTGGGATAGGAGAGAACAAAGAAGCTGGAAGCTAACTGTTCTGGGATCAGGTCATCTATCTTAATCCATGGTAACTGATCCATTTTGTGTTTGCATAAGGTTCACCATTCTTTTCCTTTTTAAGGTTCATTATTCTTTTAATTTATGTGTGTGTGTGTGTGTGTGTGTGTGTGTGTGTGTGTGTGGCCAGCTCAGCCCACCAGGGGGCAGGGCTGGCTGGCCTGTGGGGCTGGGGGATTGAACCATGGTCCCTGTGCTTTGCTAAGCTTGTTCTAAGTAGGTGCTTTAGACCACTGAGCCATTTCACCAGCCCAAGTTTCATTATTCTTGAGGCGCTGAGGGCCTTTTGTTCTGGAATGGTCTGTTCTATTAAAAGGAATTAATTAAGTGTACTGATATTTTTGTTTTTATTTTTTATTTTTGCGAAACCGGGGATTGAACTCAGGCCTTTGCACTTGCCAAGGAAGCGCTTATTCTACTGAACCATCCCCTGGCCCCGGTACTGATATGTTTACAAGGCTGAAATAATGTGAAGAAGGGTCAAAATTCATGAAATGTCCTTTGGACTTTTCCTTACAGAAACTCTTCTCAATTTCTTTCTAATTATTCTAAGAAGAAAGAAAAAAAAAGCTTCCCCCAAATTATCCCAGTGTTCCAAGACACTTTCTGAGCTGAGGGGACTCTCTCATCTCATAGGAAAAGAGAAAGCTGGGCTTACTGCACTCCCCAAAAGTGCTTGAGCCTCCTCCATTCTGATGTGGACCCCATGTGGGGAAGGTCCATTTCTCAGCCCTGTGGCTACCACTATCCAGGAGCTGTTCATGGAGCAGGCCACACAGCCATTTTAGAGCCTGGAAGCGGTAGCCATGAAAGCCATTTAAAGCCCTGATAAGGACTGGCAAGATAGCTCAGTGGTCTAAAGTGCTTGCTTAGGCAAGCTTAGGCTTAGGTTTGATCCCTGGCACCACATGCCACACCAGCCACACCCTCAGGGCCGGCTGAGCCAGCTGGGGAAAAAAAAAAAAAAAAAGCCCTGACAATTATCTAACTTGGTGGACACAGGACAGTACAGAAAATTTGGGAGCTGTGACGCCTAAATTACATCAAACTGGAATGGAGATCAGGATCAGTCAGTGGGTGAAATACAAATCAAAAATGTAGGACATGCTACAATGCTGTATATGGTTAGATTTCTAAATTTCTATGTAAAAATATGTGTTTATTCCTATCTTTAAAAAAATTTTTTGGGCTGGTGAGATGGCTCAGTGGTCTAAAGCACCTACTTAGAACAAGCTAAGCTAAGCAAAGCACAGAGACCTTGGTTCAATCCCCCAGCACCGCATGCCAGCTGGCCCTGCCCCCTGGTGGGCTGAGCTGGCTACACACACACAATAAATAAATAAATAAGTATTTTTAAATTTTTTTTTCTTCATATTCTGTAAGGATAAGTTCAACACATCAATACTTGATGGAAAATACCTGTTCCATGTTATGCCTAAGATGTTTCATATTTAGACAGATAGGGTAAACTGAACTGCATATGTTGCAGGGTAATAATAAGCTTCTCTTCTGGAGGGTTAATAACCTAAGTTTGCAGATCAAAAATTGGAGAAAAGGAAGGGCTGCAAGGTCAGACAACATTTTGGCCCTAGCCTTTCAAGGTCAGTGAAGACTCAGGACATAGGAGAACATGTACTGTAACATCATGTAACTCAGTTATGCCCCAAATTTTCTGATCAAGGAGATTATGGAGCCACAGAGGAATGTGATCGATGATGTATAGTGTGCCTATACATCACATGGAGAGAAAACTTTCTCTCAGGCTTTCACAGAGAGCAAATTGGTCAAGCAATGGCCGTGACTCATCCACATGGCTGACACTGACAAAGGATCTACAAAGTGCAGTACAGGGTTACAGGATAAATCCTGAGGCGACTTGACTGACCTTATCAGATACAAAAGTTACATTTCCTGTTATATAGGTCTTGCTTTGCCTTGGTCTTAGCCATCCAGCAGAAAAGTATAAAAACGAGGTATATAATGTAAAGCCATATTAATATACTGAGCTATAAAAGGCTCTAGTCAACAATTTCTGCAGATAACCCACTACTATTGTGGACTGCTGGACTGTGTTCGATTGTTTTGCTGAATTCATGCATCTATAGTATTTAAATGCCAATGGAATACCATCTCTGACAGGACTAAACGAAAAAAGGGGATACAAAGAAAAGACAATTTTTTATTTGTATATACAGAATAGTTAGAGGGCTAGGGAGATGCTAGGGAGATGGCTCAGTGGAATAAGTGCTTCCCTGGCAAGCATAAGGGCCTGAGTTCAATCCCCGGTTCCGAAAAAAAAAAAAGTGGTATATACAGAATAGTTAGGATAGATATACAGCTACTTTCACTTAATTCAAGGAGAAGAAAGATTTGTACTAATAGTGTTTGGACAGGATATCCTGTCTGCTTCTTGTACTATGGATAACCTCTAAGAAGATAATAATGTACAACGTATTAATTATTGAAACTGTCCTATCAATCAGCTTTGAAACTGTCTCATTGGGGCTGGTGAGATGGCTCAGTGGTCTAAAGCACCTACTTTGAACAAGCTAAGCTAAGCAAAGCACAGGGACCACGGTTCAATCCCCCAGCACCACATGCCAGCCAGTCCCGCCCCCTGATGGGCTGAGCTGGCCACACACACACACACACACACACACAAATAAATAAATAAATAAAAGAAACTGTCTCATTGATATTTGTTTCTCAATAACATAAAATAGGGGCTGGTGAGATGGCTCAGTGGTCTAAAGCACCTACTTAGAACAAGCTTAGCAAAGCACAGGGACCGCGATTCAATCCTCCAGCACCACATGCCAGCCAGCCCCACCCCCTGGTGGGCTGAGCTGGCCACACACACACACACACACACACACACACATAAATAAATAAATAAAATTTAAAAAAAAGTGGTATATACAGAATAGTTAGGATAGATATACAGCTACTTTCACTTAATTCAAGGAGAAGAAAGATTTGTACAAAAAAAAAAAAAAAAGAAAGAAAGATTTGTACTAATAGTGTTTGGACAGGATATCCTGTCTGCTTCTTGTACTATGGATAACCCTAAGAAGATAACAATGTACAATGTATTAATTATTGAAACTGTCCTATCAATCAGCTTTGAAACTGTCTCATTGATATTTGTTTCTCAATAACATAAAATAAAATAAAAATGTAGGACAAAGGAAAATGAGCTATTTTCCAATAAAAATGTATTTCCACTTTATTTATTACAATGATGCCGATCAAATCCAGGACCTTACCTCTTAGGCAAGGGCTCTACCAGTGTGCTACACTCCCAGCTCCCTACTTTAAAGTAGTTGCTTTCCACCTGGGCTTATTTCTTGTATCTCATCTGAAATACCAGAGAGTAGAGATGGCTCCAATTTCTTTTAGGTAGTGACCAACCACATAAGCCTGGCTTCAGGACTCACACTATTCATGATTATTCTCCTCTTCTGTCAAAATGTCCACACTTTCTCATGTGGCAAATGTGCAGGGACAAACAGATCTCAGTCATTTGCATCAAGGTGATCTCAGATAGATTAATTTAAGAGCCTAAGGGCCAGCCAAATAGCTCAGCAGATTAAAGCACCTGCTTAGGCAGATACAGGGGCTGGGAGTTTGATGCCTGGGCCTGCCATGCAGGCTTTGCCCCTGGGGCATGCCAAAAAAAAAAAAAAAGGTGATTGAGACTAGGTGTGGTGGTGTGCCTGTAATCCTAGCACTTGGGAGGCTGTAAATAGGAGAATCACTGAGTCCAATCTACCCAATTAGACCCTGTGCGCCTTGTACACACTGTCCTAAATACAAAAAAAAAAAAAAAAAAAAAAAAAAAGACCAAATTTCTCCAGGGAGCTGGTGAACAGATCAACTGGTACAAGTAGCTGAAGCTAGTTTGGAAAGTGTAAGTTATGATGCAGTACAAAGTGCTGCCCAGCACAGGGGTTGCCAGGAGTTACCTGGAGATTCTAGATCTGTTCTGGAAGGATTTCTGGACCAGAGGTAGAGCTGGAAGAGCTTCGGGCAGTTCTAGGGGACTCCTTGGCCATCCACCCATGTGCTGGATGAAATGACTTTCACCTGCACCCAACTTGCTCCCCTTTGCCTTTCCCATCTCCAACTCCTAGCCAAGCCTCCCTCTAAGGTCCCTCTTGCCCCCTAGTCCCCTGAAAATTCCTCTACTAGGAGTTTCACATAGCCCTAGATACTCCCTCTTCTGCATATTTGAATCAGCTATGCTATCTCTCAGATTCATGTACTGGATCAGTCCTATCTGTGCTGGTGACTATTTGGGATTAGACAGACCGGCTACCCCACAACACAACCTTGCAGACACTGAAGTCCACATTCAGTGCAGTTTTCTCCTGTCCTAATGTGTCCAAAGATGCCTGCACTCCCAACAGTATAGCAGTGTACTCCCTGCTCCAGGGCCATCCCAGAGCACAGGGGGTCAAGGGTTCTAACCCTCCCCCGAGCCAGCCAGCATTTATCCATCTATCCAACAAAGCAAGCTTGAAGTCACCAAGCCTGTGTGTTCTGTGAGGTTAGGAACTAAATCCGCCTTTCTTAAAACTGTAACTTCACTATTCGGTCCAGTGCTCAGTGGAGGTTGAATAGATGATGAATGAATCAACAGAATCCAGTCTGTGTCAGCTTTATTGGCAGTACTTCCTTGCCATTGTTTAGTAGGAGCTGGGAATGGGGAAGGGAAAGAGGGTAGGGGAAGGGAGTAAGACTAGAAAAGAAACATCAATGAATAGCATCTTAGCACAAGTCTTTACCAGGGAGGAAAACTGGTGGATATTAATCTTAGATTTAGAGTCATTATCAGGGTAGGGCCAGCTGGCATTAACTGAGGGGAGGCATAGGCGATGCCAACCATGAGCGCTGGGAGGAGAACTGGAAGCTGAAGAAGGATGTGACAAGGACATCTGGTCTAAAGTTACTTGGGCGGTTTCTCATGCTTCAGTGTTTCGTAAGTCTCCTGGTTTCGGGTGCTCAGGCCCTGGAGGTGGAAATCAAAGGATGAGAAGCTCAGGCATCACAGGCCCCCCTAGCCCAGAGACTCCCACCGGGTCTAAAAGTCACTCAAAATCCCTTCTTCCCTCACTGACCAGGCCCGGGAGAGCAGTTCACTCACCGTGTAAATGCCCTCTGATTTCTGCAGAGATGAAAGAGGAAAGCGTTAGAGATCTAAGTGTCCTTGAGGAGCCCTCAGCTGGCCCTCCCACCCCAGGGCCTGCTGCCTTATGCTGCAGGGGGCTCACAGGGGTACACCTGGGCTTGAACACATTTTTGCCCATGTGGTTACAAACACACATGGACACACAGCACACAACTCTTGCATGGATTCATTGTCCCCCTCTGCTCAATTCTGCCCCATCACTTGGTGGATACTTTACTTGTGGCTCAGCTAGGTGGCAGGGTTCGAGAGGCGCCTCTGAGCTACACACAGAACAGCACCAAACACACAACCCTTCCCAGAGGACTCCCACCAAGGCTAGAGCCACAGGAGAACTGAGGGCCAGGAAAATTGTGGAAGGGTCCGTACCTCGTAGCTGGATATAGCTGCCTTTCGCACTTGGAGCTGGAGTACAGAAAAGTTAATCAGGAAAGGGGAAGTAGAGGCTAACCCCACTTGCCCCAAACTTTGGGGGAGAATCCCTTTGATTCCCCTTCCTCCAATCCATGCTGCTGCCACCCTCCCACTTCTCCTTCGAATCCCCACCACCCTGCCTTACCTTGAGTCGACAATAGAGCAGAGTCAGGATTATACCGTACAGAAACAAGATGGCATCCAGGATATAGCAGAGCTGAGGCTCTGCTAGGGCGGCTGCAGGGAAAGAGGGCGCCCATGTGGTCAAGGGCATCAGTAGGGATCTGGGCTCCCATAAAACATCAGGGCTCTGGGAAGGGGGTCAGGGCCTAGAGAGGAGCCCTGGACAGGAAGTAGAGTCCCTTGAGGGGGTCTCTCTGTACCTTCCTCTCTGGACTCCTATTTCTCTTCCTTTTTCCTTCCTCTCACTAGGGTAGAAGTAGAAGAGACAGCGTGAAGGATGTCACTGCAGGACTCACAAGTGACGCTGGACCAGAGGTAGAGCTGGAAGAGCTTCGGGCAGCTCTAGGGGACTCCTTGGCCATCCACCCATGTGCTGGATGAAATGACTTTCACCTGCACCCAACTTGCTCCCCTTTGCCTTTCCCATCTCCAACTCCTAGCCAAGCCTCCTTCTAAGGTCGCTCTTGCCCCCTAGTCCCCTGAAAATTCGTCTACTAGGAGTTTCACATAGCCCTAGATACTCCCTCTTCTGCATATTTGAATCAGCTATGCTATCTCTCAGATTCATGTACTGGATCAGTCCTATCTGTGCTGGTGACTATTTGGGATTAGACAGACCAGCTACCCCACAACACAACCTTGCAGGTTTAAGACTTCCCTGGCAGCCCAACCCTCCCAACCCTCCCTTTGCAGCGCTGTGGCTCCTCAGGCAGCACTGAGCACTTAATCCACCTCAAGGGCTCATCTAAGTTCACTGGGCTGAGACCAAAACCTCAGCCCAGGGGGGAAGGGGAGGCAGGCAGTGGCAACTTCAGTGAAGAAACCACAGGAGTGTCTCTGCTCAGTCCTGTGACCTGTGGCTGAGGGCTGGACAGGAAGGATGTGAGCTGGGGAAGGGAGGGAAGGCAATTACTCTATTATTGGTCATTAGCCTGAGCCCATGCTTTCGGACCTACAAGACATTTCAGTACGCATAAAACAAGTGTCCACTTTCCTTGGCCATACAGATACCACTGGCCCTGCACACGAGGCTGAGATGATGAGAGGCTCGAGGGAATGACCACAAACTAAATCCAAATGTAGATTCCTCTTCCGTCTACTCTGCTCTTTTACATGCTGCGGGCCTCCGAGAGGGGAAGTTTTGCGTAATTTAAAAAAATCACATAGGGCCTGGACTCCTGAGACTGTTCCCAGCTCTGATCAGGGTCAACAGCATACATGTGACTAACATGGGTCAAGTACTGACACCAGTCAAGTACTTCTCTACAACATTGTCACACAAGCCATTGCATAAATCTCAAAACTACCCTGTGAAAGAAACATAGTCTTCGCCATTTTACGGTTAATGAGACCCAGGGGCTCGGAAAAAGTAAGTAACTCATTCAGAGCTAGACAGAGCCAGGATCCAAGTCCAGGTTATCTGTCTCCAAAGCCTGTGCTTCCTGCTCTGTCCTGACGTCCCAGCCTCCGTCATTCCTGGGCAGCTGCCTAGTGGCTCACTTAATCCTTTCCTCCGCCTTCTCAGGCCAGATGGTGGAACTCCTCCCCAGGCATTCGCTTTCAATTTCCCTTGTTTCACTACTTTACCAACCCCTTCTTCCCAAAACTCAGCTGCTATCAACCTGCTCGAAACTGCACACAAACACCCTTCTAGACAGGCAATCTAAGACAAGCAAGAGGTCTTAATTAGAGGAGAGCCTTGGAGCTGCCGGGGCCTTCCCTCATCTGCCAGTTTCTTAGCTGCCCCAGTCTCCAGGCCTTGGAATTTCATGGCACCCGCCCTCCTCTCAGCTGTCAGCAGAAGTGTTACCCTAGTGACAAGCCCTTGAAACACCTACAACTGGGTTTACCTCCACTACCCCCTGCCTCCCCACAAAGCCAAGGTCGTATAGCTGTACACACAGAGCTAGAGTGGCTTCCAGCACACAGGACCGAAGGCACCCTGGAGGAATGTTGAGCAGGGAAATCAAGCTTTCTTCCCACACCAGCTAGCTCTTCATGTCATACAAACACCCTCACCCCCTGCCAAAATGACCCTTCATATCAATCCTGAGAAAAGCCTACGAGATAGGAAAAGGGCTAAAAAGGAGGGGTACGGGACTAGCACCCCCTAGGGGAGCTGGGCAAGACCAGCTTCAGGGGTCCGTGTCTGTCTGAGCCCCGTGCCCACCATCAGTTTCCCTCCTTCTGTCCTCAAGCCAGCCCTCAGACACGATACCCACCCTGGGGCCACCTCGCTGGCCCTCACTGGACCTTCTCACCTGCTTGTTCAACCAAAAGGAGCAAGAGCAAGACCACTGCTGGAAACATCATGGGCAGGGGGCTGAGGGGCCGTGGGCTGGGATCGGAGGCTCTGACAGCACTGCACAGCTGTGCTCCACTAGCAGGTCCCTGACCACAGAGCTCCCCCCTTCCTGCCCCGCCTTCCCCCACACTTTGGCCCCTTCCCCTTCCTGCACCAGAGGCCGGGCGGTGCCCGGAAGGGCCAACTAGAGAAGCTGGGAGCTTTGAGCTCAGCCTCTGCCCTTCAATGATCAGACTCTCAATGCTTGCAACCAATGAGGAGACTTACGCTTGTGAAAGGCTGTTTTCGCTCTTTTACTTTGCCCTGCTGAGCTCCATTGGTAAGGAAGTGCTCTTCAAGGTTCCCTTGGACCCCAGTCCAGCCCTGTCCTCCCCACCAGGAACTGCAGTCCCAGCTTGACTTGAAGACTTTACCAATATGTGTGGACACTGACGGAGTTTGGGCATGAGAAACTGAGGGGAGAAAGGGAAACGGGAAATGCAGAAGTGGAAAGGACGAGACAGAGAAAGTCGTAAAGACAAGAACAACTGTTAAGAGCCAAGTCTAACAGAAATGCAAAGTAAAACCCAAGAAGATACCAAGCCAGGAGTGGTGGACACACCTGTAATCCTAGCAGTCCAGAGGCTGAGGGAGGAAGATCACAAGGTCAAGCCAGCCTGAGCTACACAGTGAGTTCAAGGTCAGCATAATCTACATAGTGACACCCTGTCTCCAATAACAAAATAAAACCAAGAAGACATACCAGGTGTTTGTATGTAGGGGCCACAAGGCGGCTAATTTATTATTTCTCCTTTTCTAGTACATGCACAGAAAGTCCATACAGCTAAGTGTATGCGCGCACACACACACAGCCTCATGTCCAATGAGGGACGTGCTCCCCAGCGGCAGCTGCTCCATAGGGAGATCCAGTGTTCTTCCTTGCTCACCGGTCTATTTCTCCAAACACAATATCTTGGGTACCTAGAAGGTCAGAGCACAGAGAAGTGGTATTACTAAAGATCCAGAGCTCACTGTTCTGTCCAGGAGACAGAGGTCTGGGGCCCATGCCACAGTCTGTGCTGAACAGGGGCTATTCAGTCTTTGTCCCAGTGGAGTCCCAAACTCCCTGTCTAGGACACCTCTGCTACGTAAGAAGTCTCTTACCTACAATGGCAACGACATCTGCCAACATGTGTCCCTGGGACATCATGTCCAAGCCAGCCTGGAGAGATGGAGATGCCAAGGTTAGCCCAGATTTGCAGCAGGGAGAAGAACTCAATATACTACTAGACTTACTGGTCTTAGAATCACTGGGACTGCTTCTTACCAGGTGAGCAAAACCAGGAGCCTTGATCTTGCAACGATAAGGACGGCTGCTACCGTCAGACACTAGGTACACCCCAAACTCTCCCTGTCCAAAGAAGAAGGCGGGAGCTTGTCAGTAGGAAGGACACTTGGCTTTGTCAACAGATCCTCTGTTCACCTTAATCCCTCTCCTCTCCCTCCCTGACAGGCAAGCATTGTGGTGAATGGTGATCCGTCACCCACTCACATACAGTTTCTCCTCACCTTAGGAGCCTCGATAGCAGTGTAGGTGGCTCCTGGAGGAACTTGGTAGCCCTCAGTATACAACTTGAAGTGATGGATCAGCGACTCCATGGAAGTCTGAAGGCAGACAAAGGGTGCATCAATGAACCAGGCCCGGTCTGCCTCCTACGCCTTCCCTCAGCAGAGAATAAATCTTGACCCTCCACTGACTAAAACCCACATGGAAGTCAGTAGGCAGAGAAGACACAGAATAAAAAGGAAAGCGAGGAGAGATTCAGAATCTTACAGAGTGAAGTTTTTTAAGAAGTTGCATTTAATCCAAGGATTCTCCCTGAACACTAGTCCTTTTCAGTACCCTGCTGGCCTACTCCCTGAAGCCAACCTTCATCTCTGCACGCTTGGGCGGGGACACTTTGGCATCATCAACCTTGATCTCTCCAGGAGGCATCTTGTTCAGACACTGCTCGATGATTCGAAGGGACTGGCGCATCTCCTCTACCCGACACAGGTACCTGGAGTGGATAAGACAGACTCAGCAAAGGAAGAGCAGGCAGAGCAGCAGCTAAGGACTGGGAAACACAACTGGCCTCAGGGGTTAGATAAGCACTCTTCACTCTTCTAGTACAGCACCTCTGCATGGCTTGGTTGCTCACGTGACCCCTACAGTACTCTTCTCCTATATCAAGTTCTTCCCGAAATCCTCTCCTTACTTTCTCAGACCATGACCTATAACATTTCCCTCCTTACTATATTAACTACTTTTTAAACTACAGAATGAGGGGTCAGATGGAAAAACAAACAAAACCATCATAGCAAAGCTGAGGGTCAGTAAACAGGAATGGAATTTTAAACTTAGAATGCAGTAGAAAGAGCACCCAATTAGGAAGAGCATCATCTTAACCACTAACAGCATGATCCCAGGCTAATTTGTAACTTTTATGCCTCAGTTATATCTGTTACAAAATATTGCCCAAACTAGTTCTACATAAAACTAAGGGTAAAATAAGCTGCCACAGATGTGCAACCCAGTCTTTTCTTCTGGTACTAAGGACAGAACCCAGGGCTTCATACATACTGAACATGTGCTCTATCACTGATTTTTTTTTTCCCCCCTAGGAAGAGCAGGCAGAGCAGCAGCTCAGGACTGGGAAACACAACTGGCCTCAGGGGTTAGATAAGCACTCTTCTAGTACAGCACCCCTGCATGGCTTGGCTGCTCACGTGACCCCTACAGTACTCTTCTCCTATATCAAGTTCTTCCCGAAATCCTCTCCTTACTTTCTCAGGACCTGAGAAATTCAGGACCTGGTGCTTGCCAGGCAAGCACTTATTCTACTGAGCTCTCTCCCCGGCCCTCTACCACTGATTTATATCCCCAGGTCATGCAACCTAGTTTAACACATACACGAGTTCCCACAGATACTTGGATGGAAGAAGCAGCAAGGAAAAAATTCAGGCAGGGGCAAGGTGCCGGACAATGAGCTGAGGAAGGATCTGGGCCTTACCTATCATAGCAGTCTCCTCGAGTACCAATAGGGACATCAAACTCAACCTGGTCATAAACATCATAGGGCTGGGTCTTCCGCAGATCCCACTGGATACCTGAGCCCCGGAGCATCACTCCACTGTAGGATACAAAGGGCATCATGGGCCGCGCTCCACAAACCAAGAAGGGCGCACATTCTTTCTCTGTCTCCCCTCTCCTTCCCCTATACTCCTGGTATGGGGTACAAAGGCAGGGCATGACAAGCAGGGTGTCAAACATCCTTGAAAGCCAGGCCACTGGGCTAGAACTCCACACTCCCACATGCATCCCTAAAGAGCATATTCTCTCACCTAAAACCATAGTTAAGTGCATCTTCTGCTTTTACAACTCCAATGTCGACTGTCCGATTTCGCCAGATCCTATTATTAGTCAGCATCTATCAATCAAGAAAACTAGTGTGATTATACCTCTGTATTTCTTTGCAGACAGGAACTAAAAATCCCATAAGCCTTTTGGACAGCCCAGTTGGGTGTCCTATCAACTTCTACCTTACCTCCTCCACTTCATCAATTCGAAGAGAGAAGTTCTTGGAAAACTCATAGATGTCATCCAGAAGGCCAAGGGGTAAGTCCTGGAAGAACCAAGCAGAAGAGACTGAACACAGCTGGGCCTCCTATAAGGAGAGCCAGCAAACAAACCCTTTTCCAGGGGACAGGGTTGGTTCCCATTAGCTGGTGCTGCCCTCTAGTGGCCACAGAGGGAAGAGGCCAGGGCAGGAAACCCTAGGCAGAGGGGCATCCCCTTACCTGGTGCACTCCTCCAGGTCTGATATAAGCAGCATGCATTCGGGCTCCAGACACCCGTTCGTAGAACTCAAACATCTTGACAGGACATACAAGGAATTAGTCACAAGTCATGGGCTCCTAAGTCCAACAACATGGTGGCCGACTACCCTGCATTCTGCCTTCTTGTCCCAAATCTCTCATGACACACAGTCCCTAACTGAATATACCTTTCTCCCCTCCCTCTTCTTTTAATCTTGTCTCCTTCATACCTTCCCTACATCCTGTACTTCCCTAATTCTGCCCACACTTCCCTCTCCTACCTTTTCCCGTTCCTCAAACATCCAGAAGAAAGGTGTCATGGCTCCAATGTCCAGGGCATGTGTGGTCACAGCCATGATGTGGTTCAAAAGTCGTGTGATTTCCCCAAACAGCACTGTGGTGAAGGAAAGACAAAGAGAGCACACTATCCAGCCACAGATCCAGCCTGGAGAGCAGGCTGGGCAGAGCGTGGGGCTGAGCACTACGCCTCTGCTTGCAGTGGGCACAGGGGTAAGGGGCAGTGCCTACCTCGGATCCACTGTGCCCGGGGAGGGGGCTGGATGTTTAGCAGCTTCTCCACTGCCAGGGAATATGCCTGCTCATTACACATCATGGACACGTAGTCTAGCCGGTCAAAGTATGGAAGGGCCTGGGAAAGGGAGAATCCAGGTCACAGTGAGGGGCCCAGAGCCTGCTGCTAGAAGCCTGGCATCGGAGGGTGCTGCATGAGCCCTCCTTGTCTCAACAGCCCCACCAAGGTAGGATGAATAGCCCAGGAACCAGCAGCATGCTGGCAAATGCTTAAAGCCCAGTTCTCCACAATAAGGGGAGAATCCTCACCTGTCAGTCTACATGCTAAAAATACCTCCTCGTGGCCAACTTTACGCTGCCCACATCACAGAACTGAACGTAGCACTGGAAAGAGCAGTATACCACTATACAGTATTTCTAAGGCACATGTGTGGGGAAAGCAAACACCTCAAAGGTACAGCATAGGAAAATCCACTGAGAAAATGAGTTTTGAGTAGTTAGAATATTTTTTTTTTTGTAGAGACAGGGTCTCACTATGCAGTTCAGGCTGGTCTTGAACTCACTATGTAGTCCAGGCTGGCCTTGAACTTGTAATGTTCCTCCTGCCTCAGTCTTGAGAGTGCTGGGATTACAGGTGTGCACTACCATGCATGGCTTTAAATTTATTTTTTAACAGACAAGAACTAACAATTCTATCTATATATTAATTCGGTCCCCTGAGCTGTTTTTTTTTTTTTTTTTTTTTGGTGGAGCCAGGGATTGAACCCAGGCCCTTGTGCTTGCCAGGGAAGCGCTTATTCTACTGAGCCATCTCCCGGCCCCCACCCTGAGCTATTTCAATACATGTACAGCTTTGAGTATTTACTTTTACTTTTAATACAGCAAGTCATAAACTTTTTTTTTTTTTTTTTTTTTTTAATGTATGTATTTGGTACAGCTTGAACTAGTAGTGATCCTTCTGTTTTCAGACTCGCCAGGGCTGGGATTGCAGGCATGCATCACCATGCCCACGTGGTCTCTGTGGCCAGATCAGTGTGTCAGGAGGCAGAGGACAGTGTGGCATGTGGTGCTGGGGATGGAATTGTCTTGTCTTTTGAGACTGGGTTTCTGTATGCTGCCCGAAGCAGGCTTGAACGTGTGATACTCCTGCCTTAGCCTTCAGCAACTGGCTCCCAGAGTTTCTGGATACTTAACATTTAGGTTTTGGCAAACCAGTATATGCTAGCTCCAGCACATCGCAATAAGCAGACCTCTGTTCTGAGTGACACCTCTGTCAGGAGTGCCTTGGACTTCTAAGTCTCTTTTTTTCTCCCAGGTCTCTTAAAATTGAGATACTGAAAGGTAATGAGTTGCCGGGTGTGGTGGCACATGCCTGTAATGGCACAGCACTTGGGAGGCTAAGGTAGGGGGATTGTTCCAAGTTCAAGATCAGCCTGGGCTACAAAGTGAGCTCATGGGCAGCCTGAACTGCACAGAGAGACCCTGTCTGATAAAGACAAAAAAAAAAAAAAAAAAGAAAAAGAAAAGAAAAAAGAAGAGGAGGAGGAGGAAGAAATAGAAATATAAAAGGAAAAGTATTGAGTCACAGGAGCATTTGGAGGTAAAGGATTTGAGGAAGACAGAGCACTAGATAAAAAATAGCCTTCCCCTAGAATGCCTGCAAAGGCCAAGTCCTGGCTGTCTGTTGAGCCACTGTCGGCTTCCAGGAAGGAGGCGGGGCTAAGACCCACTCCTTGGGACAGTCTGTTCTTGTCCTGACACCACTGTGACACAAAATAGTTAACCCATGGATGTTGGGCTGCGGAACCACATCGTAGTCACTGTTCACCCTGACACTGGGCCAGGTCAAACTCCCAATCCCACTATCCTGTTTTTAGGATTCCCTTTTATGACATTAAGAAAAAACTTCAGATTCCTAACCAGATCCAACTCCTTCCAATCTGGGTTTTACTACTGGGTAGTTTTACACAGTTTTCCTGAAAACACCCAATGGTCACAAACCCACTGCTGGTTACTCTGACTCATGGTTTCGAAAACAAACTTAAGACAGCTGGAAGGTACAAGGTTCAGCTGGCCATTTGAGAAAGCTGACGTCTCTCCTCTCCTCTGACTTCAAGAACACTGGCTTTGACGTATTAGTATAAGAGCAGGGAACTGAGGCATGAGAGTAACGGTAAAGGGGCCAGCCAAGAGTCAGCAGAGGGAAACTAGGAGTTACAGCTCCAAAGCACTGCTGCTGGATAAACCAAGTCCAAACAACTCCAGCATCCTCGAGCACCTCCCTCCATCCTCACAAACAAGCCTGCACTAATAACCTCAACAGGCTATCTACCCTCAACACCCTCCTCCTCTGAAATTGTGGGGACAGCAAACTCCAATCTCCCAGGCAAAAGTCCAGTTCTTATCGACAGGCCCCGTTCACCCCCACACCTGCAGGTAAGTCTTGTATTCAATGAGCTTCTCAGTGCCTCGGTGCAGGAGCCCAATGTGAGGGTCGCACTTCCGCACCATCTCCCCGCTCAGCTCCATCACTAGCCGCAGGACTCCATGGGCTGCTGGGTGCTGGGGCCCGAAGTTCAGGGTTAGGTTGGAAACTATGTTTTCCTTTGGAGGGTCCACATCTGAGAAATGGGAAATAGTTGAAAGCCAAATAGTAATTCCCGGGCTTGTGAGATGGCTCAGTGGTCTAAAGCACCTACTTAGAACAAGCTAAGTTTAGCAAAGCACAGGGACCGCGGTTCAATCCCCCAGCACCACATGCCAGCCAGCCCCGCTCCCTGGTGGGCTGAGCTGGCCACACACACACTAAATAAATAAATACATAAATAAAATAGTAATTCCCCTGCAAACCCCCAAAAGACACAAAGTTGGTCTCTCCCTATGGCTCCTCCATCTCACTATCCCAAACCCCATTAATTTCCTAATTGCTGGTATAACTAGGAAGAGAACCATAATATAGCAAAAAGACACAAAGAGATCTAAGCTTCCTGATGAGAGGGACCATGAATCTGTCTCCTCAAATGTTTTTTATTGATTACAGATAACATTTGTATCTCCCTATCAGGCAAGAGTTGCTACTCTACTATGCACTTCACTTGTTTTGACTTGATTCTCACACCAATCATACTGCTATCCCCATTTTATTGGAGACTGAGCCATGAGAGCGCAAATGACTTTTCCAGGATCACAGAACTAAGTGGCTGAACTAAATGTGTTCAGCTCCAGGATCTACACACGCTTTGTGGGAGGGAAGGGGCACTGCAGATGGGATTCCAAGGTGCTCCAACACTGAGCACCCCCAAGCCACTTAGTTCTCTTCTGAGACATGGTCTTGCTAAGTTGCCTGGATGGCCTCAAACTTGTAACCCTCCTGCCTCATGGTGTGTGCCGCCATGCCCAGCTGTACTCTTAAACTATTAGAATATAATGGGGGGGGGGAGCCACGGAGATGGCTCAGTGGAATAAACGCTTCCCTGGCAAGGGCAAGGGTCTGAGTTCAATCCCTGGTTCCGCAAAAAAAAAAAAAAAGAAGAAGAAATGGGGAATACCCTCTAATGTATCTGATGAATGCTAACCAATCTGGAACTATATGCTTACTGCATAATGCTCCTAAGTGACAGGTTTTTTGGGGGGTGGGGAGACGAGGAATTGAACTCATGACCTCTAGCTTAGCTTACCAGGCAGGTACGGTGCCACTGAGCTATATCTTAGGTTCCTTTGTTTCAATTTTTTTTTTTTTTTTTTTTTTTTGTGGAACCAGGGATTGAACCCAGGCCCTTGCGTTTGCCAGGCAAGTACTTATTCTACTGAGCTATTGCCCTGGCCCCTTTTTTTCTTTGTTTTGATTTTGAAGGAGTGGAGAGTCTCGCTGTACATTTCAGACTGGCTTTGAACTCAGTATGTAACCTAGGCTAGCCTCAAACTCACAATGATCCTCCTGCCTCAGCCTTCTCAGTGCTAGGATTACAGGCATGCACCACCATGCCCAGGCTCTAAATGACAGTTTTACCCTCAAGGAGTTTATACTTTAATTTGGGAAAATAATGTATGTGAAAAATGGTAACACAGGTCAAATTTATAAAGTTACTGTGTAAGCAGCTCAGCTATTAAGTATTTAAAGCAAGGAAAGAGCACAGTGAAGACTTCACAGAGGTAGCATCTGAGCAGGATTTTAAACATAGGCAATGGTCCAGGCATGGTGGCATATCCTGTAATCCCAACACTTGGAAGACTGAGACAGGAGAACTGCTTCGAGTTTAAGGCCAGCCTAGTCTACATAGTGAGTCAGGACCAGCCTAAATTACATAGTAAGACCTTGTCAACCTTGTCAGGAACTTGCGCTTACCTTGTCAATCAATCAATCAATCAATCAATCAATCAAATAGGTAGAGGTGCTTTCAAATCAACATAGGCAAAATCTTAGAAACAAGGCTATCTGTGCAAATCTTACTTCCAAAAGGAAGAAGAGCAGTGGTTTGATCTATCTATCTATCTATCTATCTATCTATCTATCTATATTTTTTTGGGGGGTGGAGGGTAGAACCAGGGATTGAACTCAGGTCTTTGCACTTGCCAGGGAAGCACTTATTCCACTAAGCCATCTCCCTGGCCCCATCAGTAATATTAATAATAATTAACATTTTTTAAATGTCCCTATACAGGTTGTAAGGCTTAAAAGAAACAATGCATGCAAAAATGTTTAGCATAGAATACAGCTTTGGGTTTTTTTTGGTTTTTTTGAGGCCAGAAGATGCCTTTAGGGCATTTCTGGTTTGCTGTGAGTATCTGGGTTCAAACCACAGCAGCTTGAGCTTGAGTGCTTTGTTTAAGCAGGCACTTAAACAACGGAGCTAATGGGCAGGCCCCCAGGATACAGCTTTGTAACTGAAGTTTTTTGAAAAGTAGCTGACAGGGGCTGGGGAGATGGCTCAGTGGAATAAGCGCTTCCCCGGCAAGTGCAAGGGTCTGAGTTCAATCCTCGGTTCCGCAAAAAAAAAAAAGAAAAGAAAAGTAACTGACAATGCCTTAGTTTTTAAGTAAAAGAATGAATAACATGGTAAAATGATGTTTGGGGAAGATGAAGATAATGACACTATAAAGGATACTTGTAGGGCCGGGGATATAGCTCAGTGGCACAGTGCCTGCCTGGCAAGTACAAGGTCCTGAGTTCTACTGCTAGTCTCCTGCAAAAAAAAAAAAAATACCCTGAGAAGATAAATAGTGGAAACCCAATGAATAAAATCCTGAAACAGTCAAGGTCTAATACAGAGTGATGAGTAACAATGCTGGCAATGAAAATTAAAAAGGATACATGATCAGATAAGAAACATGACAGAATCCACATGACTGTTAATTTACTGATCAAAGATTCTGACAGGCCAAAGAGAGAAAGGAACCAAAGATAACTAAGAAATTTAAAATAAATAAATAAGGGCCAAGGAGATAGCTCAGTAGAGTAAGTGTTTGTCTGGCAGGTACAAGGTCCTGAGTTCAATCCCTGGTACCACAAAAACAAACAAACAAACAAAAATAAGTAAATAAAAATAATAAAATTAAATAAATAAATAAAATAAATTTTAAAATAAAAA
Organism: Octodon degus; assembly: GCF_000260255.1. NCBI lineage: Eukaryota > Metazoa > Chordata > Mammalia > Rodentia > Octodontidae > Octodon > Octodon degus. The sequence goes on from NW_004524692.1 coordinate 5,637,596, forward strand.
AATAAACAAAAATAAATTTTACTCCTGAAGGATTAGGAGAATGAAGGTATCACTCATCAAAATCAAAGTCAAAAGGAAGTGCTAATTTTTTTTTCTTTTTCTGGCAGAACCAGGGATTGAACTCAGGAACCTGCACTTGCAAGGGAAGCACTTATCCTACTGAGCCATCTCCCTGGCCCCTGGAAGTGCTAATTTTGATGGGAAGAAAAAATGGTTTTCAAGAAGGTGTCCTTTAGTGCTCATGGAAAAGCAACATTGTCCATAGAGGCAAATGAAAATAAGCCACGCCGGTCATGATGGTGCATGCCTGTGATTCCAGCACTCAGGAGGTTGAGGCAAGAGGATCAGAGTTTGAGGCCACTCTGGGCTACATAGTGAGTTGAAGTGCAGCCTGAACTGCAGTGAGACTGTCTCAAAAGTAAATTATTAAAATGGACTGGGGCCTGGGAGATAGCTCAGTAGCAAAAGTGCCTGCCAGGCAAGCACAAGGCCCTGAGTTCAATCCCTTGGTACCTAAATAAATAAAATGGACTAAACTTGAAAAAAAAGATGCTGCTAAATATTGAAATGTCAGGGACTTTTGGCTATTGGCTGAAACTCCTTTCTGTCCTTTTCTGCCTGACAAGTGCCCATTATTATTGCTTTGACTATACTATGTTCAGATGCTAAAACAGCAAGCACAATAGGTGCTCAAACTTGCGTGAGACAAAGGATTGAAACACCATTACAGCTCAGCTTGGGGCAGGGATGGGTCTGGTCTGGTTTGAGACAGCAGCTCTGGACACTCACCATTCCAAGGTGGAGGCTTCCAGTGGGCTGATTCCTTAGTGGGGTACATGACGGGACCCGCGAACTGCTGTGCCCATTCCACATCTGGCTGCCATTGCCGAGCACCTCTAGGAGTTAAAGACACATCCTAGAAAAAGGGCCTGAACAATCCTTGATTCCTCAGTTCTCTTCACGCTCAAGAGGTCCCAAGGAAGGACGTCTTGGATTCTTCAATGCCATGTTAGTGACAAGCTAAAGAAGCTGGAATTCTAGATTCCATTCCTACTACTAACTCATGCCCGGACTTACTTCACCCATCACCCTTGTGCATGTAAGCTTGGGGATCCCAGCGCCTTCACGTTCTCAACATAGACTCATTCCCATCCAGGTGAATATGAACGTGAGAAAAGTGTTTATTTAAAGATCACCTAGGACTACGAAGAGAAAGAGAATGAATGGGCCAGTTCTGGGTCCTCTGCAGAGCTCTTGAATAAACGCGAACGTAAATCACTGCAGTTGAAAGGCAGGGTCTTGCACTCCACTCATTTTCAGCAAAGCGGGCTCAAAACCCTCTTCCTTTTCTCGGCCGCAGTGGGCGCTACAGCATTTTAGAACGGGAGAAATCAGGCCTGGTATGAGGGTCACAGACCTGGGTCATTCTGTTCCCGGGGGAGCGGGGGTACAGGGCCCACGCAGGGATTTCAGATTCGAGAAACTCTACCTTTGGGGACAACGCGTCAAGGGCGGCCCTCGGTCTCACCTGCTGGGCTGAACAGGCAGTCGGACCCCGGGCCCGGGCCTCAGCACTTGGACCCCAACGGCCCTCAGGGCGCAAAGAGCCCTCAGCGCCGCCATCTTACCCTGGCTGCAGCCCGTGGGAAGGAGAACCGGGCGGAAATGACTCATGCGCGCTTCCATGTGGGCTTCCCGTACATTAACACAACGGGGACGCCATATTGGAAGTGGGCAGGCCCGTCACTCACGAACCTGACAATTTCCGGGTTCTGCGCCTTGGCTTCGCTTACGCTTAAATAATAGTGACTGCTGTCATCTTTACTGAGGGCGGACCGTCTCAGGGCTTTTCTAAAGGTCTCTTCGTGAGGGAGACCTGCTCCCCTTCCCGAGCTCTCCCGCCCTTCCTAGACGCGCACTCCTACCCCCTTCTGCCACGCCCGCTTCCTGCTGTAGTACTCAACAAAGACCGTGTCTGCTCCTAACCCTTAGCAATTACCTCCCAATGAGGGAAACCAGAAGATTTAGAGCAGCCAAAGCCAGCTGATTTCCAGATGCCCCGAGTAGGGATAAGGAAAAGGGGCCCAATTGTGGGTAGGCAGGCCTGACAGCTCCTGCCAAACCAAAACAGAAAAAGGGAGGGATGCCAAGGCCACCAACGTTGACTTGGAGGAGAGGAGTGCAGGGTGTGGGGAGCTACTTCATCCCAGACGGGGGAGGGGGGGGTGTTTGACCCTGGCATCCTTAGGGCTTCCTGAATCACAGATTGGGTCAACGCCCTTAGAGATGCCTCGTGCCCCAAGTCCACCCTACCCAGTCTATTTTCCCACATCTTTCCCATGCTGTCACAGTCCGTCCCAGTTGTGGTCAATAGGGTAAAAGTGTAAAAGCACCAGGTCGCTGATCCCAATCTAGACAAAGGAAGGTTATCTGCTTCCAAGGTCAATTCCTGTCTCTCCCTGTGGCTCCAAGTTCAGCTCCAGCTGGCCCACCCACCCACCAAGTTTATGCAACTTTCTCACCCTGAGACTGGAAAGAGGCCTCCTCTCTTCCCTAGACATGGTCCCTGGGACACAGCCCACCAGCAGTGTAGCAGGCTGGAACAGACAGAGCAGGGGAGTGGCAAAGACAGAGAATTCCTTGCTGCAAAGAAAGCAGAAAGCCAGACTTCTAGCCTGAGAACTGACCTAATGGGAACCATACCAAAGGGTGGGGCCAGAGTCCTGGCTGTGGGAACTGACCAGGACCTGGGATCGACAGCAGCCCCCACGGAGCCAGAGCAGAGGCTTGGTCTCTTGCCCTCCACATTCCTCACCCTTTCCTTGGCTTTTTCTCCTTTGACAATTGAAACACTAAATGGGGGGGGGGGGGGGAGACTGCATTTATTTGACTTAATCCAGCCTAGAAATCAGGATAGACTCTGGGCTGTGTGGCCCCAGGGGGCAACTTCAGCTGGGATTGTGGTGAGGACTCTTGGGGGGCTGCCTAGGACACTGCATCTTTTGTGCCTTCTCCCTACCGCTAACACCCCCACACACACACACACACAAGCTGCTGCTGCCATTCTAAGGCCCTTTGTCTTTCTCTGCTTAGTCACTCCCTTTGTCCTCATTTCAGATGGGGGGATGGAAAGAGGCAGTGAGAGCCCTCCGGTGATAGCTCCTCTTGCCCCTGTTCCTCTGGCGCCCCATCCTTGTATGTCCCTATAACCCCAGCCCCAGCCCCTACTTAGGACCAGAGAGGGTTAGGGCCTGTAATGGGTCAAAAATGGGTGTAAGTAATCACATGGGTAGGTAATATGGGAAGTGATGGGTACCAGGGCAGGTCTTAGTGACCTGATCAGGAAGGGAGGAGGAGAGGAAGTATTCCAGGGGATATGATGCAGAGAACAGGAGGTGACCAGGCAGAGAGTGAATAAGGGGATGGGGTCAGGGGGAGGTGGTCCCCCTCTGGGAAAGGGAAGGGACTGCTGATTTACACTCTCCTTCCTGGGGATTTCCGGGAGAAACAGTAGCTGTGGAATGGTGTGAGCAGAAATTGCCCCAGATTTCTGAACCTTTGACTTCTTTGTCTTGAGAGTCTACCCTAAGACCTCTTGTCTGAGTCGCCTCCAATCCAAAACCAATGGAATCATTTGCTTCTTTTCTCTAACAGCAACTCTGCTCCCTAGGCACTTTCCCTACCACTTTCCTTACCACAAGGAGAATGAGAAATCAAAGATTACTAGATATTCCAGGAACTATCAGGTTTTCAGGGTGTGACAGGGACAGAGAAGGGAGCCAGGTGGGGATTCCCTTAGAATGACACTGGGTAATTCTTGGCTCCTGAGGGCAAGTCCTTGCCTACATGAGGTGCTGACTGACTTGAAGCTGGGGGAGGGTTGAAGACAGTTGGACCACATAGGAACAGGGCCAAGAGCCTGTTGGGAACTGGGCCTGGGAAATGAGGAGTCAGGAAGTGGGGAGGAGGAGCCCTGGGAAAGGGAAATGGAGGCTGGGATGGCAGTTGGGGTGTGGAGGGTGCCCAAGGGCTGGGAGTGGGTAACTTATGAAGCCTGAGATGCCACCCTGGAGCCTACTGTAAAAAGAAAAGTTAAGTCCTGCTGACAGTCTGCTTCTTCCACATACCCATTCCAGAAGAATCATCCTATCTTTGGGCAATGAACCTCCTGATCACAGTCTCCTGCCCCCTGACTTGTCCTCTGCCCTCTCTGGCTGGCTGTTTGGTCCCACCCTGAGCCATGTCAAGCTACCTCCTTCTCGCTTCTTCCTTACCTCTTCCCCACTTGGTCCTGGAAATCAGTCTCTGGGAGCAGAGGGCAGTGTGAAGAAGCCTTGAGAAAGGAGAGCCCAAGAAGGGTCAGACAGTAGGAGCAGAAATCCTCCCAGGACATGATCTGTGTTGGCCAGGCCCTTTCTCTGCCTCCATGCCTCCCCTGGGGTTCTGTCTCACCAAAAAGAAAGAGACAGCTGAGGGTTCCTTGTGGAATTTGGGGAAAAAAAGGCTGTGTGGTCAGCTGGCTCAGTCTTTAAAACTCATCCAGCTGTTAAAGAGTTCCCTCCCCCTCCCCTGGGCAAGTCCCTTTTTTTTTTTTTTTTTTTTTAATTAAGGAAAACAAAACAAAACAAAAAAGAAAGAAAACGAAGATTTTGGGAAGCAATGAGACACCCATCCACTCATCCAGAGCCACTGGCACAACTCCTGACTGAGTGGCTTACAGATTAGCCAATCAATCGCAGAGCTCTGGTTACTTAAAAAAGCTGGCGCGGAGAGAGGCTGCGGAGAGCCCACGGGGAGACCCACCAACACTTAGTTACAGAGAGACAGAGGAGAGGCTGGGACAAAGGCACAACGGAAGGAGGCAGAGGCAGGGCAAACACCGAGACGCAGCCAGAGTCCTACCGAGAGAGAAGCTTTGGGCAGGAGAAAGACAGGGCAGGGCACAGGAGGAGAGTTTGGAGAAGCGACCCCTGAGCGGCTCACTTAATTAGAAGGGTTAAGTTTTCTCCGTCTCCCGTGAAGGTCCTCATTCCCTCTGAAAACTGCCTGTGGCCTAGCGCGAGGGAGCCCTAAGCTTTAGACAGGAGCTTTCTGTAGCTAGGGTGTAGAGGACCTGGTCCCTGCCAGCAGCAGCCCCTGTGCCATGTCCCTTGCAGGCTCACATCCCGGGAGGGGCCTGGCCAGGCGCGAGCCGCGGAAAGTCCAACCCCGCCTGCTGCCCCCCGCGGCACCTCTCTTAGGGCTGCTGCTGCTGGTCTCCCTCCTGCCTTCAGCCCGGCCGGCCAGCCCCCTCCCCCGGGAGGAGGAGATCGTGTTTCCCGAGAAGCTCAACGGCAGCGTCCTGCCTGGTTCGGACGCCCCGGCCAGACTCTTATATCGCTTGCCGGCCTTTGGGGAGACGCTGCTGCTGGAGCTGGAGCAGGATCCCGGCGTGCGGGTCGAGGGACTCACTGTGCAGTACTTAGGCCAGGCGCCTGAGCTGCTGAGCGGAGTGGAGCGGGGCACCTACCTGACCGGCACCATCAATGGAGATCCGGAGTCGGTGGCATCCCTGCACTGGGACGGGGGAGCCCTATTAGGGGTGTTGCAGTACCGAGGGGCTGAGCTCCACCTCCAGCCCCTGGAAGGGGGCACCCTTAACTCTGCTGGGGGGCCAGGAGCTCATATCCTTCGCCGGAAGAGTCCTGTCAGCGACCAGGGTCCCATGTGCAATGTCAAGGCTCCTCCTAGGAGTCCCCATCCCAGCCCCCGAAGAGCCAAGGTAGGCAACCCTGGTGTGTCCTGCCATATCCTCCCTCCATGTCTGTCCCACTGACCCCATTCACCCTGTCCTCACCCACTTCTGCTTCAGGCCGTCTGCTCCCCTCTCTTCTGTTTGCCTCTCTCCTTTCTCTCCACTGACCTCCTGTCTTGGGAAGGCTCTGGCCTTTGTGCCCAACCCTTCTAATCAAACCCACTCTGAGGGTTCCTAGAAGCGGGTCACATACACTAGGCTGGAAACGACTGCTCCCCCTTCCTTCCTCCCTGCTGGCCATAGTATCTCCCACTGGCACTGTCCCCAGGAATAAAGCTCTAACAGCACCTTGGCTTTGGCTCTGCCCCAATGATTTGCACCCTCACACCCAGCTAAAGGAGTGAGGTTTGAGGCCAGGCCAGAGGAATTGGCCTCTGGCTTCTGATGCTGTCTTCCAAAGTGTCCTGGCAAACTGCGAACTAGGACAGGAGTGGGCAGGGTAAGAAAGAGTTCTGTGCCTCCTGGTCAGTGGCCATCCCACTCAGTGGAGTGACTGTGAGGCTGCCTGGGGCTCCATCCTTTCCTTCTTCCCACTCTCAGACCACCACTCCCCCTCTCCCTAACATCCTCCCCTTTCCCTCCCTTGCTTTAAGCTTTAATCCAGACCAGACCTCCCTCTACACCCGCCACGCTGAGATCTGGCTCCAGCCCTAGCTGCTGACTGAATTGTTCCTCCGACACGTTGCAGCCCCACACTCCAATCCAAGTCCCACAGGCCCAAGCCATACATCCTCAGGCCTGGGGTACCCCAGAGCCCCTCCCAGAGGCAACCCAGTGGCTTTTAAACTTGGGGGCCCACACATCCCTGGGACGTGGCATCTCTCTCCTCCCCTTCAGAACCAACAGCTGATTCCTCCGCATTACCACAAAAGCCCAGGGATTTGGGGTTGAGGGGAGGGCTCAACCCAGACTGTCAGGAATCCCAGGGGTTATGCAGGGCCCAGCTGGCTCTGCTTATTTCCAGGCCCAGGAAGTGAGGGAGGGGAGAAGCGATCCACGGGGCTGGGAGGCTATTTCAGGATCCTCCTCTCCCTCTTCCTCTCTAGCGCTTTGCTTCACTGAGTAGATTTGTGGAGACCCTGGTGGTGGCCGATGACAAGATGGCAGCATTCCACGGAGCAGGACTGAAGCACTACCTGCTGACAGTTATGGCAGCAGCCGCCAAGGCCTTCAAGCACCCAAGCATCCGCAACCCTGTCAGCTTAGTGGTGACACGACTGGTGATTCTGGGGTCAGGCCAGGAGGGGCCCCAGGTGGGGCCCAGTGCCGCCCAGACATTACGCAGCTTTTGTGCCTGGCAGCAGGGCCTCAACACCCCCGAGGACTCGGACCCTGACCACTTTGACACTGCCATTCTGTTTACCCGTCAGGTGAGGCCCCAGTCAGGACCCCAGGTGGGTACTGCACTGCCCAGAGGCACCACTCCATGACTGTGATGGAAATGGTGCCTGCCATGTGGGGCTCTCTGGCCCCTGACAGCACTGGGTCCTCAGAGCCCAGGCCCCCACAACAATCCAGATTCCAGCACTATGGGATGTAAGTCTTGGCTGTTCCAATGTGTCTTCTCTGACCCCTCTCCACAGGACCTGTGTGGGGTCTCCACTTGTGACACCCTGGGTATGGCCGATGTGGGTACTGTGTGTGACCCAGCTCGGAGTTGTGCTGTGGTGGAGGACGATGGGCTCCAGTCAGCCTTCACTGCTGCACATGAGCTAGGTAAGGAGGAGCTGGGACCAGGGAGCACCAAGGGTACATGAACAAGGGGTTTGTGAGCTGGCCAGGGTACAGATGGTGGCCCCAAGGTATTTCTTCCTCCTCCTCAGGCCTACCTCCACAACTAAGTCTAAAATTTTCCTATTAAATAAGACAGTATGTGAGTACTTACCACGAAAGGGGTGTGTGTGTGTGTGTGTGTGTGTGTGTGTGTGTGTGTGGAGGAAGAGGAGGAGACAATGAGGGAATAGGGTTTCTGGGCTAGAAGTATTTGCTCTAAACAAAATGTGAAAGGCAAGGAATCTCCTTTGGGGGAGGGAAGTCAGACCTCCATGTTAGGAGCAGTCGGCATCCGAAGGAGATTGGGGCAAGGTGGAGTGGGGACTAGCATTCCAGCTGCAACCGCATTCACAAGGGAACCCCGCCAAGGTGCAAGGGTGGGCCCCTGGACACTAGCAGGCCCTCTGCTCTCCCAGGCCACGTCTTCAACATGCTTCATGACAACTCCAAGCCATGCAGCAGTCTGAATGTACAAGGAAGCAAGTCCCACCATGTCATGGCCCCCGTGATGGCACACGTGGACCCTGAGGAGCCCTGGTCCCCCTGCAGTGCCCAATTCATCACGGACTTCCTGGACAATGGCTATGGTAAGTAGATGGCCCTCACCTTTTCCTGGGAAGGGCTCAGTCACATCACACCGCTCCCTCTACTTGCTTCTTCACGTGGAGGGTGAAGGAATGGCTGTCTGTGTGCTTCCCACTTCCTACCAAAATAAATGGCCCCGTGAGGGGAGCAAAGTTTTGGCTCAGAGAGTTAGAACTGGACTTCTGAGGGCCAGACCTGTCCAACACTGTGACAGGGCAGATGTGAAGGAGGTGACTACTTTGTCACCCAGTGTGCTATGCAAGAAGAGCAAGCAGCTCAACTGTCACTAGGCAGAGCTGCTGCTGAGAAACAGATGCAAAGATCCTGCAGCAGGTAACATAGGAAGACAGTGCTTCAGGCTCCTGTCCTGCCTCTGTCCCTTAGGTATGTGCAGAGGTAACTGCTGGCTATTTCACCTCTTGTTGCTTGTAGCTTATGTATTAACTAGGTGTAAACGAGGTATAATACCTACCTCCTAGGTATTTGCCACAATTAAATATCACTTAGCTTGTGCTCACCACATAATAAGCATCCAATAAAGTATAGCTGCTGTTTAAAGCCTCGTAGAGCCCTAGGACTTTTTTTTTGGGGGGGGAATGATCCCCCAGGCCCTAGCAAGCCTGAATTTCAGCTGTGCATTCTGAAGGCTGCCCTTGGCCCCTGGCTGACTTTGTGCCTCTACTTCCTTCCAGGACACTGTCTCTTAGACAAGCCAGAGGCTCCCCTGAGTCTGCCTGTGACTTTTCCTGGCAAGGACTATGACGCAGACCGCCAGTGCCAGCTGACCTTTGGGCCTGACTCGCACCACTGTCCACAGCTGCCACCACCCTGTGCTGCTCTCTGGTGCTCTGGCCACCTCAATGGCCATGCCATGTGCCAAACCAAGCACTCACCTTGGGCCGACGGCACCCCCTGTGGGCCCACACAGGCCTGCATGGGCGGTCGCTGCCTCCATGTGGACCAGCTCAAAGACTTCAATGTGAGGGCAGGAGGCAGGGGCGGTAAAGGGCCTGGGAGTGGAGACTCCATAAGCCCAGGAGAGAGTACATTTATCCCACCTGCCCAATTTGTGCTTCTACAGGTTCCACAGGCTGGTGGCTGGGGTCCTTGGGGCCCATGGGGCGACTGCTCTCGGAGCTGTGGGAGTGGTGTCCAGTTCTCTTCCCGGGATTGCACAAAGCCTGTCCCCCGGAATGGTGGAAAGTACTGTGAAGGCCGTCGCACTCGCTTCCGCTCCTGCAACACTCAGAATTGTCCAACTGGCTCAGGTGAGAGGACCGCTGGGTTCCTTCCCTCACCTGAGGGAGGGTAGAGCAAGGTGTCAGTGGGGCGTGATGGTACATGCCGGCAAAAATCCCAGGACTCAGGAGCCTGAGGCAGAGAATTCGACTGTTTGAGGCCAGCCTGGGCTAAAATAACCAACTATTGTTGTTTGACCCAGCTGTTGGCATGGAGTGACTTTACCTTTCTGGAACTGTCCCTAGCAGTCTATGAGGGTAGACATGCTATGGTGTCTAGGGTTCTGAGTGGCTAGCTGAAGAGGTTTTGGGGTTGGGGAGGCAGTGTGAGGAGAGGGGCTCTGACTGTCCATTTCACCCCTCTAGCATTGACCTTCCGTGAGGAGCAGTGTGCTGCCTTCAACCATCATAATGACCTCTTAAAGAACTTCCCAGGACCTATGGACTGGGTTCCTCGCTATGCCGGTGTGGCCCCCCGGGACCAGTGCAAACTCACCTGCCAGGCCCAGGCCCTGGGCTACTACTATGTGCTGAAACCACGGGTAAGGGCCAGGAAGACCCCACCTTGTCTATACTCAGATATCCCATTTGTCCCTTTGCTTTCTGATGGCAAAAATCCTTCAAAACACAGCCCTGGGCTGGTGAGATGGCTCAGTGGTCTAAAGCACCTACTTAGAACAAGCTTAGCAAAGCACAGGGACCGCGGTTCAATCCCCCAGCACCACATGCCAGCCAGCCCGCCCCCTGGTGGGCTGAGCTGGCCTCTCTCTCTCTCTCTCTCTCTTTCTCTCTCTCTCTCTCAAATAAATAAATAAATAAAAATTAAAAAAAAAAAAAAAAAAAGAGTTGTAGCTTTAAAAAAAAAAAAACACAGCCCTGCTGGCTTTCCCACAGCCACAGACCTACCTGTCCATGTGTATTAGGAAAATAAGCTGTAGGATGGATAAGTGGCCAGGGAGGCTGCTCTGGCCTGTCACATCCTCCCACCCTTGGTCCCCACCCCATCTCCTTGCCCTGCATTTGGGGAGAATGAAAGTTTGTGGCCTTTGGGTAAGTACTTGACTCTATCAGTTTTGCTGTCAAGCTACAGTAATGGCAGCAGTTGGCTCATGGACAGCCAGTCCCTCGATAGACAGGCTTCCTAGAGATGACTGACGCCCCTATACTACCTCTGTATGAATCAGGAGTGGTGGGTGAAGGTGGAAGAAAGCCAGCTTTAGCAGTCTTTAGCTCCCTCCCTACCTTCCCCCATCTGCGGAGAATGCCTGTTGGTTGGCGCCCTCTAGCGTCTATGTGGGGCAGTAGCATCAGGTTTAGGTTTAGGACTTGGTTTCAGGACCAAAAGCTAAAATTTCCACCTTGCACCTTAGCCTGTTGTTTATGTAGGCTTTAGGCAAGTTCCTTGATCTTTCTAAATGTTTCATCTATAGAAACCTCAAATAATAGTTTGGAAGATTTTTATGTTCATTTTAAAAAAATTTTTATGTGTGTGTGTGTGTGTGTGGCCAGCTCAGCCCACCAGGGGGCGGGGCTGGCTGGCCTGTGGTGCTGGGGGATTGAACCATGGTCCCTGTGCTTTGCTAAGCTTGTTCTAAGTAGGTGCTTTAGACCACTGAGCCATCTCACCAGCCCCTATGTTCATTTTTATAAAGGATTTGATACACTGCCTGGTTCATGACCTGTTTAAAAATGTTTTGGGGGGTATTAAGAACTGATACCTTTGCACTAAACTACGTCCCAGCGCTCTTGTTACTTTTGAGATGAAGTCTCACTGAGTTGCTAAATTGCCCAGGCTGGGCTCAAACTTTTGTGATCCTCCAGCTGGAGGGTCCAGGAGTGCTGAGATTATGGATATGTACCACCATGCCTGGTGAAAGTAGTGGATTTTATAATTATATTAATTATCGTCTTACGCAGTGGCTGGGACTCACCCTGCACACCTTCCTTGCCCCACACATCATCAGCTTTTCTGATGCCCCATGGGACCTGAGTCTTGTCTGGTTTTCCTGTCCTTCCGGTTTAGGAAGAACCACTTACACTGTCCCATCTCTTCTGTCCAGGTAGTAGATGGGACTCCCTGTTCTCCAGACAGTTCCTCAGTCTGTGTCCAGGGCCGCTGCATCCATGCTGGCTGTGACCGCGTTATTGGCTCCAAAAAGAAGTTCGACAAGTGCATGGTGTGCGGCGGGGATGGCTCTGGCTGCAGCAAGCAGTCCGGCTCCTTCAAAAAATTCAGGTTCCTTCATCATTTCTTTTCCCTTTCTGCCCTCCTAGATGTTGTTCTGGGTTCTGAGGAGAGAGCTATGAACTACCTGTTTCCCTAGCATAGCAGGGAGATCAAGGAGTTGGAAGTTACAGTGCAGTGTCCGTGTTCAGCACCAGGAAGATGTCCTTGGGAGGTGACCGCTGAGCTGAGTCTTGGAAGGAGATAGGAACTGGATAGGCAGCAGGGAAGTGGGGCTGAGAAGGCACCTGTGTACGGGGGGAGCTGGCAGCAATGTCTGGAGATAGGAGGGCAAAGGGTGCCTGTCTGTGTAGCTCTGACTTAGGCTTGCACAGCTCACATCAGAGGGGAGACAAGCCTCTGTGCACACACACATGTCAGGTGACAGTGCAGAAGGCTGAGGGCACTCAGGAGGTGCTGAGCTCCCCATCTGCTCCTTCCACACAGGTATGGATACAACACCGTGGTCACTATCCCCGCAGGGGCCACTCACATCCTTGTTCGACAACAAGGGCCCCCTGGTCCTCGGAACATTTACTTGGCCCTGAAGCTTGAGGATGGTTCCTATGCCTTGAATGGTGAATACACACTGATGCCCTCTCCCACAGATGTGGTACTGCCTGGGGCGGTCAGCTTGCACTACAGCGGGGCCACTGCAGCCTCAGAGACCCTGTCAGGCCATGGGCCACTGGCCCAGCCCTTGACGCTACAAGCCCTGGTGGCTGGCCACCCACAGAATGTTCGCCTTCGGTACAGCTTCTTTGTGCCCCAGCCAGTCCCTTCCACACCACGCCCGCCTCCGCAGGACTGGCTACACCGCCGGGCACAGATTCTGGAAATCCTCCGGCGGCGCCCCTGGGTGGGCAGGAAATAACCTCACCATCCCGGCAGCCCTTTCTGGGAGCCGGGGCCTCGGACTCAGCTGGGAAAATGAGGGGGCTTCTGCTGCCGCCTCATGCTAAGACACAGCGGGGAGGGACTGTGGGTGTGGCCCACCCTCCTCTCTGGCCTGCTGTGCAGGCTGGCCTTGCCCCTGTCTCCTGCCCTGGGGGATAGGGATGGGTTAGTGCAGGAAAGGGGCTAGGAGACAGTCTCCTCTTCCCTACTGGCCACAGGTGGCAAGGGGAAGGCAGGGTGAGTCCTGGGCCCCGATTGTATTTATTAAGTATTTATTCACTTTCATTTAGCACCAGGGAAGGGGACAAAGACTACAGACCTGGGGAAACTGACCTCCTCATAGCACTTGCCCTGGCTCGGCAATCCAGGGTGTCAATGATAAGTGTAAGTGGTGTGTGTGTGCGTGCGTGCGCGCGTGCATGCGTTTGTGTGTGTGTGTGTGTGTGTGTGTGTGCTTATGTATGAGGTACAACCTGCCCTGCTTTCCTCTCTCTGAATTTAATTTGCTGGGAGAGGAAAGGCCAAGGGTAGGCTAGGCCTTCAGGGAGTGACAGATGATCATATTTGTAAGATGTATGTTGAATTCTGCTATTTATGTGCTCCTTTTGAGTCAAATATGGATTGCATCTCGGCTCCATGACTCTGAGCATTGGTTTTCTAATTTTCCAATAATAATACCTCCTTAGAGATTCATTGTTGTGTGGATTAAATAATGTAAATAAAGAACTAGCACAATGCACAGCACCTGGTAGGTGCGCAACAAACTGCAGCTGTGGTTACTTAGTACTGTCAACAGCAGGGCTGTTGACATAGGAAATGCCCATGGATCTGAATTTGGGCTGGGGGCCAGCATCTCACTAGCTGGGGGGTGTTGGGTCACTGATTGGATTAAAAGTAACTGTTCCCACAGTGTTGTTCTAGGTGCAAGGGTTTCTGTATTTTTGAGTAGTAATGGTCTGGCAGTGTGAACGGTTATTCTTAGGATTACTGGGTGACTGGGACAGGGTCCCCAGAAGACATCTTTGGAGATGTGGGGTTAGAAGCGAAGTCAATAGGAGGGACAGGATGTGGCCCATTTGGGGACAGGTGATGAAGTAAAAAGAACAGCACAAGAGTTGGGGATACAGGGGCTGGGGAGATGGCTCAGTAGGATAAGTGCTTAACTGGCAAACACAAGGATCTGAGTTCAATCCCCGGTTCCGCAAAAAAAAAAAAAAAAAAAAAGAGTTGAGGATACAGCTCAGTGGCATAAATGCCTGCCTGGCAAGCACAAGGTCTCAAGTTCAATCCCTACTACCACCAAAAAAATAAAATAAAATAAAAAATAAAACAAAACAAAAAACAGCATGAAGCAGGGCCAGAGGGTAGCCAAATACAAGAGGAACAGTGAAGTGCTGGGAAGGCTCCACTTGTCTGCGCAGGTGACTTCACTGGTGCGAGAACCTGTGTGAGTCGTGCATGGGACCAGGTGGGAAAGGGCAGTGGGCAGATGCTGTAAAAGTTTGGAGTTTTGAGTGGCAGAAGGACTGCTGGGAGTCAGGTAATAGACCAAGAGTGAAGGGGAAAGAGCAGCTACAGGAAAAGAAGACCCTGAGCGGAGGGTGGGGAGGGAAGGGTGGAAGGACTAAGGTGCCACACTGCCATGGCACCCCTGCTGGGCTGCCTAGTGTGGTTTTGGGTACAGAGCTGGGACTGGAGGGCAGAGGCTGGCAGTGGAGATTGTGTGCCCTGTTCATTGGAGCTGAGCTGAGGTCTGCCCCAGGCAGAGCCTTACATTATGCCCTGTACTTTACACCACCCGGCACCATGCCTGCTGCCACTGTGACAGTGTGAAAAGGGCCACCCACACGCCTCTCTCAGTCAACATGGCCCTACTGCTGGCTGGGCTTTTGCCCTGGTCTCCTCCCAACCAGGAAGAAGGAGATGGGAATGGGACAGGGGGTTGAGGCCAAGTTATTGTCAATTGTTCTATCTAATTAGCAAAAGTGGGACCACCAAGAATGCATTCAAGGACCTTGATGCTATGAGCTCATGGTACAATGAGCAGAGCTCTATGCGGAGTTACTGTGAGGCACAAACACAATATATGCCCACATCCTGAAGGAGCTTGCATTGCAGTCTCAGAGGAAAACAAATGATGGGACAATACAAGGAACTGGAAGACAAGGGCAAGATGAACAGGGCAAAGGCCGAACCCTGGACTGAATGGGCTCTGCGGGGAAGGAGGGTATGCCTTGGGTTGGGTCCTCAGAGCTGGTAATTCTCATAGCCCTTCTCACTGTCTTTCTTTCTTTTTTCCTTCTCACTTTCTTAAGAGCTCTCAGTGATTCACCCTTTGTAAATCGCTTCTGTATGTACTATTTTAAGAAATCCTTTGCTTAGTGGGTAGGGTTTTTACTGAGATAAAAAAAAAAGTGGGTTTTTTTCTGTCCTTTTTCTTTTTTTAAATGATAGCGGCTACCTCTATGATTGAATAGGTAGAGAAGTGGATGGAAAATAAGAGAAACGAAGGCAGAGAAAGAGCAAGCTCTTCAAAAAGAAATAATGGGCACCTAGTGTTCAATGTCAGGCAAAGCCCAGATGCTTTCTAAAATGATCCCTTCTTTTCTTTTTCTTTTTGTATTTATATAGTACAGGGTATACAGGGTCTCACTACATAGATCACACTTGTAGTCATTCTCCTGTTTTTGAGCCTCAAAAGTGCTGGGATTACAGGCACCATTACGCCCAGCCTCAGTTCCAGTCGCGGTCTCAGTCACAATCTCAGTGCACCCTGGAGGTGGGGCCAGCACAGCACGCTGGGGATCAAACCTGGGTCCCTGTGTCTGCCTAAGCAGGTGCTTTAATCAGCTGAGCTATCTGCCCAGCCTTTAAATGATCACTTCTTTCAAAAAATTTAGGGGCCGGGAGATAGCTCAGTAGAATAAGCACTTGCCTGGCAAGCACAAGGACCTGTGTTCAATCCCTGGTTCCACAAATAAAATAAAAATTTAAAAAAAAATCATTTCTGGGGCTGGAGAGATGGCTCAGTGGTCTAAAGCACCTACTAGGAACAAGCTCGGCAAAGCACAGGGACCGTGGTTCGATCCCCCAGCACCACATACCAGCCAGCCACGCCCCCAGGTGGGCTGAGCTGGCCACACACACACACACACACACACACACACACAATAAATGTTAAAAAAAGAAAAGAAAAGAAAAAAAGAAATACAACTTTAAAAAATCATTTCTGTAGCACCCCTCCCAGATCCAGGTTATAGACTCCACCTAGTGTCCTAAAGTTCAGATTTTTATAGGGGAACTGGAGTTGGGGATTTGGCTCAGTGGTAGGATGATTGCCTAGCAAGCTGGACACTCTGGGTTTGGTCCTCAGCGCCAAAAATAAAAAAATAAAAACTTCCCCTAAAGGGGGTGGGGGGCTGCAGGGAGCACATACCTCCCGGTGAGAACCCAGGAGACCTCTGTCTCCCCACCTGCCTACTTCTGCTGCCAAGGTCCTGAGCTAGTAGGGTGTGGGTATACATCAGGTTCAGAAACAGGAATAACAGCAAGAAAGAAGACACTGAAATTGCTTGAGATTCTGATGTTAGAGATGAAAAGAGCGATGGAGGAGGCTCTGGTAAAGGAGAGTGACTGGCGAGGAAGTGCATGCCTCATCCCTAGCGAAGTTCAAGCAGAGTTAGGACAGCCATGAGATGCTGACTGCTGTGCATGCATACGTGTTGGAAGGGAGGAGAAGACAGGGACAATAATGGAAGTGGGCTCATTTCTGTAAGTTCCTCCTGCCCCGGAGACTCTCTGCTTCTGTGGTTAGAACAGAGGAAATCTGGGCATCTGTCCAACCATTATTTTTGTGGTGGAGGTGGGAGAACCAGGATTTCTGGAAAGTGCCGAGAAATGGACATTTACATTTCTACTCCATCACTTATTTCATCTCCATACAATACTACAGTATTTTGTTTTCTGAAATACCACATTGCTGCGTGGGCTCCACCCCCAGAGACGCTGAGCCAGCCACTGATTTTGGGTGTGGTGGCGCATGCCTGTAATCCCAGTGCTGGAGTGGCTGAAAACAGGAGAATCACTATGAATCTGAGCTGCGTAGTGAGACACTGTACCAAATACATTAAAAAAAAAAATGCCGCTTTTTTTCCCGCCCGCTCCCCCCTCCCCCCTAGCGCCGCTCGGGCTGCACCAAGCTCGCTCTGAGCTCCCGGCTCCTGCTAAGCTTGCGCGGCCGCCACCTCCCTCAGCCACCATCATGATTATCTACCGGGACCTCATCAGCCACGATGAGATGTTCTCCGACATTTACAAGATCCGGGAGATCGCGGACGGGCTGTGCCTGGAGGTGGAG
The DNA here is from genome assembly GCF_000260255.1 of Octodon degus. NCBI lineage: Eukaryota > Metazoa > Chordata > Mammalia > Rodentia > Octodontidae > Octodon > Octodon degus. The sequence continues at coordinate 5,654,464 of NW_004524692.1, forward strand.
GGCAAGACGGTCAGTAGAACAGAGTGTGTCATTGACGACGCGCTCATTGGTGGCAATGCCTCCGCTGAAGGCCCAGAGGGCGAAGGCACCGAAAGCACAGTAGTCACTGGTGTAGATATTGTAATGAACCATCACTTGCAGGAAACCAGCTTCACAAAAGAGGCCTACAAAAAATACATCAAAGATTATATGAAATCAATCAAAGGCAAACTTGAAGAACAAATACCAGAAAGAGTAAAACGGTTTATGACAGGGGCTGCAAAGCAAATCAAGCACATCCTTGCTAATTTCAAAAATTATCAGTTCTTTATTGGTGCAAACATGAATCCAGATGGCATGGTTGCTCTCCTGGACTACCGTGAGGATGGTGTGACCCCATTGATGATTTTCTTTAAGAATGGTTTAGATTGAGGGAAAGTTTTTTTTTTTCTTTTCCGGGGCGGGGATTGAACTCCGGCCCTTCCACTTGCCAGGAAAGCGCTTATTCTACTGAGCAATCTCCCCGGCCCTAAGAATGGTTTAGAAATGGAAAAATGTTAACGGATTTGATGTTAACCTTGGATCTATCACTTGTCATAACTGGCTGCTGCTTGTCATCTACACAACACTAGGATTTTAGACAAATGGGACTGATGTCATCTTGAACGCTTCGTTTATTTTGACAGTGATTTATTTGGAGTGGAGGCATTGTTTTTTAGGGAAAAAACATGTCATGTAGGTTGTCTAAAAATAAAGTGCATTTAAACTCTTTTGAGAGAATGCCTCTTAGTTTAATACATATCTAAACCAAGTCAATTGGTAGTGTTCATGGAGAAGATAGAACCTGGTCAGAGACCACTGCTAAAAAGCATAAGACTGTCTGCAAATAACTTCTGCAGTGGAACTACTTCTGAGACTGGAATATAAAACAAGAATCAAAGTTTTAATTCTGAGTTGCAGAGAAGGGAAAGAGACTATGTTCATAGCAGTGCCAACATTTGAAGTGGAGCCTTACATATTTCATCACCTACAATGGAAGTAGTTAACCCTGGAAGAGATTACCAAAAGAATAAAAAGACTTAACTCAGTTGGAAGCAATAATAATAATAATAATAATAATAATAATAATAAAATGCCACATTGACAGCCAGCAAGGGACAAAACCAGCCTCTTATTGGTTAGGGTGAATGTGGCAAGGAAGTGAATTTCAATATGTTAGCATTTGATTGGCTAAAGAAAATGCTTGTGAGCCAATTGAATACCTTCCCCACTGACTGTTGCTGGGGAGAAGTCAAAGTTATTGGCAGCAAGAGTAAACAGCTGACAGCTGCAGGAAACCACCAGTTCTAAAAATGCTCCAAAAGAGGAGGGTGTGGGGATTTCGGGAGCAACAAATTCTGGAGAACTTCCCCAGACAGGACCTTATATGGGGATGGGCCCAGAGTACTGAGGTAGCCTTGGGAAGGAAAGGGAGGGGAGGAAGTGAATGTAGACATCCCCTAGAGTTAGCAACAGGCTCCAGTAACCCACACGAACAGTGACACAGACGTGATACACACATCCAGCTTTATAATATGCACTAGCACCCTCTCCAGAAAATGTGGATGCAAATAAGCATGACAGAGCCAAAAATATTTTTCTTTTAAAAAATTGGCCTGAAAATGAGTCTGAATGAAAGAGTAAAATATATTAATTGACTTGCTCTCTCCATGGAGAATGACTGCTTTGGTGCCATTTATCTCTGGCCATCCTGCTCTTGGGGCATTTGGAAAGGACATGGAACTCTGAAATCATACTGAATACTAGTCTCAGTCCCTTCATATAATGATGTGGGCTTAATCCGCTTGTTTTCTGAAATCTCTTTTCTCAACTGTACAATGAGTGGTGTCCTTTTTAAATTAATTTTATTAGCCAGATGTGGTGACTCATGCCTGTAATCCCAGCACTTGGGAGGCTGAGGCAGGAGGTTCATTGCAGATTCAAGACCAGCCTGGGCTACAAAGTCAACTCAGGCCAGCCTGAATTACACAGTGAGACCCTGTCTCAAAAAGACAAAATAATCATAATCATAATAAATTTTATTGGTACGCTTTAGATATACATAATAACATTCGTCACGGAGGTGGGCCTGCCCCTTAGCTCAGTTCTTTAAGTGACTGCTTCAACAAAGCAGTCAGGCTCAGGTTGCTCCAGTTCGATGCCCACAACTCAAGCCAGCCAAACCTGCCCTGAAGGCATTCGGAGAAGAAAAAAAAAAATCCTTCTGCCTTGTAGTGTCCCAAATTTTCTGATCAAGGAGATTATGGGGGCCAAAGAGGAAAGTGATCGATGATGTAAAGTGTGCCTAAGGAGAGTCACATGGACAGAAAACATTCTTTCAGGCTTTCACAGAGAGCACATTGGCCAAGCAATGGCCGTGACTCATCCACATGGCTGACTTGACAAAGGATCTACAATCTGAAGTACAGGATCTCAGGAGAAATCCTGAGGGGATTTCACTGACCTTATCAGACCCAAAAGCTATAACTCTTGTTGCATAGGTCCTGCTTTACCTTGGTCTTAACCATCCAGCAGAAAAGTATAAAAACTAAATATAAGAAGTAAAGCCATGCTGTTATGTTGAGCTGTGGGGACTCAGGTCAACAATTTCTGACATTGCCAGTGAAGCGTAACACCCAGTACTATTGTGGACTACTGGACTCTTTTAGAATATTTTGCTGAGTTTACACACCTATA